>NW_006432669.1:11359004-11370099 GCF_000325575.1 Pteropus alecto
ACATCACTACTTATCTAGAGGCTGGGATCATTAAATTTCAATGCTCTATGGGAACAAAATTCCTTAGTGTTTGCTTCCTGTTAATTCCAAAAGAAAAATTATTAAACTTAAGAATTCAACTAAAGTGCAACAACAAAAAATCATCTAAAGGCTGACTGTTACAATAAATTGCATAATATTTCCTTGACAGTAATTACTTACAAGTAAGCATTTCTTTAGTAAATCTCTGTGCCTACCTAGACCATAGTGTTTATTATAAAACCTCTCCCTCTTATTTAAAATTCATATACCAAGCTTATGCAAATTATGCTATTTCTTCCATCTTATATTCTTATAAACCTTTAAGTTTAATTATTCCAGTAAGTTTGTCATTTTTTGTTATCTTCTCCCTGCCTCTTAGCCTTCTTTATGCATTACTGATGTCTACAATAATGTCCCATTGGTTAAAGCTACTTCCTTTTATTTCTTATGCTAATAATTATACTACAATCATTATTGTTCACAAAAAATAAAGTATACACATTTAATTCTCTCATGAACTTGATGAGGTAGTATGGTATATTGAATTATTACTTCCATCAATTACCTTCCTTCTAGCAGCCAAAATGCAGTATACCATCAACATCAGACTTTTAGTTGGACCACGTGACTTACCTTGATCAATGGAGAGTGTGTAGAAGTATCAGTTTGTCAAATGGGAGCAAAGGCTTTCAGAGCATTGCATGTTTCAAGTTGCCTCTAGAGCTTCTCTTGCCCTTACAACAGTATTCTCCATTCAGTGGTGCCTCCTTGTGCCTATGTTTTAAAAAGAGATGGCATGTATCATGGAGCAAAGGCCCACCAATCTCAGACGAATCCAGCAAAGATTAGATTACTTTGCCTGATATGAGATAAGAGGATTGTTTGTTGCTACAGTAAAGTTGTCTAATGCAATTATGTATTTTAACAGGGGGAAATAAAGAGCATCAGAGAGTTTAAATGAATTAGTAAATCATTATTTACTGACTCTGTAGTCAAACCTAGGTCTTCTGAAAAGTAGACAAATCAATTTTACTTAACATCACAGTGATATCTCAACTAAAAAAGCCTAATTCCTTAAAGCAGTCATTTCTAAACATATAGAAAAAAAGAGTAAGTATTTTCCTTCATAAAGCTTCCTATCTCTCAAAACCCAACAAGAACATAAAAAATTTCTCTTCATTTACTTTTTCGCAAATGAATTTATTTCACTGATATATGTAATATATCACTCTTACTTCCTTCATGACTATTTTATGTGTATGAAATACTTTTTATCTTCTCATATCAGTTTTTTTGGGTTAGAGATTAATTTTATAATTACTATTAGAATAGCAGTGGTTTCTAAATGGTAAAAAGAATGAATATGCTGGGTTTGCTAATATCCAGGCATGTAGCTCTTTCTAAACCAAGAAAATACCTTCCTGATATTAATCCAAAGCTTTCTACTAAAATAAGAGACCTGTTTAAGAATGGTCCATGCAAAAAGAAAAAAATAACACCTATAGGCTCCAAGATATGAGGCCAACTAAGTTAGCAAAGTGTCCCAGGTTTATAAAATAAATATCAAATAATTACTCATGTATTTGTTTACTTAGTCATTCATTTAATCAATCAGTTTAGATTACCACAGTAAAATACCATAGAACGAGTGGCTTAAAAGCAGAAACTTATTTTCTCACAGTTCCAAAGGGAGGGGAGAGGGAGAGAGAAGGAGAGGGAGGTTGCAAGTTCTGCGGTATTTCTTCTTATAGGAGCACTAACCCCACTTTCATCACCTCATCTAAATCTAATTATATTTCTAAGGCCCCATCTCTAAATACTATCACATTAGGATTTAGGGTTTCAACATACAAATTTGAGAGGGACACCATTCAGTGCTATTACTGAATTGCTATCAGTATGTGTTATAAGTATAATATGTATTGCTATTAATACATGGCTAACATGTATTGATTATGTGCCAGATACTTTGCTAACACTAGATATATATTGGTAAACAAAGTGTCGTGTTCCCTGCTCTTGTGGATATTTTGGTATAGTGGGGAGGTCTAGAAAATACAATAATATAGTTCATGATTACTGTTCCTGGGGATATGTAGAGATCATAGGAGCACATAGAGAGACATCTTACCCAGAGATCTATAGTTAGGAAAGGCTTCCCCAAAAACTTGCTCTAAAGCTGAAATCAAGTGAATGAGTACAGGTTAGCCAGGTGAAGCGGGCAGGAGCAAGGCTATGGAATGGTATATGTAGAATCCTTAAGTCAAAGCAGAGTAAAGTAAAATAAAAGACTTGAAATATATACTAGCCGAGGCCTACTTTTTTTTAATCACACATGTTGATAGGTCATCCTGGTGACAGATGTTGCAGAAGTTAGCAAAGACCAAATAATTCAAGAATAAATAATGCATGTTAAGAGCTGATTTGACATTAAGATCGAACTCATAGCCATTTTAATTTCTTGAAGAAGAAAGAGTTTGTCTGTAAAACCCATTATATAGGATACCTAAAGCAAACTTATTCTCTATTAAGACGATGAGGATTGCAAAAAATATGTTCTCCAAGTTTATAAAGGTAATTCAATTTGAAAATTTATATTGGTGTTATAGTATTATGATTTCTTCTTTATGTAATAAATCATACTTGTATTCACATTGTGTAAAAGCAGCACAGGTACCTGACTATGTACGTAATGGGACAGGATACAAGAAAAACTCTAATACAACTGCCAGTGTCTCAAGTGCCACATTAAACTGTGCCTTTCATTTATTGAGTCATTTTAAAGGTATTTATTGAAAATGTATTATGAGCCCAGCACTAAGTAGTTGTGATATGCCTGTGAATAAAACAATTATTCTTGTCCTCATGGAGTTTAAATTATAGGAGAATAGTGAACCTGCTAAGTAAGTGTAAATTAGGTAGCATGTTAGAAGGTGACCAATGCTTTGAAGAAGAAAATAGAACAGGGAAAAGATTTTAGGAGAATCTAGATTAGGAATAGTAATGGTTGCTATTTTTAATGAGCTGTTCAAGGTAGTCTCATTCAGAAAATGGGCATTTGAATAAAACTTGAAAGAGAGATTAGCCATGAAGACATTGGAAGGAGGAGCCTACAGGCAGAATGAAGACTATTACAGACATAGGAATAGTCTTAACAAGGAAAGTCTTAATAAGGAAGCATTCTTAATATTTAAGACACCAGAGGAAGGCTGACATGCCTACATCAAGTAAGTGAGAAGAAAAAAATAAAAGAAGATGTGGTTAAAATATGAGGGAGGGTCATCTCATGGAGGGCTTTATAAGTTATTGTAAAGGTTTTGGCTTTTATTGTAAATTAAATACAAAGTCATTTTAGGGTTTTTTAATACAAGAGTAACAAAATTTTGTTAAAATAAATCACTTTAGTTACTGTGGTAGGCAAAATAATGGCCCCTCAGAGATGTCTTCATACTAATAACTTGAATCCTCAAATATATTACCTTATATGGCAAAAAGGAATTTATAGATGTGATTAGCTTAAATAATTTGAGATAGATTATCTGAGTAGATCCAATCTAATCACTTAAGTGAAGAATTTGGAAATTGAAAGAGGGAGGCAGACTGGGTCAGAGAGATGCAACATGAGGAGTCTATCTATCATTGCTAGCTTTAAAAATGGTGAAAGGGTCCAGCAGCCAAGGAATGTACTGGTCTCTAAAAGCAAAGAATGGCTCTCAGTTTATAGGCAGCAAGATAATAGGAACCTCAATACTAAAACCACAAGGAACTAATTCTTCCAATAACTGAGATGAACAAGAGACAGATTCTCTCCTAGTGTTTCCAGAAAGGAACATGGTCTGTCAACAACCTCAGTTTTGTCCAATGAGATCTTTATCAGATTTCTGATCTAGCGAACTGTAAAATAATAAATTTGTGCCATTTAAAGCCACTAAGTCTGTAGTGATTTGTTAGAGTAGCAACAGAAAACTAATATAACTATAGTGTTGATAAAATTATTGTGGAAGATGGGAAGGAAAGGCAAAACAGAGAAGAGTTAGGAAGTTATTGTAGCAATCAGGTGAAGGATAAAGGTTTAGATAAAGATAGTAGCTGTGGACGTGAAAAAGGATCCAATTCTTACTATCTTCTGAAGGTAGAGCCAACAGGATTTCCTGACAGACTGGATGTAGCATAGAGGAAGAGTCAAAGATTGCTTCAAGATTGTTGGCCTGAGCAACTGAAACGGTAGAATCGCCATAAATTAAAATGAAGAAGAGTGTGACATGAGCAGATATAAGGGGAAGCCCAAGCGATCAATTGGGGTGCAATCTAGACATCTGAGTAAAGTCTGAAAGTAAAGAGTTGAATATAAAAGTCTGAGTGCATGAGAGAGTACTGAGCTGGTATCAGAAATTTGGTTGTCAGTGGCATGTAGATTGCTGTTAAGCTGTAGACTAGATAGATCACTCTTGGAATAATTGTTGATAAACCTATGTCTAGCTAAATATTTTTCTCAAGAAATATATAAGTTAAAAATATATACATTTGGCAAAGTAGCCAATGATATGTTTGGAGAAATTACCCTTTCAGATCACTTCCTTTCATGACAGGAAAAATACAAAACCTATAGAGCCTGTGGACATTTGGATGCAGGATCCGTAGGATAGGCATAGAAGGCACTGAGAGGATCCAGACATAAGAAATGTGGATATACAAAAATAAACATTGCTTATTGGGCAGTTCTGCCTAATTTCTTCTCTAATCATATAGGCATTTAATTTTTTTTTTTTTTTTGCTGAAAACCTTCCATGCTAGAAGCTGAGGCATGCTCAAAACATTAGTGCCTGGGTTATTGCTTGCTTTGCCTTTAGAAAATGGCTACATCACTTTAACAAACTCTTAGTTTCTTCAAATGCTACTACTCTTTGAGAAAGACCAGTAATAGGTAAATCTGAAATAGGAGAGCCATTTTGAAAGGGAAATGAGCAGACTCAGATGTCTACTTTTCCTCCACCCCCAAAATGCCCACTAGAACCTGTCAGATGTTGTGCTAAAAGCTCTGCATGTGTTATTTCACTTAATTCTTCTTAACAATCTCATGAGGTGGCATTACAATTATACATGAGAAAATTAAATTTTGGAGATATTAAGAAACTTGCCAAATGTCATTTATAGAGCTAGAGAACATCAGAGTTGGGATTCAGATGCAACTCAGATCGCCTCTAAAGCTTGCTCTCTTAGCTGTTGTGCTTTGGTGCAACTAGTCAGTCACAAATCCTGCCACTTTTAACTCCAATATATTTTTTGAATCTTCCCATTCTTTCCTTAGCTACTGTAATGCTTATCCCTTGTCCTTTTTACCTTATTTTATTTTTCCTAATTTATATCACACATACACTGCTTTTCTTGTTCCCAGTTCTATTTTCCTCCCAAACATACTTTTGTGAGCTACCAAAATGATCTGTCAAAAGCAACCTAACTATGCAGATCTCTTGCTTAAAATCATTTTGTGGTTTCTTAATTCTTACAAAATGAAGTGCATAATTCTTATTATGCTATAGAACTTCTTAGTTTTATATCTCCAGTTTCACATATCATAAGCCATTCTTGCCAGTCACCTTATGTTCCACCACAAAAAAATACACATCCTTATATAAGCCCCAAACATCTGACCACTTCACTATGAATGCCGCCATATTTGCCCTTGAATAACTCCTATTCAGGACTACAATTCAGTGCAGAATTCTTTCCCTTATAGTACTTTCCCCTACAAAAAAAATAATTATTGAACATTTACTCTATGCTACACGCTATGCTAATTACTCTGAATATATAACTAGAGAATATGCCTGTTCTTAAGGAACTACAATGTATCTTGGAATAATCACATCAACAAATAAAAATATAATGTTCAAAGTAATGAGAGTTCAGCCTAAGAAATCCTAAGATACATTCAGTAATTCTCTCAGATCTCACAACTTTCTTGTTGTGACATTAAAATGATCTGCTAGTGATTCTAAAATAATATTTATTTTAAATTATAAAAGATTTTTCTAATATGCTGTTAAGATCATACCAGAATTCATTTGAAATAAATTTAAATGCATGAACTAATTTATTTAACAAGTTTGATTTTCCTTTACAAAAAGAATATTCTTAATTATAGGAATGAAAGTAAATATGAAAATATAAATAAGAATATAATGAATATAAGTATTGTTAGAAAATATTTCTAAAAATTCAAAAATTAAAACATCAGTCTTCATAAAATAAAATATTATCATAGATCAATGCACATAATTCAAATTTTTTATTACTGTTTATTTTTTTAATTTTTAAATTAAATTAATTGGGATGACATTGGTTAATAAAATCATGTAGGTTTCGAGTGTATAATTCAATAATATATCATATGTATATTGCATTGTGTGTTCATCATCCAAAGTTAAATTTCCTTTCATCACCATATATTTGACCCCCTTTTACCCTTACCTACCTCTCCCCTACCTTCCCTCTGGTAACCACTAAATTATTGTCCATGTCCATGAGTCTCTGTTTGTCATATTTGTTTGTTGCTTTCAGTTTTATATCTTATACATAAGTGAAATCATGATTCTCCACTTTTTCTGTCTGACTTATTTTGCTTAGCATGATAATCTGAAGATCATTTCATATTGTCACAAATGGCAGTATTTCATCTTTTCTTATGATCGAGTAATATTCCATTGTATATATTTACCAAAACTTCTTTATTCAATCATCTGTTGAAGGACACTGATTTTACTAGTGTTTAAATCACTCTCATATTGTGGAATTTAACTCACTGTCATGCTGTTACTTTAAACTAACCCATTATTTTTCTTTCTTTATTTCTCATTTATGCCTTTTTAACTGATCGAGTCTATATCATTATTATATTTGATACACTCTCTTAGATTGTTTGATATAATTTGTATATTAGTTTATTTACAATTAACATTTTTCATAATATAAAACATTTAGAGCAGATTTTTTCATTTACAAAAATATTCTAAACAATCTAAATGTCTATTGTCAAGAAAATGGATCAACCAATATTCTTACAATAGAATAATACAAAACATTGAAAATGAATAAACCAAACTTGCATAAAATTTTACAAATATCGAAGGGATAAAAAGGTGAGTTACCAAGAACATATGTAGTACAGCAGTTTAACTTCAGCATCATGAGAGATTATCATACCTCATATCATTAACACAGGAAAAGACCTAATTCAAAATACAGTTTCTACTAAATGTGTATGGCTTTTGCACCATTGTAAAGTCAAAAAATTGTAAGTTAAACCATTATTAAGTCAGGAACCATCTGTACATATAAATCTATGAATACATGGATAAGATTATATGTACCCCTTTTAGCTTTTTAGTGCTATGTAACAAATCACCCTAATATTTGATGGCTTAAAACAACAATTTATTATTTTCTGTCATATTCTGTGAGCTGATTGGCTTATTTGGATGGTTTAGTTTATACTTGGATTTTTTTCAGAGGGCTGCAGAAGAATGGCAGTTGGGTTGGAGCCACTAGAAAGTTCTTTGCCTGGATCCTCCCTGGTCTTTCTTCACATTGTGGCTCATCCTCCAGGGTCTTACCATGGGGCTTAGGCTTCCCAGAACATGGCAGTTTCAATGGTGTCATACTTTTTACATGGTGGCTGGCTTTCAAGAGTCAGTAAGAGGAATTGCCATCAGTTGAAGACTTTACCCCAAACTGACCTAACATCATTTTTGCCATTGGAAAAAATCTCAGAGCTTGCCCCGATTCAATTCCATCTATTATTGCAGAATTTACACAGCCACATGAGAATAGCCTGTAGAATGCAGAATATTATCGTGGGCAATTTTTGAAAATACAATCTGCCACAACACGTACTTCAGGCTAATGGTAATCACAGTGGAAACAGGGAGAAGAGAAATGAAATAGGTAATACTACAAACGGAACTTTAACCGTACTTACATTGTTTTATCTCTAAAAATGAAGTATCTGAAGTAAATTTGACAAACCACATTTATGATGCTACTCTATATATTTTATATTTTAAGTATTTTGTAGTTTAGAAAACATCCACTGTTTCAGAAAAAGGTATTATAGCTTTCAAAGGGTGAAAGAAGCTCTTTTCATCTTAAATTTATCTTTATCCAAGGTGCCATATAATATTACATGTCAGAAATTTTAGTTTGGGATAGTTTTTAAATATTTAAATTGTAAATTATCCTTTGAAGCAGCTCAAAGATAATTATGTTTTCAAAACAATTAAAAATCTATAATCAGCAATTCTGTAATACTATTTTATTTCCTTGAATAAAATATAGTTGAATAATTCTTGATTTAAAATTCCTTTCATGAAGTTATAGTAAATGTACTATGACATTTCTGTAAGGTTTATAGAATGAAAAAAAAAATTGCATCCTGTGTTCTTTCATTGCAAAAACAGAGTAGCAACTTAAATATGAATTCCAATTTAGAATATCAGGTAATTAACTGAGTTTACTCTGTTTTTTAGTTCTTTCATTGATTTATTGCTGTAAGAAGCTAAAGAACATTACAACTGTAAAAACTGAAAGACATGGGAGTCAGCCAAGGTCAATCATAGACCATGGCTTGCATTTTAATCCAGCATTGGTTTGGCGAGACTTAAAACTCTTCAATCTAAAATACTTCTAGGTGCTACTAGTTCTAGGGGAAGGATTTAGTCATTTTATAATTTTTTTTTTTTATCTACACTTCTATGCTTTATTTGCCATATAATCTAAAATTAGTATTATGGACACAGAGTATGATTTGTGTCTGGCATGAACTATCCTAAAGACCCTGGTTAAAGAAAGACCCATTTAAGTCACTATTTTCATTCTCTTAGCATTCTCCTAATAGATATACTACATTTATTGGTCAAATGTACATAGAATGTTTTGCTTCAATATGGGAAAATCTTGATTTTTATGTCATTTGTAATATACTGACATGTATCACAAGATCCTTGGTGAGTGTGATAAGTGTGTCTACATTCTTAACAGCTATTACCTTTTTCAGTACTTTAACTTTGTCAGCCATGATATTTTGATTTAAGCCAATATATGAATTGAAATTTGAGGGAAAAAACCAATGAAATAGTATAAACTCCAATAAATATTAAAATTTAAATTAAAAAAATAAAAATTATGATGATGAAATCTTTAAAAAATGAATATATTCATTTGCTCTACAATTTTTTATCTACAAATTCAAATGAACAGAAAATTTACTTGTATTTTTCTGATTCAAATTCTTTTTAATTTTGAGAGCTTCTCCTGTTGCATAAGAGAAACTTGATATCAATCACCTTCCATCTCCATTTTCTCCTACCTCTGGCTAAATTTTAGTGATCTTACAGAAGGCTGTGGCATTGGAAGGGTCATTTTCTATTTAATCCATTTATACTCATAGGTATCTGCAGAGATGCTTGTCCGTCCATCTTGGCTAGGACATTTACAGATGGCAGCTGCAATGTCCCTCACTTTCATAAGTTTCCTTCAGATCTTGGAGATCTTTCATACATTTCTCTTTCACCTTCAAGGGTTAGAACTTGTTCTGGTGCTTCTTTTTTGTGTGTCCTGGATCATGAACATCTTTGTGAGACCATCTGTTGTCTCCATCTGCCTATACACCCTATATAGAAAAGTCAGAGGGGAAAGATCAGGGTGATGAAGTGAGTCGAAAATCAGATAATGTTAAAAGCAGTTGGGAGTTCAGAGGAAGATGGCAGGCTAGGTAAAAGCAGGGTTTGTTTTCTCCCAGGACCGCATTTAAATTACAACCAAATTATAAAATAATCAATGTAGAGAATTACCTGAAGTCCAGCTGATCATAACACCTACACCTGATAATATAAAGGAGCCACATTGAAGCTGTTCCAGCATAGGCAACAATCATCATTGGATCACTTTTTAGTTCTCATCAAGTAGCCCTGAGCAATCAAAAGCTGACCTTGGCCTATGAGAAAGCCCCTCGCAAGGGGCCACAAAACCAACACATCTGGAGGCTAGCATCAGACCACAACGGAGCAACTCCTGACTAGTTCCAGTAGTGACACAAAGGGTAGTTGCAACAAGTACACAAGTACACAAGTCTCCTAGGGCAAATCCCACTCAGTGGTGTCAGCCCCCACACAACAACTCTTATCCTGAAAGTGCAACCTATTCCCATAATTAGTCAGCCTGAATGTGAATCTCACTCACTGATCTCCTAACAACAATAAAGGCTTGGTGACAACAGAAGATCACACACAACCCACACAAAGGTCACATCCAGAGCTCCCGGCATAAGGGATCGGGGAGAGTGCACCACTGGGCCACACAGGACACCATCTACATTAGACCTTCTTGCCAAGGCTGAGAGACAAAACAAATATTCCTGACACATAGAAACAAACTCAGAGAAGCTAATAAAATGAGAAAACAAAGAAACATGCCACAAAGAAAACAACAGGAGAAGACTCCAGAAAATAAGTTGAATGAAATGGAGGCAATCAACCTACCAGAGTTAGAGTTCAAAATAATGGTTATAAGGATGCTCAATAAACTTATGGGGAGAATGGATGAGCACCATGAGAACCTCAACAGCATAAAAAAGAACATAGAAACCATAGAAATGAACAAGACAGAAATGAAGAATACAATAACCGAAATGAAGAATATACCAGAAGGATTCAATAGTAGATTGGACTAAGTAGATTATTAAATCAGCAATCAGAATAACAAAAAGAAAAAAGAATTTAAAAAATGAGGATAGTTTAACAGACCTCTGGGACAACATGAAGCATAAATATATCCGAATCATAGGAGTACCTGAAGAGCAAGAGAGAGAACAAGAGATTGAGACTTTATTTGAAGAAATAATGACAGAAAACTTCCCTAACTTGACAAAGGAATTAGACATACAAGTTCAAGAAGCAAAAAGAGTTTCAAACAAGAGGAATTCAAACAGATCTACACCAAGACACATCATAATTAAAATGCCAAAAGTCAAAGACAAAGAGAGAATCTTAAAAGGAACAAAAGAAAGGAAGCTGGTCAC
>NW_006432669.1:11370401-11382844 GCF_000325575.1 Pteropus alecto
AGAGGGGGTAAAAAAAAAAAAAAAAAAAAAAAAAGAAATAACAAATATGAATAATAAAATGGCAGTGACAATGTATCTATCAGTAATCACTTTAAGTGTAAATGGATTAAATACTCCAATCAAAAGACATAGGGTAATCAAAAGGATAAGAAAACAAGACCCATGCATATGCTGTCTACAAGAGACCCACTTCAGATCAAATAACACTCATAGACTGAAAGTAAAGGGATGGAAAAAGATATTTCACTCAAATGGAAATGAAAAAAAAAAAAGAAAGAAAGAAAGCCGGGGCAGCAATAATTATATCAGATAAAATAGACTTTAAAACAAAGGCTGTAATAAGAGATAAAAAAGAAGGGGGAGGCATTACATAATAATAAAGGGATCAATAAATCAAGAGGACATAACCCTAGTAAACATATACGCACCCAACATAGGAGCACCTACATATATAAAGCAGTTATTGCCCGACATAAAAGAAAAGATCAATAGTAATACACTCATAGTAGGAGACTTTAACACCCCATTGACACCAATGGACAGATCTTCCAGGCAAAGAATAAACAAGGAAACAATGGACCTAAAAGAGATACTAGAACAGATGGACTTAATAAATATTTCAGAGCATTTTACCCCAAAGCAGCAAAATATACATTCTTCTCAAGTGCACATGGAACATTTTCAAGGATAGACCACACATTAGGACACAAATCAAGTCTCAATAAATTTAAGAAGATTGAAATCATATTAACCGTCTTCGCTAATCACAATGGTATGAAACTACATATCAACTACAAAAAGAAAAATTGGAAAATACACAAACACATGGAAGTTAAATAACATGCTACTAAACAACAAATGGGTTATTAATGAGATCAAGGAAGAAATCAAAAGATACCTAGAGACAAATGAAAATTAAAACAATGACTCAAAATTTATGGAACACAGTGAAAGTAGTCCTAAGAGGGAAATTCATAGTAATACAGACCTACCTCAAGAAACAAGAAAAAGCTCAAATAAACAATCTAACCTTACAATTAAAAGAACCAGCAAAAGAACAGCAAACAAAGCCCAAAGTAAATAGAAGGAGGAAATAATAAAGATCAGAGCAAAAATAAATGAAATAGAGTCTAGAAAAACAATAAAAAAGATTAATGAAACCAAGAGCTGGTTCTTTGAAAGGATAAACAAAATTGACAGACCCTTAGTCAAACTCATCAAGGAAAACAGAGAGAGGACTCAAATAAATAAAATCAGAAATGAAAGAGGAGAAATAATCACAGACTCCACAGAAATAGAATGGATCATAAGAAAATACTACAAGCAATTATATGCCAACAAATTGGACAATCTGGAAGGAATGTATACATTTCTAGAAACATACAATCTCCCAAGACTGAGTCAAGAAGAAACAGAAAATCTGAACTGACCAATTACCACCAATGAAATAGAATCAGTAATCAAAAACCTCCCCCAAAACAAAAGTCCTGGACCAGATGGCTTCATAGGAGAATTTTACCAAACATTCAAAGAATGATCACCTATTCTTCTCAAACTATTCCAAAAAAATTCAGGGAGAGGGAAGACTCCCTAACTCCTTTTATGAGGCCACCATTATCTTGATTCCAAAACCAAGCAGGAACCAGACAATGATGCCCACTTTCACTACTCCTCTTCAACATTGTATTGGAAGTCTTAGCCACAGCAATAAGTCAAGAAAGAGAAATAAAAGGCATCCGAATTGGAAAGGAAGAAGTAAAACTCTCATTATTTGCTGATGCCATGATACTGTATATAGAGAATCCTAAAGATTCCCCCCAAAACCTGTTAGAACTGATCAATGAATTCAGTAAAAAGCGGGTTACAAAATAAATATTCAAAAGTCAGGGGCATTTTTGTACACCAATAATGAACTTTCAAAAAGGGAAATTAAGAAAACAGTCCCATTTACAATTGCATCGAAAATTATAAAATACCTAGGAATCAAATTACCCAAGAAAATAGAAGACTTGTTTTCAGAAAGTTATGTCATTGAAAAAAGAAATTGATGAAGACACAAATAAATGGAAGCATATACCATGTTCATGTGTAGGAAGAATCAACATCATTAAAACGGCCATACTATCCAAAGCAACCTATAGATTCAATGCAATTCCTATTAAAATACCAATGGCATTTTTCAGAGAGCTAGAACAAATAATCCTAAAATGTACATGGAGCCATAAAAAAACCCAAATAGCCACGGCAATCCTGAGAAAGAAGAACAAAGTTGGAAGTATCTCACTACCTGATATCAAACTATACTACAAGGCTACAGTAATAAACACAGAAAACAGATCCATTGATCAATGGAACAGATTAGAGAGCCCAGAAATAAATCCACTCCTTTACACTCACTTAATATATGACAGAGGAGGTAAGAATACACCATGGTGTAAAGAAAGTCTCTTCAATAAATGGTGTTGGAAAATTGGACAAATACAAAAGAAGCTGGACCACCTTCTTACACTGTATACAAAAATAAACTGAAAATAGATTAAAGACTTAAATGTAAGACCCGAAAACATGAACCTTCTAAAAGAAAACATAGGCAGTAAACTCTCTGATATTACTTACAGTAATTCTTTTTGGCTATATCTCCTCAGGCAAGGGAAACAAAAGAAAAATAAACAAATGAGACTACATCAAATTAAAAAGGTTTAATACAACAAAGGAGCCATTGACAAATCAAAAAAGACAACTGACTATTGGGAGAAGATATTTGCTAATGATACATCTGATAAGAGGTTAATATCCAAAATATATAAAGTACACATACAATTCAACAACAAAAGAACAAAAAATCCAATTAAAAAATAGGCAGAAGACCTGAACAGGTACTTCTCCAAATAGGAAATACAGATAACTAATAGACATGTGAAAAGATGCCCAAAGTCACTTACCATCAGAGAATGAAAATTAAAAGCACAATGAGATATCAGCTCACACCTGTCAAAATGGTTATCATCAATAAATCAAAAAACAAGTGTCGGCAAGAATGCAGAGAAAAGGGAACCCTCATACACTGTTGGTGGGATTGCAAATTGGTACAGCCGCTATGTGTAAGAAACATTACAGAGGTTTCTTAAAAATGAACATGCCTTTTGACCTAGCAATTGAACTTCTTGGTATTTATTCAAAGAAAAGCAAAACAATAATTGATAAATATCTATGTGCCCCAATATTCATGGCAGCACAATTTACAATAGCCAAGATTTGGAAACAATCTAAATGTCTATAGATAGACAATTGGATGAGGAATTTATGGTTTGCATACAGTCTTTTTTTTAACTCAGCCATTAAAAAAAATGAAATCTTACCATTTGCAATGACATGGATGGCCCTAGAGGTTATTATGCTGAGTGAAATGAGTCAGACAGAGAAATATAAATGCCATATGATTTCATTTATATGCGGTATCTAAGGAAACAAAAGAACAAACTAATCAAACACAGACTCACAAATATAGTGGACAATTTGGTGATGGACAGAGTGGAGGCGGGTTGGGAGGCTGGGAGAATGGGGTAAGGGTTAAAGTAGTACAAATTAGTAGTTTATAGTTGGGCATGGGGATGGTGTGCACGGCAGAAGGAATGCAGTTAACATTAATATGATAGCTAAGTGGAGGGCCAAGGGAGAGAGGAAGCAATTGGAGGGATCTTTTTATGAACAATATAGCTGTCTAATCAATCTACTGTAAACTTGAAACTAATTTAAATAAATAAATTGAAAAAAAAAAAGCAGTTGGAGGAACCAAGGGGTAGATCGAAGGAACAAAAAAAGTGACTTTCAACCTTTATCCAACAAATAGACAAAGAACTCTTATAAATTAATAAGATACATAAATTAATAAGATAAACTAGTAAAAACTTGAACAAAAGTTTTGAAAAGGTACTTTAAAAAAGGATATTCAAAAGAAGCATGTGCAAATATAATCAATACCTTTAGTTATCAGGAAAATACAAATTAAAATCAGAATGAGACACCATTACATATTTAGTGTAGATAATTTTTTTAATGAAAGAGCTGTTATGTATGTAAAGCAACTAGGCCTCTCTTTTACAGGTGGAATTACAAATTAGTACTACTGCTCTTAAACTTGTGAACAATACAAATTATGGATAAAATATGCATTAATCATGACCCTGTAACTTTTATTTATCTACTTATTTATCTATCTGCTCACCCAATCACATGTACAAGTATGACCAGATATGTATTATTCATAATATCCAAAATTTCTATCAGGAGTATAATGGATAAATAACCGTGGTATATTCATGAAATGGAACACTACAGATCAATAGGTTTTGAAGTGTGATTCTTGGGCCAACAGCATCAATACCACCTGAGAACTTTTTATAATTGCAAAATCTTAGTCCCCATGACATACCTATTGATTTAGAGGCTCTACAGATGTGGCTCCGCCTTTCATTTTTAAACAAACTCTCCAGGTGATTCCGATGTATGTGTAAGTTGTGAAGCACTTCTCAATATGCAAAACAAATATATATAAAAAATAAATATATAAAACAATGAATATATACCATATGGTTAGAGACTGAGAGAGACCATGAGGAAACTTCTGAGGTAATTTTCTGTTTGGATGCTGGTTACGAGGTGTTTACTTTGCCAAAATTTGTAAACCTATGCACTTACAATTTGTTAATTATATGTATAATAAAATAGTTTTAAAATATTGTTTCCCAGTACTAACTCAGTCCTTTTAATATTACATTCCCAATTATGTGTGGTTATTATATCCTTTGAATTGGATACCATCCTTCTACAAGAAAGATAAAATTTACTTATTTGTTAAAGAACAAAAGTATTTATTTTAAGAAAATTCATCCAGCCAACCAATTATACTTTGAGCATTTGTCTGTCTGTATGTTAGACTTTAACAAAAACTTTACAGGAATATAAATTAAATATTTTCTCTTAGTAGTTATTCATGTCACGATTGTTTATCAGATGGTTACTGATGGCTTTATTTGTTGTCCACTACCATGTGGTAGATACTTCACATATGAGACTTTATTAAATCTTACTATAAAATGAACAGTATTCTTATTTTTGAGATAAAAGTATTAAAGCCTAGCGAAACTACATAATGTCCTCAAAACCATAAGTGATAAACTCAGGGTTGGAAATGAAGTCTATCTGATTTCAAGTTCACAATCTTTCTGCATTATCTTTGGTCACATTATAACAGAAACAGAGACTGTACCTAGTAGATGCACAAAATAATTATTAAATCTACTTGGAATAAGATGATAGGAAAGGCAGATGAGGTTGATAATGCTAGAAATACTATATATTCTCCATAAACTAGCCAAGATCATAGATTGTCTGAGTTGGAAGGCATCTTAAAAGTCATCGAATTAAACCACTTTGAATTTCCTTTGAAATCACCTCTAGCAACTGAGATCTTGGTTTCTTATGAGCTAGACCTTTTTATAAACTTTCTTTATTACAAAATCATTTTCTATATTGAGGTTAAATACATTTCTCTGTGTATTTTATCCATTGGTTCAATTCTGCCTGTTATAGTGATACGAAAAAAAAAAAATGTTCACTCACCGTGAACATCAAGTATTCAAAGAAAGTCACTTTTTTTATTCCTTGAGTCTACTCTCTTGGTTCCTCCAACTGCTTTCAGCATTATCTGATTTTTGAGTCACTTCATCATCCTGATCTTTCCCCTCTGACTGTTTCAATTTGTTTATATGTCCTTTAAAGAATGGTCATATTTAGATGTTGTCTAAAATGCAAAGCAGAGCAAGAACACTTCATTTATCTTCTTCCAAACCTCAAGGTCCTTTCATTGCAACAGAGAATTTCAAGAACCAGAAGGAAATAAACTGCCTTTTTTGTTTAAGATATACTTCAGTATGGATCAGTTCCTTGTAAGAACTTAGACAGAGGTAAGAGTTTAACAATTATGATTATAGAATGTGAAAAGAGCTCATCCTCAGTTGTACAAAGCAATTGTTATCAGAACTAAATGAAATGACCCAATATAACCCATGTTAGAGTCCTAAACAGAATGCCTAACAGTTAATGTGTGCACACATCTAAGCTGTGTGAACTAGAGATATGTTCTCCTCTCTTTGTCTCAGCTTCCTTACTAATAAAAATAGGTAGAATGGATTAAGTGAAAAAATTATTTAAGTAACAGTGCTTAATAATAAAAGTTTCATTTCCTCTTTCCACAGTTTCCAAAAAGAAACAAATATATAGGGCTAGCTTATTTAAATGGCAGATATGATTATCACTGTCATCATCATCACAGCTATAATTGTCATTATCATCATCATCATCATCATTGCAAACATTTGTTACATGCTTACTGTGTGCCACTTCCTTAGCCCTTTGCATGTTTTATTTTATTTAAATCTTACATTAATTTTCCTGTAGTAGCTATATGTATTAATCTCATCTTACATATGAGAAAATTAAGGTATGGAAAAGTTATTAACTTGACATTCCCAAGTTTACACAGGTAGTAAATAATAATGTACAGTTCCAAAGTACAGGTTCGAAGACCCTTATGAATGAAAGATAGCTCTAAATCTATGTCTTTATTATCCGTACATTTGGGCATACATGCTTGCTTTTAATCAAAAAGTTATTGAGAACTTTACTCTGAGTCAAGGATTGTAATAACTAAATATGACTAAGACATAATCTATTCCTCCATGGAGTTCATATGCAAGAGGTGACACTGATGTTAAAGCAGTCAAACCAATATGACAAAGGGAAATTATAATATACTGTGATATGTCCTATGGAATAAGGAAAGCTCATAGAAAAAGTTAATAGTCATGAAGGGTCAGGAGGAAAAAAACCTTTCTAAAAACAAAAACATCAAATGCAGATACCCAGAATCTAGCAAAAGAACTTTCTGGTATTAAGTAATTTTTAAACTGACTTTGAGTAACCAAAACATGGAGCGAATAAAGGGCCCTCACAAGTGATAAGACTGGAAAGGGTTAACTCCAGACATAATGCTTATGAGTTTTGGACTTTATCCTAAAAGTGACATAGAGTTTCTGAAGAGTTTTTATCATGGAAATAATGTGAATAGTTAGAGGTTTTATAATATCTTTCAGGCAGTGTTGTGAAAATTAGTGAAAAGAAAGAGCAAAAAAGTTTGAGGAAAACTGGTGTCAGAGAGGATTAGTAACCTGTGGAATGTCTAAAAATTTTTAAAAAGTGGTTAAGCACTGAAGAGGAAGATAGAAGGGGGCAAGTATGAGACACATTAACAAGAGTGAACCAATTAGATATGGTGACTGTGTGTGTGCATGTGTATGTGTGTGTTTGAGGTGGTGAGGAGGTGAAATAATGGAAAAAACAGTGATGAGTCCCATTTTGTTAAAATGTATCTATCGTGATGATGCCCATAACCTTATTTTCCTTCTTAAATACAATACCCTGCAGATTTTAGCAGATTAAACCTGATTTTCCCCACCAGAGTTTCAATATTTCCCCAATTTTCAAGATAAAACAAACTAGAGAAACAAAATACATAAGCAACTTCAGACTCAGTATGTTTAGATTTAAATCACTTTACCTCATATACAGAATATAGATAGATTAAAAATCTCTGATAACCACAGATCAATTGTTTTTCCTGAGTCAGCCTCTTGTCAAGGCCAAACAGGGAGACAACGCTCCAGGACTCATCATCAGGTTTCAGGAATTTTGTGTGCTTCTCTCTAACGTGGAGCAAAGCCATTGCTAATCAATGATTTCTCACAGATCAGACTTTCATCTTTATGCTCTTATTCACATAACGAGACTCCTACGCCTAAGATCAAGTGTGTATCTCCACATATAATTTTTATTATTTGGTTTTAGTTTTGGCTTCTTTTTCCACATACTTGTTTTTGTTACCTGCTTAGTATTTCAGACCTCTCCTAAAACAGTCACACTTTTGCTCTAGGTCCACACCCCAGGAACAACAACACTGTTACTGATTCTCATCTCAGGGCAGGGAGCCAGTTACTTATTTTTCACACATCCCCCAAACTATCTTTCTGAAGTTCTAAATATCTTATGCTTGTCATTACATGGATTATTCATTGTTGTGAAAACATCTTGATACGTTTTTGCTTCATAATACTGATCATATATCTGAGAAATTTAGATTACAATACTCCAGATACAGAGTAATGTCTTTTGGAAGCCAAGCTTAACCTATATTCTCAGTACCATTCTGAGTCTAGCACCGAGCTCCAGTCTTGTTCTGTATCACCTTGTTATGACTACACAGTCATGCCATGTCATTTTACTCTGAGCTGTGTTAGGGGCCATCTATAAATTGTCTTTTCCCTGGGATAGGGTATCAGATATATAAAATGTCTCTAAATTATAAAAAAATGATATAAAGTATTATTCTGAGTATATTACAGGTAAAAAATATGCTATGATAAGAATCAATAAGAACATTCACATGCCTTGCTTCTTTGCACTTATCTTAAAGGAGACTTTATAAATAGCCACAGTAAAAAGTGTTTGCAAAATAGTTCACTTTAAATTTCTTTAAATTTGAATTCCAATATCATGCGATCTGAAAAAGTTTTCTGCCTCTCGTCAATTCCAAAACACATCTGTTGCTTAGTCCAAAAATATGTTAGAGTACTGGCACGGTTGTGGCAACACTGGAACACTCACACATTGCTGGTGGGAATGGAGAATGGTGCAGCTGCTTTGGAAATAGTTTGGCAGTTCTTCAGAAAGTTAAACATAGAGTTACCATATGATCCAGTAATTCTACTCCTATAAAACATGTGTTTACACAAAAACTCGTATATGAGGGATCATAGCAGCATTATTTGTAATAGTCAAAAAGTAGAAGCAATGCAAGTGTCCATCAACTGGTGAATGGAAAAACAAAATGTGCTATATTGGTACAATGGAATATTATTCAGCTGAAAAGTAATGGGACACTGATATATGCTATAATATGGATGAATCTTGAAAACCTTGAAAATCATGCTAAGTGAAAGAAGCCAGACAAAAATAATGCCAAATAGTGTATGATCCCATTTATATGAAATAGCCATAATATGAAAATCCACAGAAACAGAAAGCAGATTAATGTTTACCTAGGGAAGAAGGTGAAGGGAGAACAGGAATGAATGCTACTGGGCATGACGTTTCTTTTTGGATTGATGAAAATATTCTGGTTACACAACTTTGTAAATATACTAAAAATCACTAAAATTTAAACTTAAGAATAAATTTTATAGTATGTGAATTATGTATTTTTAAAAATAGGGAAGAATAGAGTCAGAGAGCATTATAATGATATATTTGAGAATGTAATAAAGAAAATCACTAGGTTTTAAATTGAACCTTAAAGCATTAAATCGGAAAGTACTAGACATCTATGAGATCCTTTTTTCTTTATGATCACAGTATCTTCTGAAACCTAACAGTAGTTAACTTCCTAGAAATTTTCAAGGTATTTCAGGACTCTTTCACCTCATATATAGTTTAAAAATTTAAAGACTACTGTGGTTCCACTTATTCTTCCTCTTCTTGCTGGATTTGGATTATTGTTTCAATCTACTGAAGGAACATTATCTAAATTCATCAATTTTCAGAGTTGAAAAAAGAAGTACAGTGATGTAATCTAATCCCCTTATTCAAAAGATAGTGAACTTGAGTCTAGTATATGTTAACTGAGCTGCTGTGCATTAGTATAAAGTTAGTGGCACAACTGAAATTATGTCATAAGAATTATTATTTTGTTCTTTCAGTACTGGAAATCTTTCCAATCTTTGAAATGTTAATATTCAGTAATCACATATTATAAAGTACCCTTATCCTAATTTGTTAATTAAGTATAATAATTAGGTCAATGCTCCAGGATGAGGATTAAGATGCATGCTTTGATCAGTGAGATTTAGAAAACTCCCCCTCAGTCATTCTCCAGCCACACATTGGCCTTCTTGTTCATTTTCTAAGATCTAAGTATTTTCCACCTTAGAGACTTTATATTCAATATTTCCTCCACCTGGAAAGTTCACTGCCTAGAACCGATGGGTTCCTTCATGTCATTCATACGCCTGCTCAGGGGCCTTCCCTGACAACCTAACCAAATATTAATCCCTCACCACCTCAGTCCCACCCTTTCCTTTCTAGCCTCTCCCTCTGCAATATTTTTCTTTACAGAACTTATCATTATCTGGTTGTTGTTTATTTTTTAATTTAATATGCTGGTTTTTTTTTTTAATATATTGCCATTCTCTCTCACCAGAACATAAGTTCCTTTAAGGGAAGAACTTTGCCTCTGTATTTCTATATCTCCAACACTTAGAACCATACTTGACCCATCTCAAATTATGTACATATATATACACATATATGTAAATAAATATATATTCATACATATATATACACATATATATGTTGAAAAAATAAATTAAGTAGAATTGGTCATTTTTTATCTTATAAATAATAGAAGGCTACAGATTGAGATTTTTAATATATTTTCTGGCAAAGGATGGTTATTTTGTGTTACAAATTTAGTTACTTGTTTCTATTATGAAGGGGCCAGAAAAAGAAAGGCCAGAATTGGTTACTGAGAGTCACTATGAAATCTGTAATTGCAGATTTTCATGCCTAAATTAGAATTCTACCTGTATGCTTCTTAGTAGCTGATAAGATGAGGTTTTCTGTCTTGAGATGCTGTTAATGTGATATACATATTTTCACTCTTTCAATTAATGCGACAGACAATGAAGCTATTAGATATACAAATAGTGCTTAATAATATCAAATAAGAGTAAATAAAAATTCAACTTATTAAAGCATTCTATTATTCTCAGGGTTTTCCATAATGCATAGATGTCAAATGCTAATTAGAGCTACTGTTTTATTGTTGAGTTGTCACAGCCATGGTAATTTTACTGTTTATATGAGAGCAGCAGGCTGTACAATCTTTCTGTCAATTGTTTTTATAATTAGTGACAGATTGGATTATTTTTTGATTGGAATTAATTTGTTCCCTAGTCTGTTCCTACTGGACATGTTTTATATAAACATGCTAGCATCAGTTATGTATTAAAAAGAGATTGCTTTGCCCTGCAAACTTAGCCCTAAAATACTCCTTAAAAAATGGAGATTCAGTATTGACCAGTATTGTGACTCGAATTGATGAATATCAGGAATCTCTCTTCCAAAGAATGTATCTCAACAACTTTCTAATGTTGATAATTCTTCAAATAATGTTTTTCAAATGATCTTTTTTAAATGCAAAATTTCTTTAAAAAGTTACAGCTTGGTAAAAGTTTAGTAGCACATAGACCACTTTCCTAAAATGAGAGTATCAGGTTGCATGAATCATTGCATATTTACAGGTTTGGATATGGGAACAGCAGTGCTACTGTATTAGTTTGCTAAGGCTGCCATAACAAAATATCACAAATTGGATTGCTTAAAAACCAGAAATTTATTGTCTCAGTTCTGGAGACTAGAAATCTGAAATCAAGGTGTTGACAATATTGGTTGTTTCTCAGGCCTTTAATGAAAGGCTCTGTTATAGGCCTTTCTCCTTGGTTTATAGGTGACTATCCTTCCCCTGTGTCTCTTTACATTATCTTCTCTCTATGTGGATCTACCTCTAAATTTTCTCTCTTTAGAAGGACATTAGTCATATTGGATTTGGGGCCTACCCTAATTCAGCACGACCTCATCTTAACTAAATACATATACATCAACCCTATTTCCAAATAAAATCACATCCAAGGTAGTGGAGGTTTGGAATTCAGCATATGAATTTTGGGGGAACACAATTCAACCCATAACACTACTACTAATAATTAACTCTTAGGTGTTTAATATTATATTTAATCCTTTATGAGAAAAGTAATATTATTCTAACTTTGCTAATGAGATTAAAAGAGTGATTTGACACAGAGTCTATTACCTACTGAGGTTAGAATTACTTCTGACTCCAAACTTACTAATGACTTCTCATTATACCACTGAACACTTTTACTGAACTTCAACAGCATTGCCATATTGGCCAAGGCTAATTGCTGAATATGCTGAAATACAATCTAATAACGAAGTGATGGCTCTATAATGTGTTGAATCATTTACTTTTAAAATTATTGGTTATCTTTGGGTTTTTTTGGGGGGGGGTAATTACTGCAAAAACCTAGAGGTTTAAAATAACCACCATTTTATTATATATTATGATTTGTGGGGCACTCAGATGGCTAATTATTCTGTTTGAGTTCACTCAATGGTATTTAGCTGACAGTCGATCTGATCTGGAGAATTCAAAAAACTCTCATTCATATGTCTAGAATCTTAATGGGGACAACTGGAAGCCTGAGCTCAGACCCTCACACTTCAGTCTCCCTCCAGAACCTCCAGTCTGA
>NW_006432669.1:11382856-11397484 GCF_000325575.1 Pteropus alecto
TAGTTGGACTTCTTCCATGATGGCCCAGGACTCCAAAAGTGAGTATACCAAGAGGCCAAGGCAGAAGCTACAGGACAACTGACCTAGTCTCAGAAGTCATACAGGCTTACATGGGATACATTTAATTTATCAAAAGTGATCATCTAAGATTTAAGGGGACAGGGCCAAAAAATTTCTTGGAGGTATAGTTCACTTGGGAGCCATGTTAAATAGTAACTACCGAAAAATTAGAGGGGTCTCAAAAACCACCTAGTTCAGTTTTCGATCTTATTAAAGATACCAGGCAATGAAAGTTTTGATGCTTTTTGTATAATATCATAAATATTATAGTGTTAAAATAAATATTTGATAATGAGTTTAATGATATTTATCTGATCTTAGATTCTAGTATTTATAATTATAGAATTAATAAATAGAATGTTTTATCCATTGACTTATTTTTATTTCAATAAATTTTAAAAAGATCTTAATTACTTGATTACAGACTTAAAGAACCCAACTATTAGAATACAAGCCATCTTTTGAAAACATAGAGAAAAGATGAATTATTTTTATTCCCAAATTTTGATTTTGAGATATTAGAGACCTTGAAAGATGATGTAACTTCTTCAAGATCACGTCTGTGATAGAGGATAGGCCTCACTAAAGCTTACGCTGGTCCCTAATCAAACTATGCTGCTCTCTGCTACTTCATCAGCAAATTTTGCATCAATACAACATAGTATGGTGGTTAAGTATAGACTCAGGATCCAAGTATTTAGCTTCACAACTCTGGTTGTGATCATTAGAAATTTAGTTTATTTCTCTGAGTCTCAGTATTATATGGGATCCTCATTATTATATGGGATTAATATTACTATCTTCCTTACAAAGATCATGTGAGGGTTTAATATATGAAAAGAACTTAAGGTAATGCCTAGGACATGGTAAATGCTACATAAATATTTACTGTAATTATTATATTCACAAAAATATATAATTATTGACATACTTTAATAGAAGGCCTCTCTCTTCTCCTCCACTCTTTGATTTTAGAAAAGCTTGTTATGTAAAATTATTTAATAATATTAATTATATAACTTTAATATGGAATATAATTTATATACATCATTTTAAATATATTAGATAAAATCTATAGCATACACATGAAACCATGGACTTTTAATTCTAGAAAAACTTTTCTAAAATTCTAAACAAACTTTTCCTAAATTTTTATTTAGGATAAGGCAAATAATGCCCCAAAAGAATAAGTAATTTAGCCAAGTCTACATTGTGTACAAAGGACAAACAATATCTATTTCTTAATAAATCCGTAATATTGTTATCTCTATTTCAAATTTCAGATCAAATTTTAACTTCCTTTATTTACATTTAAATGGAAACTTGCATATCAAAATTTTTCCTTGACTTTTATGGTTATTCTGAAATGCATAGTATCTTGAGTAATTAATAAAACTTATTATATTGTAGCTGACACATTAGGAAACAGAAAGACATTAGAAGTGTGGAATATATTGAGAAACACATGCCAAAGTAAGTGACAGCTCAGCACATGACTGTGCTGTGCCCTCTGCCAAACAAGCATCTCGCATCTGTGCCGAGGAAGATTGCTGACTGACACAATGTTGCTAGAAAGAGTAGTGTGAGTGTTTTGTCTCTCAAACACATGCTGTGGAACTGAGAATTATTGAACTTTAAAAGCCAATTGTTGAGTTAAATAATTGCTTGAGAAGCCAGAGCTGTTGGAAGAACAGCAGTTCATTAAGGCAAACATCTCATAGACTGAGAAAGCATGTATACAGCGGGGGAGGATTTATGCAGCCAGAGAGTAAAATCTGTACACTAGAAGCACTGTATAGCTTTCAAAGAAATGGGAACCCCAGCGTTCAATGAGGAAGACATAACTATTAACCAGCTCCCACTGGTTGACTCAAGTCGGCCAGCTCCTTTCTAAGGCTGTTTGTGTTTCTGGCTGAGTCAGGAATGATACATATGCGTTACCATTTTTTTTTTTTTTTGAGATCAGAAAACATGTGATTTGTTCATATCTACATTGTCAGTGCTTACTTAACATGCCTGGCACACAATAGATGTGAAAAAGTAAAGTTTGAATGACAGCACTCAATACATTAGAAGACTTAGAATGTTAAGAGATGAACTGGACTGAAGATTTAGGTTCCAGTCTGACTCCCATCCTTATAAAATGTGACCATGCACAAGATGCTTAACTTCTCCAAGTCTCAGCATCTTTTCCTATAACGTAATAGAAGTGGAGGATAACACCTTTTTCATAGAGATTAAATGAGGAGAACAAATTCTAATACATTTTAAACATCTAGCACAGAAGACGAAATACATTAGTTCAATCCACCCTACAAAACTCCACCTCTACCTCTGCTATCATATGAAATAGGAAGTAGAATTATTCCATAGTAAATTCAAGCTCGGAAATTATGAGAATGTTGATTTTGATTAAATATAAGGAAGATAATTCTAAAGATTATTGTTATCAAATAGAGGATAAGATCACCTCAAAACAAAAAAGATCTTTTCCTGTACCTGGACAAATTTAGAGAATGGATGATTAAGAAAGAAAATTTCTACCATGTAAAGCAGATGAGACTGGATACTCTCCAAGATTATTTCTAATCTGAAGATTGTATTTACTTAAACTTAACTGATAAATGCTTTTAAAAATCCCTTTTTTCTAAATTTTATGCTTTGATATATTGAGCTATTTGACATAAATGAGCTACATATTAGCCTTAAAATAAACCAGAAACATGCTGTAATATGATGTTCTATAGGTTTGCAATAAGACAGATCTCTCTTGGATCGCAGTCAATAGCATTTAGATTCTAAATCTAAAGCTAAATGCTATTAGATTTATAAAAAAGAGCTTATTAAAAGTTACTTTCTCTTATAAGGTGGTGTTCCAGAATGTGTTCTCATCATGTTTGTTGACATCAGGGTCCCAGAGCGATCCATTGTTAACAAACACATTAATTAGTAATTATGTAATACAATGATTACAGTTAGCTTATTAATTAAGTCCTTAACATTGAAAAGTATGCTATATAATGTCATGAATAATTTTATAAACATTTCAATATGATTTCTCAATGCAAATTTCAACTTATGGTTTTGGGTTGAAATACGAAGTCTATATATTCATGAGAGTATGATGTCACCACACACAAAACAATTTCTAAAGTTATAACTATTACTGTGATATTTGATATTTTATTGTATTTAAAGTTAAGTGCTTTAGCGTATAGCATGAAAAGAGTATCAAGAGTAAATAGCAATCATCAGAGTTTCTCAAAGTTTGTTCCAGAGAAAACCATATTACCAACATTAGAATTACATGGAATGCTTAATAAAAATTCAAACATCTCAGCTTTTCCCTAAAACTGTTGAATAATAAATTCTGGGCTAGAGGCTAGGAACCTGTATTTTTGCAAATACCACTCATGAATCTTATAAACACCAAAGTTTTAAAATTCATCGTAATAAAATACAGCTATGGACAATATAAGATAACATAAGCATAAGCAGATTGTATTTTTTTGTCTTGTTTTGTTTTTCACTTTTAGAAACTATTTATTTTCTGTCAATCTTATCTCCATTTTAAGAGTCTGTGGAAGAATAGCTTAAGAACATTCAGTGGTCATTCTTTTCCATTCAGTGGCCTGAGCAGTGGGGGCCGAACAGCAGTCCTCAGCGGCAGGCTAAGAACTCCAGTCTTCAGTAAGAAACCTCCTAACAGGCACAGAGGGCACCTGAACACCTTCAGACCAGACTGTGACTTCAGGTTGAGCAGCAGTGAACTCGGGCGCTGGAGCAGTCCATTCGCCCTGAAATTCCTCCTTGGTCACAGTCTTTTCAGCAGTGGCCTGCTATTCCTTTTCAATCTCTTCAGTATCTCTGTAGTATAGATCAGGTATGACCTCCGGTGGGTGTTAATGGGAGATGGTGTAATGTATGCACAGAACTTCCCAGACAAGCATCCACCACATCAGACTGAGTGAGCTCCTTTGCTGTTGCAAGTGATGGCAATGTCCACATAGCGCAGAGAAGAGTCTGTGTTACACAGAGCAATGGTAGGCAGGTTAACATAAGATGCCTCTGTGAGAGGCTGGTGATTGGCCCTGGGATCGATAACTACCAAAAGTCTCTACTCCCAGAAGGTTGCTTGGATCTGGTTAATAAGTTTCCAAGAGTGAAGTGGCCAATGATAGAAGAGGCTGCAGTGGCAGCAGCAAACTTCAGCACAGCTTGCTGGCCAATATCCTGGACAGTATGACACTGACATCAGCTGGATGTTCAATGGCAACAATGGCACGAGCTGCCAGCAGATTTTCCCACGTTGTCTTCAAATTTATGATGTAGATGTCATCACTTTTCCTTTTGTAGATGTACTGTTCCATTTGAAAGCCGAAGTTGGTGCCACCTGAGTGGGTTCCTGCTGCAAGGAATTTGAGAACATCCTCCTCCTTCATTTGTAGGATATCCAGGGCTCCGGATGTTGTGAGTTTCCCTTTAAGTTATGTGGGAACCTAGAACAACACTGTATGGGGCCGTCTCTGGGTAGCTTGGAAAGGAACAGATTGTGTTTTAAACTATGACTCATATGGCCAGGTTTCTAAGGTAATGTAAATGACTAAAATAGATTCTAAACTGAAAATATCATTTTGGAGATATACACTCTTGCAGCAGAAGCAAAATAGAAGTTTGTCTAAGCAAAGGACAGTGTATGAGGAGAGGGGCTATCACCTGAGAGACCAAGAAAAAATTAATTACTATGGGGGTAGTGAGAAGACAGGCTAGCTGCAAAGTTGAACTTGCTACTTCTGAGAGCCATCAAGTTAAAGTTGAAACTTAAGTTTTGTTGATTGTTTAGCATATAGTTATTTAAAGTGCTATATTACAGAATTACAGCATCATAGAACTAGAAGAGATCTCAAAAGTTACCAAGTTCAACCTTTTATTATTATTAAATCAGCATCAAAAATCTTTGATATATTAAAGTCTATTTGTTTGAAATTGAAATTTTCCCAACTCAGCTCGGTGTCCATAGTCAAGTGTTTCTTATGCAAATATAAAGATAGATGAATATAAAGATTGTGTTAGGTGGATGGGAGGGAGAGAGAGAGAGAGAGGGAACGAGAGAGTGGAAGGAAGGGAGGAAGCAAGGCAGTCCTAAATTTCTTTAGGTGTTGCTATCTATAAAATTATTTCTTTGCTTTCTAAATGCATATAGAAAATGATGAATTTTATAGAAAACTGAGAGTCACATCTGGCAAGCTATTTTTGATTTACTGAGCTGGGAATAGATGCAAAAACACTTCCTCTTACAGACTTATATAATCCATCATTTGTTGCTTTCCTTTTCACATCAGCATTGGTTTTACATTACTAAGCATTCCCCGCCCCCCCACCCCCCCACCCCCCGTTTTCCAGCATTAGAGGAAGTCACAAAGCAATTTACTTCAATTTTAAATTCAATAAAATTAAGGATATATTTATTAAGCAGCCGTTCTCTGCTAGTACTTTTCTAGGTACTGCAGCAAAGCCAGTACCTAGTAATTTTACTTGGAATCTTCCGCCAGCATATAAGAAATAATGGACTAACAAAATAGACTTTTCAAGAATTTGGGCTGAATGCAAATAGTCATAAGGTTCAGAGGTGGGAAGGGGCACTCAGTGTTAGCAGGAAGATCCAGAAAAGTCTTTGTGCTAGAGATGGACACATGAGCTGACTTAAGATTTGATAGACACCGAATAATTCTTCACCACTTCCATGGGGAAAAAAATGACTTGAAAGTTGGAATGAACACGATTGTACTGGGACTGTTAAGGAATAGTTTATGACAGAGAAGACTGAATGCCAGGCTTTTATATGTTCCAGCTACTCAGCAAGAATGTAAGGCTTTTGAGTATAAGACTAGGAAGGTAAAACTGATAATAGAATGATGATGGATTTTGGAGTCAGAAAAACCTCATGCTCAATCTTGTCCTTGAAATAACCAATAATACTACCGAGTAAATGTTCTTTGAGATTGGGTTTCTTTATAACACTGGAATAACGAACCCTTTCTTGGAGAGTAGTAGCTAAGACTTAAAGAGATTAATATAGTATACAGCAAAATAATAAGCATTCCAAAAATATGAACTTTCTTGGTGCCAAGTATACATTCTGCGTAAGAGTTCAGTATCTGTGATGTGGTTGGTAGGAGGATGATACTGTCAGTTGTGGAACATCATTATATATTTTTTCAAACATGTTAGGTACTGAAATCATGAAAATAGATTAAATCATGCAAGGGGAATATGTAGAATGAGAAGTAGATTAAACATTAAAGAAGAAACACAGGAGGACATTTACAGAGTGGGAAAAGGAAAAGAATCTCACCAAGAAAGCAGAGAATAAGTGGTCAGAAGTATACAAATATATGCCTAGAAAGGCATAGCAATTTTTAAAGCAAGTGAATAGAAAATGTCAAGAAGTAAAGATTTTCAACAGAATTTAATATGTTGGAGTAACCAAAAATTATAAATATTGAAGTTTGTGCTGAATGGAGGTCATCATTGAGCTTCAGGAGATGAGCTTCACCTGCACTGTTGGGAAGAGAAATCAAACTGCAGGAGGCTGAGGAATGAATGGAAGCTGAGGAAGTGGAGACAGTGAGTTTCCACTGCTCTTCAAGGCTTTGACTGACAATAGGAGAGAGGAAGCAAGGTAATTAGAAGAGATGCTGTATTTAAAGGTGGATGGAGATTCAGCAGCTTGAAGCAGAGGTGTGGACCAAAAACAGGTTTCCACAGAGTGAGCTGAGGATGTTTAGAGGGAATAAAGCAGAAAGTGAATTGGGATATTTACAATCCACATTAAGTTCAGTGGTGGGAATTACAGATTTTTACCACGGATCATAGGAAACATGACCGAATTTTCTTAGATAAATCGTGGCGGACCTGGGGAGGAAGAAGAGTAAGGAGGAAAAGAGGCATGTAGGATGTTTTCTTTGCTGGAATAAATATCAGCAAAAAAGGACATATTAGGCACAGAGTTTAATTGTAAATATAAACTCTTTTAAAATTATTTAGTGCCTGCATAATACCCACAGCAAAAATCAAGAAAAGAAAGGGAGGAATTTCATTTTAAATGAGCAGTAAATTTAAAAAAAAAAAGACTTCAATACATGTTTCCTTCTCTACTCAGCTCAGGTTGTAAAACCTACAACCTTGTCATTCAGGGAAGAGCTATTATAGTGTTGCTTTGAGAAAAATAAAAGCTTAGGCAAAGTGCCCATTTAGTGATATATTACCTAAGAGAAGTTGGAAAGAACCACGAAACATGAAAGAATTCTATCATGTGAACACTAAAATACACACACACAATAAAATAAGGAAGAGATCAAAGTAAAACAGGCATCATATTTGAAATTTCTGTCATATAAATTGCACAACAAAAATCTGACCATTCGTTTTCACTAAAATATTCAATTTCTTTTTCAGAAGCAACTGTGACACTGAACCTCAGGCAGGATTCCACTTGGTTTATTACAGTTTGCTTTCCCATTCACTAACTTTTATTCAAATTTCTTTACTTCCTGACATATCATGTTTTTCATTATGTTGATGTTCTCTTGGAAATAGTTGTTTTCCTAGATTCTAATGATGTCTGTGCCAGCAGCTGCAAGCTCACAGAGAATACAGTGAGTGTGTATGCACAGTACAAAATTCCTCCAATTAGGACTGGTGCTTAATTGGCAGGATTACTGTCAAGTAGCATGACCACTGCATTATATTTGAATCTGAATTCCATGTAAATGTAGATATTTAGGAGCTTATTAGAGAATTTGCATGAAAGTTGAAAGAGAAAATAGTTCTTGTGTTTGAGGGAAACAAATCTGACTCAATTTTAACATTATTCCTTTAAACCACTTGAGCAGCAAACTGTTGTAGCAAACTAGTTATGTGCATAGGCTCTGGAGTTAGTCATGGATAAAAATTCTAGCTATGCATCTTGGGAAGCCGTGTGATCTTAGACAAGGTTCTTAAAGCCATCTGAGCCTCCATTTTTCTATGTGTAAAATGAGGATAATTAAAGTGTATACCTCATAGGGTTGTTTAAAGTGTAAATGAAATGATAAATGTCAAGCATTAAGCATAGTGACTGTCAGTAAGTTCTCAATGAATTGTAGCTACTATGATTATTCAGTCAAGGATAAGAAAGATGTTTCAGGTTTCTTAATTCAATGTTATACATTATAGATTTTAGGGTCCTTATGGACATGATGATGCTTATGGTGGTCAGTGTTTTCAGAAGCAGGGGCATCCACATGTCCTCATACAGTGGAATAATCAACAGTTTTCCTCATTAATTATGATGAAGAACCACTGCTGCCACAAAACTGCCATGGTCTGATTTTACTTGCTAGCCTAATCAAACTCTCATTACCTACACTGATGCTCCTTCCCTCACCAGGAGCTCAATGTCAAGATGATTAGATAATCCTCACACAGACGATAGTCAGACTTGATGGCAATTACCAGTCGTCTTCTGACAGGATGATACTTCTCATCCAGCACTTCGGACTTGGCAACCTTATTTCCCCTTAGAATTTCTAGTGACTATTGGTCTCAATGCTTAGACTTTTGCCATCTCAGCTACCCTACATATCTGTCTCTAAACTCTACAAAGGAAAATCCTCAACAATCTCTCTGTACCAACACCACTACCACATTGTTACTGCTTTCATTACGGCGAGAGAAGAAATGCAGAAATTAAAACACCCTTAAACGAAGGTCCTCATTTGCTTATCCAAAATGGGATAAAAATTTACATAGTTTGCTGGTACAGAACTCATCCAAGCCATACAGCAAGACCAAACCCAACAAGTGAATGCAAGAGTTGGCAGAGTTTCCAAAAATGGTTGTTATGTCTCATGTACCTCAGACCATTTCCATCATAAATATTGGTGCCGACTTCCAAAAAGTCAGGAAGACTGAGATGCCATTCTCTATGTCCACCATAGAGGGAAGAGCCCATTTGGAGCCTCATTCTAATATAATGAAAAATAGATATCTATCACATGAATTACATCTAAGATCTTTTCCCCCCATAAATGTTTATTTGTTCTATTTGGCCTAAAACTATAAGGGGATCTAGATGAGCTTAAAAACTCTGTACAGTTGCTCTTCATCTTATGGTGGAATTACATCCTGATAAACCCATCCTGAGTTGAAAATATAATCAGTTGAAAATGCATTTAATACAGCTAAACTATTAAACATCATAGTTTAGCCTAGCCTACCTTAAATGTGCTCAGAACACTTACGTTAGCCTACAATTGGACTATTATCTTGAGTTTCAAGAGCAATTGCCTTCTTCTTCTCATCATCAGGAACAAGAGACAAAGATGGTGTTTTGTAGACATGGTGGGTTGCAAAAATGCAAAACACAATATCCAAAACATGCTGGCAGCACAGTGTCCTGTGGTGTATCAGTTATTTACCCTTATAATCGCGTGGCTGACTGGGAGTTGCAGCTCACTGCCACTGCTCAGCATCATCAGAGGTTATCCTACAGCAGCAGTCTCACATTTTTTGGCACCAAGGACTGGTGCTCCTGTGAGATTCTAATGCCTGATAATGTGAGGTAGAGCTGAGGCAGTGATGCTAGCGCTGGGCAGCAGCTGCAAAAACAGATGAAGCTTCACTAGCTCGCTCACTCATTCACTCATTTCCTGCTGTGTGGCCCAGTTCCTAATAGGCCTTGAACCAGTACCAGTCCGTGGCCCAGCGGTTAGGGATCCCTGTCTTACAGCATATTGCTAGCCTAAAAAAGATCAAAATTCAAAATCCGAAGTTTGGTTTCTATTGAATATGTATTTCTTTTGCATTATTGTAAAATTGAAAAATCTAAAGTCAAACCATCATTAAGTCTGAGACCTTCTGTATTATTAATGATAAGTGGGTCCCAAGTCAGAGAGTTGGGGTTGCTGAGTGAAAGAGTTGTGTGAAAGATTATTGTGCTCCCTTTTTCTATTCACCAGAGTATTTCCCAAGACTCTGCCTAACTTCAGTACTTTAAGAATGTTTATCATCTCTAAGAAACTCAATGTCAGAGAAGATTAGAGGGAAAAAATTAAGTGGAAAAGACAAATATTAAATTTAGAGCCTAAAATTACTGTATGTATCAGTTATGATTACAAGACTGATATGTAGATACAAAGATTAGATAGATGATGATAGATGATAGATGATAGGTAGGTAGATAGATAATAGGTAAATGGTAGATAGATGATAGATCTATGGATAGAAATATAATTATGGCTGTAATACTTGAGATTTATTTTTTTGTTGTTGTGATATTTAAAAAAAATTATCTTAAAAATATTCCAAAACTAATTTGCATGTTGGTATAACTATCATTTTACCAAGTGACAAATGACATTCTTTATGACAAACTTGAAAATTACTTTTAAGTTAGTCAATAGTAATCTGGAATCTCTCAGGCCTTCCTACATTATTTACAAAACTGTCACCCAATATTATAAATAATGTGTGTAAAATTTAATTTTTTAGAGAATACTCTGGAATACTATGTCATACTCTAACATGCTTCTACATTTATTATATGTGGTAATTGGCCTGTTGTGATCTGTGTTATTCTTAAGGAAATTTTAATGATTTATATTGTTTCTTAACTTTATCATATAAAATCTTACTATACATAATATACGGAAATAACAAATCTCATTTTTTTTGGTACAAAATTAGTTAATACTTTTCCCCAAAGAAAATTCTTCCTTTCGAGCAATGAACATTTTAGAACTTCTAGAGTTCCCCCTGTTGGTTACCTACCACAAATCTTTGTTTTCCCTCTGCTTTCTAGTGTCATCCAGGTTTTATTCAGCTATCCACCCTTTTCTTTACATGAATAGGGGGAAACAACAGAGAGTAGATCAGGATGAGCCTAAGACGATCATGTTGATTTCACTGCATTTTTAAGTAATTGACTTAGGATTGGGTATGAGATTCTGTCCGATAAGACATAAGGACAAATCTAATAGGAAACTGCTAAAACGAGTCCTTTACTCTTAATAAAGAGATAAAGTAAGAGACAACCCTTTTTTGTACTTTGTCTATTGTCTTATTTAGATGTGACACTTGCAACTGCTAAAATCAGTTAAGGGTAATGCTATTTAATGTAAGAGGGTAAATCTATGACATGCTGGGCCTGGGGCCTACTCATCCTCTACATATTTTCTTATATAAGGTAATAAATGTCTGCATTATTTAAACCATTTTTAGATGAGCTTTTATTATACTTTAAAAATCCAATTCCTTGACCTTTATAATTCAGTGAAAAGGCTACCCAAATTGCAAACTCAAGAGATTACATTTAGGTTAGCTGCAGCAGAAAACAAATTGGATGATGGAGGTGAACATTAGCTATAATTAAGAACTCAGAGTACACTTGGCAATTTCAGTAAATCTAACATTTCTAAGTGTTTATGTCACTTTGGTTTCTTAAAAGTCAAGCAGCTTCAGAAATACCTAAATCTTGGTATGGTGATAAAAACATTTCTGTTCATTCGTCAAGATTCATTTTAGCCCAACTCTAGTTCAGTAGAGTATATCAATGATTACATAAAACAGGATTTAACATTCAGATAGAATTTAAACAAGAAGTTCCTAGCATTCAGGAATTTATATTCTAGTTAGAAAAATAAATATGAACTAATCATTTAGCATGATAACAAACAAAATGCCATCAGATAATAATTACTCAAAGATGTGTCAATAACTATAAATGCTATGGGAATACAGGGATATCAATGAGAGAAACAGACGTCTATAAAAGTGCCATAATGGGGGCAGATATTAGACAATAGAAAGTGGAAAACTGACTATAATTTGTAATACATGATATGAAGGTAGAAAAATAAGAACACTATGATAGAAGTATCACATAGTATAGGAATGTTTCCTGTCAGTTTCCACAAATAAAACCAACATTCTTCCAGTCATGTGGATTGGAAGTCACTTCTCTGTTTTCTTAGTTTTCTACAGTCAGTTTATTGAGTTGTATCAGTTCTCTCTCCATGGTTTCTTTCATGGAAGATGAGCTTATATTGTCACAACTGTTCTGCTACAGAAAATGTTTCAACTACAGAAATCTTCTTAACTGGACTTTCTGCCTCCAGTCTGTATGGCTTTCCGTCCTTCTGGTTATTCTCAAAATAACATTTTCAAAATACTGATATTAGTTTATTTATTTTTTCCTCCTTAAAACCTCCTCTAAACTGCTGTTGTTTTCAAGAAAGGATATAGAGTTAAAAAGTATAATAGCTTCTATTAAAAGCCTTACAGTCCCATAGGAAATTACAGAAAACACAAATATATGTACAATAAATTACTAAAGAGTTTTTGATAGAATTTTGCTCTTAGTAGAAATTAGCTCTGTGATTGACCAACATAAACTCTCCCCAGAGAAAGCTGTTTGTTAACCCTCTCCACCCAAAGTATTTTGCACTTCCTTATCACCACACCTTTCCACAGAACATTTCTCCTTTCTGGAAAATGTATGCTACCCAATTCATTAATTAATCTTTATATATTATTCTTCAAGATTTATTCAGAATTTATTCTTCTTTTCATTTTATAACTTCTTTAAACATTCTTAAAATGAATTCAAGCCTCTTCCTAGTCATTCACAGTGCTAGGAAGCATTGCACTTTAGGGAAAACCCCTTTCTACTTATAAAAGTTTGAATTATCAGCATGGACTTGCTTAAATGGAACCAAAATTTTCTTTTCTCTATTAGGTTTAGTTAAATCTTATAAATAAAGCAACATTAAATAAAATTTTTCTTGCATGTAACAATTGTTCAAATATCTGAAAATATTATCATGACATTCTTGTATTTTCTCTTTTCCTGATCAGGTATTAATAATGGATTTATTTGTTTCCCAAATGACATTCTTTCTAGACTCTTCTAGAAATTTGTTGCGGAATTGTTAACTTTTGTTGTAAAATAAAAATGATGACTAGGACAACTTTTTTTGGCTATGGAAAATGAGCTTATATTGTCACAACTGTTCCAAACATGACAACTAGGAAAATTTCATAAAGTAGTTTATATGCCACCTATTTGAAGACTTGTGAGAGCTATGAAAACAAAGGACTTAAGGGAAAATATCAATGAATTGACTAATGTAAAAACACAATGTATTAAATCTCCTAAGACACAGATAGAACTCCTCATGGAGTAATAGTTTTCTGCCTCATATTATATATTTTTTAAAAAACCTGAAACATCAATGATTTAAATATCTGCCTTAAAAAGTTAAGAAAAGACTAGTACCTTTAATACAAAGTCACTAATAGCAGAAAATAAATATAAAAGAGAGAATCAACAAAGTCATAATGTTGTTTTTTGAAAAGACAAAATGATCCCCATACCACTTTATGAAGACTATATATTTGGATCAAAATCTGAGAACAGTATATGAAAGGAAAATTACCAGGCAATCTCTCATAAACAGAGATGTAATCATCCTAAACAAAGAATAACAGCCCAAATTCAGCAAAGTATAAAATGAAAATGTGTATATATAATGTATATAAATAATATGTAATATATATACCTACCATAGATTTTCATAAATATAATCCATTAGAAATATAGCTTTATAAAAACCACCACATGCATTGAATGAAATAGAAAGAGTTATTTTGATAAATGCAAGAAAACATTTAATAAATTTCATCAACCATTCATTATTTTAAAAAACTCTTTGTAAGATAAAAATAGAGAGAAAATTTCTTATTCTGTTGCATCTACAATAAAAGACAGCAACCGTTATATTTCAATGATGAACTGTTAAAAGCTTCCAATCACACACTGGAAAAAAGGTAAGATCTATTAACACTACTTGTACTCATTATTGTACTAAGAGGTCATAGCCAATGAAATAAGGAGAGAAAATGTAAAGACACTTAAGTAAAAAAGAAGAAATAAGAATATCGATGTTCACAATTTTATTGTAAGCATAGAAAATCCAAATAATCTACAAATAAAATAGAATAAATAAGTAAATTTTGCAAGTTTACTGCACATGACAGCAATATTTAAATATTGAATTACATTTATATGTAGCAGCTATATCTAATATATATTTTTGGTAGAATTTTTTTAAATTAATTAATTTTTTTATGGTGACATTGGATAATGAAATCCAATGTTTCAGCTGTACACTTTAACAGTAAGGCATATATATAGTTACACTGTGTGTTCACCTTCCATAGTTAGATTTCTTTCTGTCACCCCATATTTGACCCTCTTTACCCTACCTACCTCCCCTCTCTCCCTCTCCCCGGACTTTGATAACCACTAGTCTATAGTCCATGTTCACAAGTCTTTGTTTGTTCATCTTGTTCATTTGTTGCTTTTAGGTTTATATCCCACATATAAGTGATATCATGTGATTTTCTACTTTTTCAGTCTGGCTTATTTCGCTTAGCATGATTATCTTGAGGTCCATCCAGATTGTCGCAAATATCAGTATTTCATCTCTTCTCATGGCTGAGTAATATTCCATTGTATATGTGTAC
>NW_006432669.1:11397999-11437519 GCF_000325575.1 Pteropus alecto
GTCCTTGAGTTTAGTTCCTATGTTTTCTTCTATGCATTTTATTGCTTCAGGTCTTATATGCAGGTCCTTAATCCATTTTGAGTTAATTTTGATGTGTGGTGATAGACAACCGTCTAGTTTCATTTTCTTTTCAGGTGGCTTTCCAGTTTTCCCAGCACCATTTATTGATGAGCCTTTACTTTCCCCACTATATGTTTTGGGTTTTCTTTGTCAAGAATCATCTGCCCATATAAATATAGGTTTACTTCTGGACTCTCAATTCTGTTCACTAATATATTTTAAATGGTATTAACACTTATAGCACTAAAAAAAGCAAGTATCTAAGAAGAAATATAACATAAGGTGACCCAACAGATGGTGAAATAAATATATTATTTTTTAAAAAATCAGTGAACTGCTTGCAGAATACCATGTTTATTAGTTGGAGCAAACAATATTATAAAAATATCCTCCCAAATGCATCTCAATTCAATACAGTCATAATCAAAATCCCATTCAACTTGTATGTATGGTATGTGTGGAAACTGATAAGATAATTTCAAAATTTATTTGGAAAATGTAAAGTCCAAGAATAGCCAAAAAATTCTTGAAGTAGAAAAAAATAGAGGACTTGCAATATTGAATGTCAAAACTTATAAAACTACAAGAATTAGAATTGGTACAGGCTATACAAATACACCAACAAAACAGAACGGAATCTAGAAACAAACACTAATAGGGATGTATCCATATAAATATTATATATATGGCAAAGATGTCAATTCTGAGCATGGTTAATGGTCGATCTTTTCAAGAAATTTTGCTGGGTTGATTTGCTATTCATGTTGAAAAAAATTAATCTTTTCTGATATTTCACACTATACTGAATAGTCCATTCTAGGTGGATTGCAAATCTAAATGTTAGTGGATAAATTCTTTAGAAAATAAAATAGAAAAAAAAATACTCAGTTCTGTAAGCCATGTACATATTTTCTAAGCAGGACATAGAAAATACTAAACATGAAGGGAAAATTTTATAAATTGAGCAACATTAATATCAATAAAGTAAAGTAAATAACAATATTAAGAAAGACAAAGTAAAAATAAAAATGAAAGCCACAGATTGGGAAAAGATACTTGCCATTTATGAAACTAGAAATCTTATCCAGAAGATAAATTTTAAAACTCATCCAAATAAATTGTTTAAAAACAAGATCATTACTAGAAAGAAGAACAAAATATTAAACACTTCACAAAAGAAAATTTTCAAATGGCCAATGAATAGAAAACGCATACATCTCAGTTTTCCTGGAACGGTCCTGATCTGTCTACTGGCATTACTTCCAATTAGTGACCCTTTCATTCTCAGAAGTGTCCTGATTCAGATAATAAATTATAAAATCGCTGATTGATTTTTTAAAATGCTCACAATAATACTTTCCATCCCTGTGCTCACCTCTCATTAAGCGACTTTGCTCTCCTCCTCTCAAAAGGAGCCAAGACCATATTACCTATTTCTCCATCCATCCCCTCAAATCAAGCTGGACTTGTGATTGGTATTGCCAAATAAAATGCAATCGAAGTCATGTCAAAGGAGTTCTAGCGAAAATCCCAAGCCAGACCCTTTGAAGATGAGAAACCACATAGAGAGGCCCAGCTGACAAATAACACTAACCATCAGACAGGTCAGTGCTGTCATCTTAGATTATGCAGCCTTAGCTGAGCCGTCAGGTGACTACAGCAACAGATCAACCCCAGGACATAGCAACTAATTGTTGGCTACAAGAGTGTGTTCATCTTATGAAAATTCATTCAGCTCTATCTATTATTTGTCATGTTTTTCTGTGTATACTTTATTTCAATAAGTTTTATTTTTGTAAATATAGCCCTGTGATCTTAACTCAGACATCTTATAAGTTCTAATCACTGTAACTATTATCACTATTATTTTGATGTTGTATTCTTAATATTCAAACTCAAATTTATTTGATTTTAACCCATTATTTAATTTGGTGGTCACCTTAGGCCACTTGAGTTTTGCCTGAATATTATGACATTTTCTCCTTTAATTTGCTATGTTGGGAAGGTTTTCTTTTTAGATCTAAGCATAATATATCTCTATTAATAATCATTTGGTTAGTTCTATTATTTGGGCATTATTTTAACTTCTAGGGATACATTTTAATTTTGCTCAGTCAAAAATCAATCATCACTATTTCCTTTGCATTGCTAACTCTATATAATTTCACATTTGAATTACCTGGAAACTTTATAAACCAGTATTAAAATGCTGAATGAAATGTTAAGTGATCGATATGTTTGTGAATTTATTGATAAATTTAAATATTTATAATTTTATGATTTGTTTTATAGACACAGAGTTATAGGAAATAGCAGATCAACTCGGGACAGAGCAGCTATTGATGTATAAATGCTCCCTAAAACATGAGATTATTATCTTTCCATTCGAGTGTTCCAACTGAATGGCAGTGTAGTACAGAGATAGAGATATTTAGATTGTGAGCCAGAAAGGCAGTTTAAATCCCACCTGTGCTGCTTCCTCTCTGCATGACATCAGACAAATTACTTAAACTCCATGTGCCTAGGTTACTTTACTGTAGATAGGAGATAATAATGATACCTACTTCAAACTGTTACTGTGAAGATTAAATAGTCTAATACATATAGATCTCTCAGAATGCAATTGTGCAATATGACAGTTCTGCCTTATATGCAGTAAATGCTCAATAAATGCTAGATAGTAGTTATTATTTGGTGAACTCATTCAGATGAAAAGCAAAGCTGCTGAAACAAAGACTCATTAATATAGTGGCCTAAGGAACATAAAATTGAATTCTCTTTCATACATCTTTTCCAAGGTGAGTGATCCAACCTAATCAGCACATTCAGGGACCCAGATTCTTTTCACCATGTTGTTTTGCCGCATTTTTAGGGCCTTTGTTTGTCTGCAAATCAAAGTCACAGACACAGGCCATTTTCCAGCTGACTGGAGACAATGCCTTAAGGCTCTTAATTAGAAGAGTTCCTACCAAATCCATTTACATTCCATGGTCAAAAAATGTTACATCACCACACCTAGCTCTAAAGGAAGTCTGGTAAATGTGATCTATTACTGTCTCACTCAGGAAAAAAGGGGAGAGTGACTTTGAGTGGAATCAAGCCACCTGGGTCACATGTGGCATCTGCAATATGAAGATGTTCCCCTTGGATGCTCCAATGGGTTGCATCCATCAATCGATATGATAGAAAATGTTTCTCTGAATGAGTGTGTCCTAGAATACTAATATTAAGAAATACTTCATAAAAATAAGAGCAATGTAGGAGAGGTGCACCCCAAGGTCAAATGCAATTCAAATCAATCTATATACAGTAGGATACTGAAAATTAGAAGAAAACTCCTGCCATGTAGAAAAATCTTAACAGGTGTTTAAGTAACAATTTAAACACAATTTCCTCAATTTGATGTAAACATGAAAACTTTCTCCAAAACTTATTAATAAGCTCCAGAATTGGGATTTTGTAGAATATACTTTGGAAAATGTTGCTCTAGTTACTAAATTGCTTTCCAATCCTTTTTTTTATTTTCAGCTTTATTTAGGTTTACTTTATCACTGTTTTTTATTTAAAGTTTTTTTATTTATTGAAATATATCTCATGTATAATATTGTATAAAGTTAATGTGTACAACATGTTAATTTGATACATTTATATGTTATAGTGATTATCATTGTATAATTAATATGCAAAAAATATACACATGTAAGTATATATTTTGATGAGTTTGGATATACACATATATCCATAATACTATCATCTCAGTGTAATAAACACATCTATCATCTTCAAAAGAGTTCTTTTGTGGCCTGGCCTTCTCCTTATTGTAAGATTTACCCTCTTGTTTTTAAGTGCCCAACATTTAATTGTTAAACATAGGCACTGTGTTGTACAGCAGGTCTCTAGAACTTATTCTTCTTATATAACTGTGACTTTACACCCATTGAACAAACAACTCTCCCAGTCTTTTATACTTGCTGCATTCTAGACTTCCACCCAGGATAGCAAGAGACTCACTTAAGTCAATCCCTACAGGATCTAGAGCCTGCTGCAGAATGATTGTGCTTGATTACATTTTATACTTAATCAGAGAAAGAGCATACTATTTATTTCTGACATGGGCTGATTTGAAGATAGCCTCTGAATACAGGTGTAAACATATGATATGGTTCTATGACATTTATTAGAACTAGGTTCTATATTTTACGTTATGTTTTAAATTTGTAGAAACCTTGTGCCTTAAAGGGAAGTTTTCATCTACAGCACATATGCTGGAGGGGAAAATAAAACTGTTTGTTGTTGTTATTGTCTAAGATTAGATTTTTACTCATGGGAGCACAATCAGCAGAGAAGATAGATGAAGAAGGAACATTGGCAGAAGAAACCAGCAGATATCACCATTCCTTCAATCGCCAAATTAATCTGGTTTTATCAAAATGACATCATGATAACAGCAGACTTCTGTGTCATTAAAAAAAGAAAGTTGACAGTAACTTAAAACAGGCTATCTTCAAACAGCAGTATTTAATCATAAGAATATATCCAAAATAAAATAATTAATGTCAAAGATATTTTATAAAATTAAATTAAAATTTTTTAAATTATTTGCATTTGAGGATATAAAAATTTGTAAATTGGGACTTTGATAAAATTATTTCCTATAATAACATTCTAATAGATAAAAAGAAAACTTGAAAATTAACTATTAAGGCATGCCACTGTTATGATATTTCACATCAAAATATGATATAATACAGGGTTATTGTTTTCTTCTACCCAGAAAAGATGCAGTGTTCAATTTTTTCTTGAGGGAATACCTTAATATCTACTATTGAGGTAATTAATTGATCTTACACAGTAACTAATCTAAATTGTGTGATTAAAATTATTCTTTTTATTCAAAGTGAATAAAGAAACAAGAGCGTGAATAGAAACTAGAGCAGCACTGAGGAGGGTTGTGAACTGGAAGCCAAGACAGGGTATTTCCCACTTCTAATTTTCTGAAGTTAATTTTAGAACTCTGATATGTACAGTGATCTCAAAAATTTCAGTAACATTGTGACAATTGTGTATAAGGGAAAGATTTGATCAAATGTTTCTTTTCCTGCAATGCTAAAATTAATTTAAGTGTAGCAATCGGAAATGGTGAATTTCATAGTAAAGAAATAAAACCGCCAAGGAAGTTTCTGTAGAAGAGATTAAAAGCAAGGTCAGCTCTAAAGGCGCAGCACAGTGGCCTAGTAATAAGCTACCATGAGAGAAACTGCCCATGAATAACAGCATTTGCTTTATCTCAAACAGTGAACTTTCCTTTCATAAGTGACACACTTTCCTGAGCCAAACAATCTTTGAATATAAATTTATATAACTGGTGACGTAACATAAAATATTTTACCCCAAAGATGATCAGGCTTACCTGCATCTCCATTTTAAATTTTCTAGTGAAGATATTTAAAAATATGCACCTCCTCTTTCCTAAATATAAGAATTATTCATGTTTTATTGAAATTCATTAAGAGCGAAAAAGCTGAGCTTTTGAAAATTGAACCAGAGAAGTAATTAATCCATTTGGCAAAGCAAGGAATTGATCTTGAGCAAAGAAATACGGAGGGCAGATTTAGAGCATCCAGGTAAAGGGTTGATTTTAGGGAAGCTTCCAATGTGTTAAGAATTGATAGTTTTTTGGACTTGAGATTTTCTGGAAAAGCAGGTGAAGAAGATCAAATTATTTCCTTTCATTTTTTAATAACTTTTGGATCCCCATAGCTTGAGAGAAAACTTGGATGACCAGCACAAATTTTTCACAAAATTTTATCTTCTGTTACAATGTAGGGAACTGGAAGAGACACTGCTGAGAGTCATAAAACTCTTAGAGAAAGTTTGTCATGGTTCACTTCTATCTCTTTTTCTTCTCACTGCCTTGTGTGTGTAGCATCCTTTTCTGGAAACTTAAGAAAAATGTATGAAATAGAACATACATGAAAAGGGAAAATAATTACTAAAATAACCTAGTTCTACTAAGATAGAAATACTTTAAAATTAGGCTTCAGATATATGTATGTGTATTTTTAAAATTATGTATTAATCAATCTTTTAAGTATTATTTACTTTTATGTAATGTTTACAAAACTACTAGCCAGATAAATAAGTAATTTCCTAAGAGGTAAATCTGTCAACAAATTAGGTAAGCTAATTAGCATACTTAAATATAATGACTAATGCTGCACCAAAAGGCTTTCTCTGAATCTAAAAAGATTGTGAAGGAAAGTTTATTTAAAAAATAAAATAAAATCAGATATTAGTGCTTTGTTAATTGTTAAAAATCCAAATACATAAAATAAGAGATTTCTTGTTTATATGGCTTTTTAACAAAATAAGTTATAATTCATCTATTTAAACAATCTCTTAAATCAAATAGTAATTATTTCACAATTTCATGGCACATCAGTTCTAAAATGCTCAGAACACAAATTGGAATGTTATTTAAGACACAAAATCATAGATAAATGAAATATAAAAATGCATATGCATCTACTAAAAAAGTACTTGACCTACAAAAAAAGTACATAAATCAGGAGAAAGCTGAGTCATTGATGTCTTGCATAATCTATTTTGGGACACAACACTACATAATGCTGCAGCAACAAAATGCATAATTTTTATATCAATCATTTGTGTAGTCAAAAAAATATATACACTTACCTTCTCTGCAACTATTTATTTGGAATAATCACCCTAGTCAGTGAAGCAGCATTTCCAGGGATGCAAATGAATATATTTCCCACAATGTGGAAGTATTGTTTGATCCTGATTTAAAAACAATTGAGCAACTATAAAATAATGTGAGAAAGCAAAGATTTGGAACTAGAGGCTACAATTAGTGCCTAGAGACTGGCTATATGATCTTGGATGAGAATATAAACCTCCTTGAGCCAAAATTCTCTCATCTATAAAATGGAATACCAGTATTTACCTCATTTAACATTGAACATTTATGAGGATTAGGTAAGATAATATAGGCGAACCCCCCTTTTAATTTAAAAACATTATGTAAGGCAATACCAATAATTGTTACAATTATAGTTAAATTACCAATGCTCTTCAAACCCCAAAGTTCTACATAAAGTGTCAAAAATTACAATCAGTAGTGTTCTTTATAATGAAAATATGGCACTGAGCCAGTTGTGTGGAATATTACTCAATTTTGGGAAGGAAATTGTGCTGGCCATTTGTACTGATCCTTGAGACTTCTACAATCATCACCTGTTTGACTGAAGATCAGATCAAAATCTGACATTAAATTTAGAGATTGCACCACCATGCAGTATACCATCCGGCCAGGTGACTTATGTTAAAAACATTGGTTAGGAATGAGTGAGGCCTTGAGGTTTCACATAGGGATATTTGGTAGACACAGATGACTCTAAAATATTTGAACTCTATAAATCTCCTTGTACTATCTTGCCAGCAGAAGCAAACCTGCCTTACTCTGTAGTGATTAATCTTCCCTTACATCAAAATTTGGCAACGAATTTACCTGGGCATTATCCTCATAAGACATATTGATTCTCTTCAGGATTCACCTTTAATGAGAGTAAGATCTAGCACAACCCAGAATGAAAAGAATGAGCTCTGCTCTAAGAAAGGATGGTATACACATTACAGGCATTCCAAGACCTCATCATATTTGTGTGAAATAAGAATTCAATTCTATCATTAGCAATGTCCATTGGGGATATTGTGCCCCAAATATTTATTTGTTCAAATATTATCAGTAAGTAAATAGAACCCAGAATGAGACAAATACCGACATTTTTTTCTTCCATGCTTAAAGTCAAGTCCTACTCACTCCTGTGTTTTATAAAGTTTCAAATCACTTAATAAATGTTTAGAAACCTTTTTTTAAGGTTTGTTACTTAATAGCAAAAGTAAAAAGCCATACACCATTAAAGAAATACTTATTTTTCCTGCTGCAATAAAAATGACTGAAAGAATAGACTGAAACATAATACTTTCCTTTCTCAGCTAAGAATGTCAGAAATCTCATAGAAAACATTGCTAAAGGTGTGAAAAATAAGCATTAGAAAAAAAACATGTATTGTGAACTTTTTATATACAATTGGATGAACATACAGGCATTTGTAACATCTCTTTGCTTATTGTATTTACTAGATTCCAATTCAACAGTGAGAATAAGAACAAATTTTGTGTTTATGAGTCTGACAAATATCTCAGGTTGAATGACACACAGCAGGTAGTACATATGCTAGTTTCAGAACAGTATTTGCTGGGGAAAGTTTATAAAGCAGGAGAAGTAGCAGGTACAGAGTTCCTTTGTTGCCCATTTTACTCTGAAGTAATGAAATGAGATCTAGCCAAGCTGGATGTGGGATTCTGGAAGATGGGCCCTTGCATTTGGAGTATAGAATTAATAAAATCTATGGTTAGAGAAGTACCAGGTCCTCTTCTGACAAGGGTTAGGGACTAACATCCATCGCACATTTGTTGCTGTATAATAAAGCATATTAGTGAGATCTTGGTTTATTTGCCACTTCAGCATTCTTAGTCAGAGGTACCTCCACCCCTCTTGGTAGTATAATTAGAGACTGGGTTCCAAATCTTCTGGATGAAGGTGTGTAACATGGTGAACAGGTGTTTTCAAGCCCTGACCCACCACCTTATCATTCTATTAGGACTGATTATCTTAAGCACTTGTAGTCAGTTCTAATGGAGATGATTTTAGCTCATAAACAGTCCTACTAAACAAAAGGCTAACTCCTTTTGTAGTAGGACAGCATGTAGAGCCTCAGTCTTGGAAAAGTTAACTTAATCTCTCAGAGAAAATAAAAGAAATATTTATAGGGAAAATATATACTCAACAGTAAATTGCTTCCTCAAATAAAAATGTTTTATGGTAAAATTTTTATTTTCTCCATTGATGGACCAGCTCCTTTAACTGAATCAAAAAATGACCAAGGTGAGAAACTTAGCACCTATAGAAAATTTTCATTTTAACATCTACTGCAATCATTTGAAAATGAATGATTTAAACCAGATCAAAATTACAACTAAACTACAGAAAAAATATCATTTGGAGTCGCCTGAAGTCTATCTGAACAGAAGTCCCTCAACTGGGAACATACAGAAGAGGCTACCTCAAGACTGGTAGGAGGGACATGGATGTAGAACAGGCTAGTTCCCATATCCACCTGTGGTGGCTGAGAATCAGGAAGGATATCTTGCCTGCAAAAGTCTCCTTGGAGGGGCAAGGGGTCTTGGCCCTATGCCAGGCTCCCCAGCCCAGGGTTTCAGTGCCAGGAAGAGATGTTTCCATAATTTCTTGCTGTGAAAACCAGTGGAGATTGTGGCTGAGTGAGACAGAGGGCAGCTGAAATCTTAGACCTTCCTCTTAAGGGTCCTACGAACAGACTTACCCGCTGACAGACTCACTCCCTCTGAGCTCCAGAGCTAGGGCAGCTGCTCAGAAAGCACCAGGGGCAGACAAGAAGGAACTGACTTTGGGGTGAGAGCTGGAGGGGCAGCATTCAACCAAACAAAAGTACAGGCAGAAGCCATTGTTTCTTTGCTCCCAGCCTACAGATACAGGTGGCTACCATATCTGAGTCTTCATCAACCTGGCTAACACTGGTTTCTCTACCTTAGTGAGACCCCACCCCACCAACTTTTAGACCCACCCAAGCCACCTCCAATGATTTTTCAAGACAACTGCAGAGTTTGGTTCTAGCTGCAGACTTTCCTAAAATTTCTCAAAGATTCACAAAATCCCCCCAAACAGCATCTGGCCTCAGCATTCTCTATACCTTTTGCTGAGCAGCCCCAAGCCTGGCACTAGCAGCAGCCACCCTTGGTTCCTGGCTTGGCCTCTTGAGGCACCTCTAAGACCAGCATGGGTGGCAACCATCTGCAGATTGCTTGATGACTCTTATAAGGTGGGCCTGGGTAGGGCACAGGCTGGAGCTGAACTTGGCCTACAGCAGGGCCCCTCCCAGAGGCCCTGGAACTGGCATGCTCAATGGCCATCTTCTTACCAAGCTGGAACACCACACAGGGCTACATCCAAGGATGTCGTACCCAAAGGGCAGAACTGATTTTCCTGTAGAGAACCAAAAGGAACATAAAGGTAAGAAATAAAATGGGATAGGTAAGTTGGAAGTAAAATTTAAAAACTTCCCATATGTTTTAGTTTTAATTAATTTTAGAAGCTACTAGGAGTATATAGTCACAAGAATTTTCAGAAGTTTAGATTATCACTTGTTGTCATTTTAACCATAGTCTATTACAAATTCTTTGAATGACTAGATGAAATGTTTCTCCACATGAAATACAATTAAGATGCAGCTAAATACGGAATTGTTTTAATCTATAGATCCCTAAGTAAGGATTAGAAAAGTGTTATGCCGTTTGTCCTTTTGACCCTAGATATGCAATCTTTAAATTAATTGGGGGGAGCAATTTTTTTATCAGTCCAAGTATTTTTTAATATAATTTTTTAAAACATTCTCATAAGACTACATGATCTTTTACTATTATGTTTTCTGCATCTATATAATATTTACTATTCTTTAACCGAGCTTTATGACACTTGTGAGAGGTGTCTTGTCTGTATTATTCATAAACATGCATCCATCATATAGGACAGTGGCTGAAACAAAATAAATGTTCAAAGATATTATAAGTGTATTTATAAAGATAGATACTGACACCAAATTTGGAAAAAATGGTTTAAGCAAATGATATTACATTAAAATGATATTCTCTCATCATTCTATTTTTCTTATTTATGTTTTCTCTACCCGAAATAATGTAGTAGGTAAATATAGATCTATTTACATAGGTAGATGATAATAGATAACAATAGGTAGATAGATAATACAGATACAGATAAAAATTTCTTAATGTCTGTCTTTTCTACTTGAATATTTTCTCTCCTGAATGAACTTTAAATAAAGAGGAACTCATGAGATTTCAGTGATTTGAAAATGATTTATGAATAGCAACCAATCTTCTTTTCCCATTTAATCAAAGGAAATGTGAAAAGGTAAAATCTCTATAACAATAAAAGAAAGATTACCAGTGAATAAATATGACAGAATATTTTAGAAAATATATTATAATATTCTTAATCATTGGTTAAAATAGCTCTTTGATTGTCTGCTTTATAAAAATGTAACTACTTTGAATAAATTTGAGGATTACTATTTAATTTTCCAAACACTACTGGCATGAATAAATGTCTAGATGAGTATATTAAATATATATGGATATGAAATATCAGGATTGAAAGTTTATACTGTCTTTAAAATACATCATATTTATGACAGAAGGTCATTCAAGTGTGCTAAATATTGCCAGTGAGGTCTTTGGAATCACTGATACAAATATTCAGAGTTTGATTTCAATACTTTTTTAACATTAGAATATTGTATTACAGAAACTCTATATTTGATATATACATGTATATATGTATATTTATAAAACTATGCACAATTGTAATAAAATACACTTAATTGCACTGTTTTTCTGAAGAAATCTTTTCTTCATTCTGCTATCTACCACCTTGGACTGCAGGTTATTATGTAATAGCAAGAATAATCATAATCTTAAATAACTACCTAACAGTTATTGAATGTTTTCTATATGACAGAAATTCTCATTCCTTTGGATATATTCCAACTGTAAGTCTTTGACAGAGATACTGCTATTCATGTTATAAATGAATACAAAGCCAGACGTATTTAAGTAATCTGCCCTTGATCACACAGTGAGGAGGAAGGCTGAAATTTCAACCCACGCAGATTGGGTCCAGTCTAGCAAATAAGCAATCAGAGACAAGATATTTTAATAAATGGCAAAATATTCACAGATCAATAAAAAGCTAATGATAATAATGGGACTTTCAACAATTAGATTATCATTTGTTTAGATCCACTAAAATGTATACAGATTTGATCTATATATTAAATTTGTATCGACATTGATTCCTATTTGCGAATTGGTGATAGTATAAAAATAAAATTTTCACCACTTGGGGATGGGCTTACTAAGGTGAGGTATATGCTATATATCTAAAACAACATTTTAAAATGTGTTCTCAATTTTAATTGAATTTTCTTACAAATAATAAGATAATTTTTAATTCATTATATATAATCTAGAGTTAATAAAATCTTTAATAGCATAATTTCATTTCTGTTTGGGTATATCATAAGTCACCAAACTTTTTATTTATTGAAAAATATGGTATAGAAAAAAGTGTTAAGTTCCATCAACTATAATATAGATCAAAATTAGCTCTTAACTATCCATTTTATTACAAATAATTTTTTCAACTATTATGCACATGTCTTTTTTGAAATCTAGTATTTATTTTGATTGCAAGACTTTGATATCATAAGGGAAATTCAAGGAAGCTAAATAAAAATGAAAAATTATTTCTTTTCCAGATATGTTTTATTTAGTATTTAAAATTTTTTTAAATATTACAGTTTTTTCTTTTTATTCTTCTCAGGAAACAAAAGGAAATTCTAGCAAATCTCTGTACTTGCAAGTATAGTTTACTTTAAAAATCTTAATAAAACATGAAGAAAATTTTATAGCAAATTTTTTCATGTTATATTATTTCAATACCAAATTAATATTACATTTTATTTTATTTTGTATTTAAAAACTAACACATGAAGACACAGATTCCCCATGCAAAAGAGTTCCAAATACTTTATGTACATACTTAGTCCTCAAAAAAGTGGAAAATGAGAGGGGGGGAAATGGCACAGATGATAGAAGCTCTGTTCATCCCTCTGGTGACCAAATCAAAGTTGTGATGAAAACAAGGAGCAAGCAGCAAGGAAAAATCACCTGGGATCTAGATGAACAAGCCATACAACTAGGGAGAAATACAAGAAATCACTCTGCAACGGCAGAAGGTAAATCAGGTGAGGACGCAGGGCTGCCCAGTCTCAAGCAGCTGAGTGAGATGGAGGCTGTTGCAGTGGCAGCAGTAGACGCCTCTTAAAAGGGCCATGTCCACAAGCTGATTTTCACAGTGATGGACCTGCTCACTCTGAGCACCAGTGCCAATTTGGCTGCATGCAGGGAGCACCAGGGACTTACAGGGAGACATTGTCAGAGTGAGGGCCAAGGTGAGACTAGCTCTGTACAGAAGTACCAGCAATATCCATTATTCCCTGTTGAGCCCTCCCCACTCCCAGTACGGGGACACAGAGCCACCACAGCCATGATGTCATCAAACTGGATAACAGAAGTTGTTCCGCCCAGAGGATTCCCTGAAACCCCATCTTCCCCAACTTGTGGCCCCACCGAAGCCACATCAGATGTGTCCTCAGTGAGTCAGATGTTCCTTGCTGAGCATCACCTAGACTCACACTGGAGGCAGCTGGCCTCAGTTTCTGGTGTGGCCTTTTGAGGCAACTATTAACACAGCATGTGAATTGCTTGCTGAATCTTAACAGGTGGCCCTAGAGAGGCAGAGGCTTGAGCTAAGTTTGGCTTGAACCCCTCTCGGAACTGTGCCACTGGACACTTACTTCACAAATTCACACTAATAAGACTGGGAATCTTAGAAGCTTTGCCCCTAAGGTCTTGGCAAAAAATATTCGATGTGTTGAAGACCCAGGATCTACAACCAAGAATATTTTATCCAGCAAAGCTATCATTTAGAGTTGAAGGATGGATAAAGAACTTCCCAGACAAAAATAAACTAAAGAAATTTATCATCACCAAGCCAATATTACAGGAAATGTTTGAGAGACTTCTTTAAGGAAAAAAAAAAAGTATCAAAAACAGGAATAAAGAATGCTAACAACAAATTCCTATCATTAAGTACCTCAAAAAGAAAAGAATTAAGTGCTCTAACTAAAAGATAGAGTGGATGAATGGAAAGGAAAACGAGACCCCTAAATATTGTCTATAAGAGACTCACTCCGGATTAAAAGACGCACACAAACTAAAAAGAAGGGGATAGAAAAAGATATTGCTTTGATGGACCTAGAAGGTTTTTAAGTCAGACACAGAAAGATAAACACAATATGGTTTCACTTACATGCAGAATCTAAGGAATAAAAAGAACAAACTAATCAAAAACAAATTCACAAATATAGTGGACAATTTGGTGATGGACAGAGGGGAGAGGGGTACGCGGAGCTGGGAGAATGGGGTGAAGGGTTAAAGAAGTACACATTTGTAGCTGAAGGATGGTCACAAGGATGAAGAGCACAGCATAGGGAATATAGTTAACATTAACATGTTGGCTTGTTGGAGAGTCAGAGGAGGGAGGGAGCAATTAGGGGGATTGTTTTACAAACTCTAAAATAAAATAAATTTTTTAAAAGGTGGAAAATAATTCCTCACTCCTTTAGAGTGGGCTGTGCATAGAGACTTCTTTCCAAAGAATACAATGAAAAGGTGAGGATGGGAGAAGTAATTTTACAGTAGAGAAACCTGGCAAACACTGTCTCACACAGGTGCTCAAGGTCAACATCAACAGATACAAGTCATGTTGATAGTATGTATCCCTGATATAATGTGATGAAAATGGCATTTTATCTCTATGGCCTTCCTCCCAAAACTCATAACTCTTGTCCAATACAATAAAAATAAGGAAATCTCAGTTGAGACCATTCTACAAAATACCTGCCCAGTACTCCTAAAAAGGTCATAAAAAACAAAGAAAATTTAAGAAACTGTCACAGCTAAGAATTGCTTAAAAAACAATGAATGTTCAAGCTAATGTGGTATCCTGGAACAGAAAAGTACACTAGGAAAAAATTAATGATAGTTGAATAATTTACAGACTTAGTTAATAATAACATATCAATATCAGTTCATTAATTCTATCAAATGTATCATACTAATGTAAGCCACTAGTAATAGGGGAAACCGTGTGTAGGACATACAGGAACTTTCTATACTACTTTTGTAATTTCCTTGTAAACTCTTCTAAAAATAAAAATTAAAATATGTGCCAAAATTTTAAAAATTAACAATACCTACTATGAATTGTTTTTTTTAACTTGAAATATGTATATAGTAAAAACAAAAACAAAAACAAAAAAAAACTTCTATAATCTCACCATAGAGATACAACCACTACTAATGATCCCATGTGTTTCTTCCATATTCCTTTTTTTCACATTCCTTTATTTATAAATAAACATATATACTTTTATCCAATTTGGATCTTGAATCCAATACTTAAAACTGTTTGGGCATCTTGTTTTTGCACATAACCTTTATTCTAAGTATTATATCATGCTATTGCATAGTTTTTAAAACATAATCTTAATAACTGCATAACACTGAATTGGGCTCATGTATTATAGTTCAATTCTTTTTTTAAAATACTATCAGACAAGATAAAGTTTTCTAATTTTGATTAATTTTTAAGAAGATAATTATTATCCTAGTACAAAGATGTTTCCCTAATCTATAATTATTCTTAGTACAGATTCTGACAGTGTTACCACATCAAAGAGTAATAACATTATTTAGACATTTGATAGCCATTGCCAAATCACTTCCCAGAAGGCTTATTTCTCCATCTACTCTTGCAATTTATGAGCTTTGTGTCCTTATTTTGCATATTTTGCTAATGGAGTAGTCAAATAATGACATCATATAGGTTTCATTTTTATTTCTTTGCTTATTAGTAATGTAGATTTTTGATGTATTTTTTTAAAAATTTCCCTTATGGAAATTACCCATACAAGTCCTTCGTCTTTTCTTCTTGTTTTTAACTCTAAATTGGAATTTTTCTTTGGGGTTTTAATATGTTTTATGTACTAAAGAACTAATTCCTTGAAATTCATGTTTATTTCTAATATTCTATAATAAATGTTTTTCTTAAGTTTATTTAGTATTAAATTTGTATGTAGTCAAATCTAAGATTTTCCACTGCTACTATATCCACAAATTTTGTGTTATCTAAGTTGTTTTCATATCTTTTTAAAATTTTTAATTGATTAATTATTAAATTTAGCAAGGTGATATTGGTTAATAAAATTATATAGGTCTCAAGTGTACAATTCAATAATACATCATCTGTATATTGCATTGTGTGTTCACCACATAAAGTTGAATCTCCTTCCATCACGATATATTTGTCCCCCTTTACCCTTATCTACCTACCTCCCCTCTCCCCTCTTTCCCTCGGTAACCACTAAACTTTTGTCTGTGTCTATGAGTTTTTGTTCATCTTATTCATTTGTTGCTTTCAGTTTTTATCCCACTAATAAGTGAAATCAGATGGTTCTCAGTGTTTTCCATCTAACATTTCACTTAGCATGATAATCTCAAGATCCATATGTTTTCATATCTTAAAGTATCATAAATATGTACATATATTTTTCTTTTCTACTTCACCTATTTTCATTAATCATTTATTCTTTTATTTAGACATCTGTTCTGTTATTGTTTAGTTATTTTAAAGCTCTGAATTATATTTAAATTCTACTAAATACTTTGAAAGGAAAAGCCAAAGTTTTATATAGCTTCTTTTCTTGTTCAGAAAATCCAGACCAAGCTAAGCATGTGACAATTTTTGCTAACTAAATTAGTGTTGAGTGGAGAAGGTCAAGAGAAAAAATATTAAACTCAGATAGACAACTTTCTTTGTGCTATCATCATTCATAAGAATTAACCAAGACCTTTGGGAGGAGTCAATAAAGCTTTGAATTATATTCCATAGGGAAGAGGAGCAAAGGACTTGAGGCGAGAAATAGGGAATGCTTATTTATTTAAGACTTGTAAATTTCCTGATCATCTTGGCAAAGAGAAGAATTTTGCCTCAAGAATTTGCATCAAATTCTCCTTTAGCATTTATTTCCTCCTATTACCTTGGATTTAACCATTTCATTCACTTGTTCTTCCAGGACAGAATGGGCAGAAATTGCTCCAGCCTCAGAAACTTCAAGTTTTTCTTTATATGATTTTTCAGCCTCTGACCTAAAATTCTGAAACAAGATTTTCAACTTGGAAGTTCCTTCCAGCATTAAATTTTGGTTCCTGGGACTTTCTAACATACATTCATCTCCTTGATTTTATCCTGCTCCTGCATAACTAGTAGGTTGGTGCTAGGAAACAGGTATCACCATTGTGAGCCAAAAACTCTAATCTTATCACCCTTCTATTAGGACCTACCATGCTAGCTGAAAAGCCATCTGTACTTTAATTAGTGGATATTCTACCTGCTTTTAGTAAAGGACAGACTGCTACATAATCTAATGTAATATTACATTTGACATTCTGCCCTTATTTTTATAAACTTTTTTTCAGGAAGAAAAATAAGGGAAAATCAGACAAACTCAATTCAGAAGCCTATATTAAATTTTGAAAATATTTAAAATATATTTACATAAGTAATTTTATGCATATAAATGAAACTGACATGTAAATATTATATAGAAAATTGAAATGATTTCATATACAGTATTTAAATTATAAAATAATATGTACAATATCATGATGTTAACAATTTGAAATGTAAAGGTGATAACAAATTTTCATAGTAGAACAATGCAAGAAAACATTGTTAAAATTACTATAAAGTCTTCGATTAGTTTAACATCTTTTTTTTTTTAAAAAGGACAACTTGGAATAAAATCTAGAAATGTTTTAAGAAATGAAAATTTTGGCATAAATTCACCCCTATTGGGTCTCCTTCAATATGTTCCTTTATGGCTGGAGTCTATTATTAGTTGAAAAGTATAAAATAGTGAATATTTCTGATAAAAATACTATTTTTGTTTTTAATTAATTATAATATTCTTGAATACAATACTATAAATTCACATGACCTTACATGCCCCCGATATTGTCTATGACATTAAATACTCCATGTTGTCTAATCAAGTAAATGAAGAAAATATTTCTTCTGACCTACTGCTGAAAAGTGTCATTTTCAGAGGGACAGAAAACAAAATTATTTTTTGAGTTTGGATTTGATCTATAGTTCTACACATTTCTTAATATAAAAAATTGGCTCCCCAGGCAACTTTATATAACTTCTTATTTGTCATTACTCTTTAATGACCAGTAGGCATTTGTATGGAATGACACTGTCTAGGAGAATTCTCTTTCAGTTTTGCAAGTTCTGCATATTAAACATGTCTATAAACATCAGTTTTGTAGTCAGAGAAAGCCATTCACATCCCTCACCCTCTGAAAAATTTTCGATTTTCTTTTAAAATTCAATTTACAGGTCATCTCTTCTAAAAAGTTCCCTTGTAATAGCCTCCCAACACACTTAATTACTTTTCCTCTTTTCTGTCCTTGTATTACACATGCATCCGATGTTGTGTACATCATACTGTGTTGTATTTTGTAACTTTTTACATCTGTATCCTCTCTAATACTACTGGCACCTTAAAGAATAGTACTATGTAATTTAATTTTTCTCTATGTATTTCTGAGGTTTAGCATACTTTCTAGTAGAATACTTTTCAATACGTAAGGTATCTCAGGAAAAGAAATTGTAAATCAAAATTTTCTTTCTTGATAAGAGAAAATGGAGAGTACCCTCAAGAGAGAACTTTCTGTCTAAAATCTTAAACTGGTCAGCCCAAATCAGACAATTTCTTACTGAAAACTGTTGAATAAATTGAGATAATTCCTTGTCTGGCAGGTCATTTTCAAGACTTTTAGCAGATGCCCTCCAATCTGTTAGCAAGTTATAATCCTAAGAATTTATTTACAAGTTAACTTATGCATAGAGGTTTCCTTTTGCACATATTCAATTCCTTTTCTTTACACAAAGCCATTACATTAGTTTAAGAAACTGTGCTAAATAGTTTAGACTAGGAAAATAATTTAATCTTTAGATTAAATTTAGAAATTACCTTGTTCTTAATGGAGGCTTGGCATCAAGTACAAACATGGTATAAAGTATCTGTTTATATTGTGGTTTTCCCCTCTGGTTGGTAATCTTCATGTTAAAATGTTGCAAAACAAAAATTTAAAGGCTCAGAAAAAAATAAATACCACTTTGATACCTTTATTTTCTGTCTCCTTTTTCTTATGCACTTTATTTTTATTTGTGATCTAATCTTCAATTCTCTTTAAAAAAAAAAAACCTTAATATTATATCATAATTACTTTTTTATCTTTAAGAATTTTCATAAATATAATTTCAAAGACTTCATAATATTGACATGAATTAACATATAATAATTTCTCTAACCATTAAACAGTTGGGTGACTTTTTCCAATTTTTTTATTACAAAACAGAAAAGCATTTTCACATATAATTTGCATTGACTTAGATTATTTATCTACTATAAAAGAGAATAGGAATCACACAACAGATAACTTATTGACTAATTTAGAAAGTTATACTGGTTATATTTTCTCTTGTGATACGTTTATCTCATCATGAAATAACCAGTATTGAATATTAAATTTAAAAAATATGCTAATTTTATGAGTATAAAAACAATATTGTGAGTTGAATTTTCATTTCTTTTATTATTAGTGAAATGAAACACTTATGTATATATTTGCATGTACTTGTGTTAATTATGTATATATGTTATTGGGACAATATGGTTTTATTATCTATATAGGTTATATATTTTAATTTCTTGTCCTAGAATTTGTAAATATTTGGTGCAGAGAAACTATTTCTCAAAAGGATTGTTTTATATATGATTAATTGATCTCATTTTTATTATGCTGATGATATGGAAGATGTTGATCTTTCATAATTCATGTACTAATGTTTCCTGAATGAGTTTCTAAAATGAAATAGTACTATCAGGAAATGGATTATAGTATTCTAAGAACTAATTATAGTAGACTCCTAATAAATATTTTGATTGACTTATTGGAATAGTCAAATAATTCTTTGCAACTTAATGAAATCATATGCCTTCATTATAATCAGACTCTAACACTGCCTTACATATACATCATATAACAGATACCAAAATCGCTATAGTGTCTGTTAACAACATATGATAAATTTATAAATTACATTTTCTAATAAATTAAATTAGGCTAATAATTGTAAAGTAAGACATGAATAATAGGAACAAGATTTTAGAATGACATAAATATATTTTGGTTTACTATTAGTGAGTGACAATTTTATTATATAAATGATGCTTTTCATTATCCTAAATGTAAATAGGTATTTAAATAAAGTACATTACTTTATTTTTAAAATAAAATAAGTTTGGAAATATTTCTTTCTCTTCAATTTTTTGGAAAAGTTTGAGAAGGGTTGGTATTTTTCTTTAAATGTTTGAATGTTTGGTAGAACTTACCTGTGAAGCCAGTTGGTACTGGGTTTTTCTACTTGGGTGGAGGTTTTTGGTTACTGATTCAACCTCCTTGCTCATTATTGGTCTGTTCAGATTTTCTATTACTTCATGATACAGTCTTAGTAAGTTCTATGTTTCCAAGAACTTATCCATTTCTTCTAAGTTATCTAATTTGTTGGCATATAATTGTTCATAGTAGTCTATTATGATCCTTTGTATTTCTGTGGTATCACTTGTAATATCTCCTCATTTATCTATAATTTGAGTCATCTATCATTTTTCTTAGTCTAGCTAAGGTTTATCAATTTTGTTTATCTTTTCAAAAACCAACTTAGTTTTGTTGGTCTTCTCTATTGCCTTTCTGGTCTCTATTTCATTTATATCTGCACTAATCTTTATTATTTACTTCCTTCTGCCTACTTTGGGCCTAGTTTGTTTTTCCTTTTTTAGTTCCTTGAGATATAAGGATAGATTGTTTATTTGAGATATTTCTTTTTTCTTAACAAAAGCTTTTGTCATTATAAACTTCCTTCATAAAACCGTTTTTGCTTCATCTCATAAGTTTTGGTGTAGTGTGTTTCCATTGTTATTTGTCTCAAGGTTTATTTTTTCAATTTCCTTTTTGTTTTCTTCTCTGACCCACAGATCATTCAGAAATGTGTTAATTCCCACATATCTGTGAATTTTCCAGTCTGCCTCTTATTATTGATTTCTAGTTTAAGCCCATTGTTGTTGAAAAAGATAATTGATATAATTTCAGCCTTTTTAAATTTGTTAAGACTTCTTTTGTGATCTAGATCTATCATGAAGAATGATTAATCCACGTGCACTTGAGAAAAATGTATATTCTGCTGCTACTGGATGGAATGTTCTGTATATGTCAGTTAGGTTCATTTGCTCTAACTTGTAGTTCAGATCCATTATTTCCTTATTGATTTTCTGTCTGAATGGTCTATCCATTGTTGAGAGTGGGATATTGGACTCCCCTACTATTATTGCACTGTTGTCTATTTTTGCTTTCAGAGCTCTTTCATTTTATGAGGCTAGCATTACCCTGAAAGCAAAACCAAATAAGGACATTACAAGAAAAGAAACTTACAGGACAATATTCCTGATAAACATAGATGCAGAAATCCTCAACAAAATACTAAGAAACCAAATTTAAGAGTACATTAAAAGAAACATTCACCATGATCAAATGGGATTCAACCTTGTAGTGCAGGATGGATAAATATATACAAATTAATTAATGTGATACATATTAATAGTGTAAAGGATAAAAATCATATGATTATCTCAATAAATACAGAAAAAGCATTTGACAAAATACAACATTCTTTCATAATAAAAATGTTCAACACATTGGGTATAGAGGAAATGTACCTCAAAATAATAAAGGCCATATGTGATAAGCCCCTAGTTAGTATAAAACTCAACAGTGAAAAGTCAAAAGACTTTTCTCTAAGATCAGGAAGAAGGCAAGGATGCCCACTCTCACCAGTTCTATTGAACATAGTACTGAAGTCTTAGCCATAGCAATCCAGGAATAAAAAAATTAAATAAAAGGCACAAAAATTGTAAAGAAAAAATAAAATTATCTCTGTTGGCAAGTGACATGATCTTACATATAAGAAACTCTAAAGATTCTATCAAAAAAAATGTTGAAACTAATAAATGACTTCAGTAACACTGCAAGATACAAAGTCTACATACAAAAATCAGTTGTGTTCCTGTACACTAACAATGAATTATCTGAAAAAGAAATTAAGAAATTTCTTTTATAATATCATTTATAATATCAATGAAATTTCATTTATAATATCAATGAAAACAATAAAATATTTAGGAATAAATTTGACCAAAGAAGTGAAAGACCTGTACACTAAAAACTATAAGACATTGATTAAAGAACTTGAAGAAGACACAAATAAATGGAAAGATACCTTATGCTCTTAGATTGGAAGAATTAATATGGTGAAAATGTCCATACTACTCAAAATGATATACAAGTTCAATGCAATCCCCACCAAAATGCCATTTTTAAAAATAGGAAAAGAAAAGCTATTCTAAAATTTGTATGAAACCTTAAAAGACCTCAAATAGTCAAAGCAATTTTGAGGTAGGAAAACAAATTTGAAGGCATCACACTTCCTGATTTCAAACCATTATTATTAATTTATAGCCATTAAAACTTTATTGTGTTCACATAAAAACAGACACATAGGCCAAAGGAATAGAATGGAGAGCGCAGATATAAACCCACACATATATGGTCAACTTATTTTGGGTAAAGATGCCAAGAACACATAATATGAAATGAACAGTCTCTTCAATAAATGGTGCTGAGCAAACTGGAGATCCACATTAAAAAGCACGAAGTTAAACCCATATCTTACACCACTCACAAAATTAACTTGAAATGGATCAAAGACCTGACACTGTAAGACTCATAGATGAGAACTTAGGGAAGTTGCCCCTTGTCATTGGTCTTGGCAATGATTTCTTGAATAAGACACAAAAAGCATAGGCAATAAAAACTAATATAAACAAATGGGACTGCATCAAACTAAAAAGCTTATGTACAACAAAGGAAGCAATCAATAACTTGAAAAGGCAACCTACAGAATGGGAGAAAATGTTTGCAATTATATATCTGATAAGAGGTTTTATCATAAATACATAAAGAACTCATAGAGGTCAATAACAAAAAAGAAATTAATTTTTAAAAATGGGCAAAGGACCAGAATAGACATTTTTTCCAAAGAACATAAATAGCCAAAAGGTACATGTAAAGGTGCTCAACATCCTTAATCATAAGGGAAATACAAATCATAACCACAACAAGATATCTCCTCTCACCTATTAAGATGGCTATTATAAAAAAGACAAGAGATAATAAATGTCGTCTAGAATGTGGAGAAAGAAACTCTTATACACTGTTGTTAGGAATGTAAATCAGTACAGCTATTATGGAAAACAGTTTGGCAATTTCTCAAAAAATTAAAAATAGAAATACTATTTTATCCATAAATATCAATTCTTTGTATATATTTAAGAAAATGAAATCACTATCTTGAGATAGTGTTCATTGCAGCTTTATTCACAATAGCCAAGATATGAACTTAGTTGTCCTTCAACAGATGAATGAAAAAATAAAATGTGGTGGATTATTTAGCCATAAAAAAGAAGAAAATTCTGTCTTTTGTGCCAATATGGACAAGCTTAAAGGGTTTTATGCTAAGTGAAATAAGCTAGACAGAGACAAATGCTGTATGGTATTGTCTATATTTGGAATCTAAAAAAAAATGTTGATTTTGTAGATATAGAAAATGGTATGATGATTTTTAGGGTCTGGGGGGACTGGGAAATAGAGAGGTGTAGGTCAAAAGGTACAATCTTTCAATTATAGTAGGAATAAATTCAGAATATCTACTGTATAGAATGGACACAATAGTTAATACAGTATGTATACTTGAAAGTTACTGAGAATTGATCTGAAGCATTCTCATAAAAAGAGAGTTAACTATGTGAGGTGATGAATATGTCAATTATCTTGATCTTAGTAATTATTCCATAATATATCTGTATAGATGTATAATATATATTTGATTTATATAATTATGTATATAATTTATATTTGATATCACTTTTTACTCTTTAAATGTATAAAATTGTATTTATCAACAAAGTTGGAAAATAAATAAATAAAGTATACCACATGTAATAATTATTTATTTATGAAAATTTAAATTTATTATCATAAGACTGGTTAAATTTTGGGGCAGCTATTAGTAAGATCACCTTTCAGGTTGATTTAGTGGATATCAAAACTTAGCCTCTTAAATATCTAAATCTTTATTATCAGGAGTCTCATTTAAAATGCCTTATTAAGAGGAAGATTTGAACTAGAAAAAATAGGCATTCTAACCATTAATCCAATTCTACATCAAATAATAAAAATGTTTAATTCATTGAATCACTTTGTTTCAAATAAAGCACTAATCGAGAAGGTTGCCACTATCAACTTTCAAGTATCTAAATTGGAGGGAAAAACTCCAAATTTTATGAGGAATCTGATCCTAATCATTCCTTAAAGAATTTTGAAGAAAAACTTTTGAAATAGTTTAGTAATCTTAATAAAGTGGACTTAATATAAATGGAAATTTTTTCCAAACTAGATCAATTCTCATCTTTATTTTCTTTTAATTAATTTTTCAATTAAAAATTCAACTCAATTTATTTGCAAATGAGTTTTTGAGTGAAATATGCATATATATACATGCCTAGCACTATAATGCATCCTAGATAGGTATAAAATGTTAATTGTGACTATAATTATTGACTTCTAAAGGTGTAAAATTTTAATGATAGTATATAGCTCAGAGAAAATTTGAAAGATATTAATAGTAACAAAGCCAGTATCAGGAAACAAAACCTCAAAATATGGCAATTTTCTTCCAATATTTAAATTTGACTTAATTTATTCTGAAAAAATAATCAGCTTATTTTATCTCATATTATTAAAAGGCTAATATTTCTCAAGGCAGGACACTTTTTTCTCGGTTGTTTCCGCATGTAGAAATGAACATTTCTATACTCAGTGACAACTGCCTTCCTGAAACATGTTGCACGCTGACCATTTTCCTAGAACACGGTGGAAGCATTCAATAAATTTTCTTTATGACAATTCATCTAAATCACTTGCTTCTCCAGTTCCACAGTATTTTTCTGGGCAAAAAATCACTTAATCTGCATTTGTTCTACATTTGTTCCTATTTATGGAGTAACCATCTCAATTGCTCTCTTAGTAAATATAGCTTATCCTACATAGTTCTTCAAATTTCATCAATGTATGTCATGATAGAAAGATGCTGTTGTTGCTGCTGCTGCCACTATAGTGATTACTATCACTAATTGAAGGATGCCCTTCCAATGTTTTTCTATGGGTGTTAAACATCAAAAGAATAAAAACATAATCTGTTAACTCTTAAATTTCCAGTGGCCAGAGAGTCCATGGCATATATTAAGTGCTCATTATCTATTTTCAAAACTAAATATGTGTTGGACATCCCTAATAATACTGCAATAGCAATCTAATTCGAATAAGTATTTATTAATAATAGACACACAGTGGGGATAGTGGTGGAAGTGCCTACAATTGTCTGATAAGTATTTTGAGTTAGTACTTTCATTTTGCAGTTTAGCTAATATTCTAATAAGTATTCTATTTTACCTGCTACCTTTTATTGAAAATTCAATGAATTCATTAAAAATTTGAAATTGAATTTGTATCTATTATTTCTTTTATGCCATATGCTATTCCAAAATGATTAAGGTGGCTTACAAGAATCTAAATAACTCAGAAAAAAAAACCAGAATGCACATTTAAAATAAATAAGAAAAATGAAGGAAAGAGAAAACAAAATTTGCAAAGGCAAATGGACCAGGAATGAGGTCAGTACACAAAATGCATGCCTTCAAGTCTTAAATACTTTTTGGAGCTGGGCCACAATTTGCCTTTATTATTGGAGCAATTAACAGAAACAAGAAAACATGATTCACAATACGGTTCCTAACACCAAGGCTCAAATGTTTCCTATCTCAGGATTTGGCACCATCCACCTATCCAGTTTGACAAAACTGGCACAAGAGTATTCATATCCAAGCCATCACCCTGCTCAATGATTTCTGCTTCCTAAATCTCAATTCGAGAAGTACTCTCTCCTCTAACATCACTTTCTAACCCAGACAAATGTATTAGCCTTGCAACATGTCTCCCTATACTCATACTTCCCCCTACTGACCCCCACCCCAGCTTTAATACATTTTTCATGTTGTAGCCACAGTGATTTTTTTTTAATGCAAATTGTATTCTATTAGGTCTGACATTCTATAGAAGTAGTGTTAACAATCACTTTTTCTACTGCTTATTCTATAGAGCTATAATTTAAACTTTCTATTTCACTTCTTTTCACCTTTATGAAGTAATCATCTAAAGACACTTTGTGGAAGACAGACTATAAAGTCTTTGAACTTCCTGTAAAATGATCCTATAAAACCCAGAATAAATCTGTTTCTAGTCACCATGATGAAAGGTCATATAGGATACAAGGGTATTAATAATACATTGTGTTTTGTAGAAAAAATGATAAGGGTTAATAATAATCATCCTTCTAAAGTATATATTTTACATTACTTTATAAAAAGATAGTCACAGAAATAAGCTATAATTTTTGTTACTAGTTTGGCAATTAAAGAAAATGCATTATATCATATTAACATGATGTTTTAAAATCACAATAAAAGTAAAGGGGAAATGTCAACTTTGGAAATTTTCTTTTTTTAAAGATAGAAAGAGGATGACACTTCTTAAATCATAATCAAGTGTTAATACACTGGATTTAATAGTGTTATGATATTTTATTCCAAAAGAGAGTTTTCTTAAAATTTGGATCTTTGGTGGATTTACACAATCTAAGTAATGTAATGTCAGGCAATATTAAATGTGGCCAATTAAATTTACAGTAGAAAATTATCAAAAGTGTGAATAAGTATTGATATTTGAAAGGTGTTCTTATTATACAAAAGGAATAGAAGAAAGTAAGAGAAGGAAATCAGTGATAGTTATCAGTGATCAAAGAAAGTATTTTTATACAATCTGAAGACCAAATCAAAAGTAATTACTGGATCATGATAATTTTGGTTATTGATACTGACATGTGGTCAAAAGTCACTCTTGATCAAAAGAAGGACATAAATAGTCATCTAATTGTAGATCCTAAATTTGCATTTGAACATAATGAGGAAATGAGAATTTCCACTGAAGATGACAGTGTTGGTAAATGTTGTGCTTGCCTCCTCTCATGACCACATCAAATCACAACTAAACTACAGAACAATTATCATTGAAAATCACCTGAAGTCTAGCTGAACAAAGTCCTACAACTAAGGACATACAGAAGAAGCCACCTTGAGACGTAGGAAGGCAGAGATGTGAAACAAGCTGGTTCCACACCTGCAGACACAGGTGGCCACCATATCTGAGGCTCCATCAACCTGGCTAACACTGGTCAGCCCGCCTTGGTGATTCCCTGAGATCCCACCCCGCACAAATTGCTGGTCCACCCAAACCACTTCAAGTGGCTTTTCCATAAAAATGGCCTGCCTTGGCTTATGCTGCAGAATTTTCCAAAATCTTTCAAAGATCCACAAAACCTAAATAAAAAGCATCTAGACTTGGCATGCCACATATCTCTTGCTGAGTAGCTGTAAGCCTGGCACTAGCAGCAGCAGGCCTCAGTTAATAGCTTGTCCTCTCAAGGTACCTCCAAGCCCATTGTGGGTAGCTGCCATCTGCACATTGCTTTGTGGTTTATACCAGGTGGCCCCAGGCAGAGTAAAGGCTACAGCTAAACTTGGCCTATGGCAGGGTCCCTCCCAAGAGGCACCAGAGCCCTGCTAGTGAATCCTGCTCTGTAGGGTCAGCCCCTGCACAACAGCTCCTGCAGTGTAGTCATAGCCAGTCCTTACAACCAATCAGATCAAGGGTCAGTTTCTCCTTTGATCTGATTGGTTGCCCAATGGGAGCAGAAGATGAGTGAAAAGGGGAAGGGATTAAGAAGTACAAATTGGTAGCTGCAAAATAGTCATGGGGATGTCAAGTATAGCATAAGGAATATAGTCAATAATATTGTAATATTGTAATGTATAGTGTCAGATGGGTTCTAGATTTACCAGGGAATCACTTTGTAAGTTATATAGATGTCTAATCACTATGTTGTACACCTGAAGCTAATATAATATCATATGCCAATTGTAATTGAAAAATGTAAAAATTATTGAAAAAGGAAAGTAATAGGTTAACATGATAAGAACTACAGTTAAACACACAGAAATGAACGTGTATTCTTCCACTGTTTCTAGAAGCCCTCCCAGAATTAGAAATCTCTAAAGTTATCATGCAACATTTTTATTTGTATGTATTAATGAATCTTTATTATATTATTTCTATTTAATTTCACTTATCTCACTAATAACTGTTTTTTAGCATTGGTTGGAGAAAAACAAGGCCAAATGAACAGAGAAGATGCTCAGAATGGATATGTGAATACTGATCACATATTTTGCTGCTTTATTGGCAGGAAATGTTCCTAAGCCATTTCATCAGCCAGAAAATGGTCCCATTCATGTAAATCCAGAGTTCTAAGAATAGAATTAAATAAAGAGCTACGGTCAGGTGTGCAGGGCCTGCCTTCTCTGCTGTTGTGCCAGTTGTTGATTCTACTTCCTTAAGTTCCTCTCATTAGGATTTTATTATTTTGACCATGTTCAGTATGTGTAACCAATACCAATCCAAAAAGAACTCCTCAGAAATTCAAAATAATGACAGCAGAATATTTAAAAGTGGGAATGGTTACAATGATTATAGTTACACTAACATATGGAAAGACTGAAAATAATAGATGAGTGAGAAGTATTTCTCTATCAGGTTAGTAATATTTGAGTGGCTCTTTTCCATTTCCAGAACATAATATTATTACATCATAATTTCAACATTCATAAACAAAATAACTATGCAAATCCATCATTGCTTAAATTATTCACAGGGTTTCACTGGGTTAGAGAATTCAATTTAGACATCTCTGGCATCAAGGAATGAATAAAAGTAGTGAACACTTAGCAGCAGTAGTTTGTGACTTCAATGTCTGTTAACAGGAATTAACAGATCACATATTAAGGAGAATAATTATCCAAGCTGAGATAAAATGAAGAGATTTTTAGTTCTTGGCATTATGAACACCTTGTCATTCTTATCATTGATGTTAGTGTTCTTTATTCTATGCTTTAGGTTTGTCTATTTCTTAATTGTTCTCTGCTCCACAGGGTCTCCAGTGAATCCTTAAATAATTGAAAACATTTATCTCCCCAGTGGTTGAGCTTTGGTCACTGTGGGACTGAAATAGCTCAGTAAACTGATCTTTGTGTTCATATAAAGGTGTCGGATTTTAAGATGGAATGGCACAGCATTGACACTGCGACCTCCTTTCACTAAGATAATTACTTTAAATCATTTATATACTGTGACGTTTTGTACTTTAGTGCTAGCTATGATAGATTGGGCATCAAAATCTAACATGGATCTGATCCGGTGTCATAGTAATAATTCTCTTCATCTCTCCAAATATAGAAACCATCACTTTAACCCTTTAAATAATATTATGCAACTAAGATAGATGGAGTATTTTAAAATGTACCATTGCCAATGGAAGATCATAGAGAAAAATTTTAAAGGAAACAGATTAAATGAAATATTAGTAATCAGAATCTGGAGTCTAGCAGACACTATACAGCTCTGTGCCCTAGAGATAATAAAACTTTAAAATATTTGTTTATCTTATTTTTTCTATGAAATAAGAGTTATAAAATTAAAATATACTCTAAAGTAGAGTTGATTTGCTAGTAGTAAATGCACAAGCTAGGGAGAATCATTTTACCTATTTAAAGGTTTGGAGAAAATAATTAATGTAGCTAATCTTTCTTAATTCTTTAACAAATACAATTATTAAGGCAAAGGTTAATAAGAAGTGTACTTTATGAAACATCTATCACATTAGAAGAATTAAAAACTAATTGTTTAAAGCCAGAAAATTTATATCAGAATGCTACAGTCATTGAATAGAGGAACCAAATAGAAGGTAAATAGAAAGATTTAATTTTTAAGATTTTTAAGCATAAAATAGTTGTTACTATTAATCAGTAAAGAATCATAATAAAACATTGACCATATAATCTAAAAGTTGAAAATATTGTCCATAATAACCACAGAAATCAAGGTACAATTGAAAATGTAATAGTATTACATTCATTACAAAAGAATTAAATTATAGTTCACATATTTGGTTATTATTTTTATAATTAAAAGTACAAAGTAACTTTTGTAAATAATTTATATAATATAAGAAATTATATTATGTAAATAATGTATACAATATAAGAAAAAAGTTTAAAAATCATCTAAAATTTTACTATTTCTGAGATAAAAATCACTTCTGTGAACATTCTTTTATAAATCTCTTTATGAATTATATGTAAATGCATAAATTTAAGTAAGTATATATCATATGTGCTGTTCTCATAATGGGTAATTATTTTGCCTTTCTTCCTGCCTCTTCCTCACTTCCCCTGCTCTACTTTTTCAACTTTTATCCTAGGAGCCAATGATAAATAACCTGGTCTGAATTACCCTATCCTTTCTCTAAATATGCATGTAATCACATACATGTGCATCTATGTACTGTATATATGTGTGTACATGCATCACAGTAGATAACATTGAACACAAATATGTGCATGTATACATGTCATATATGTATGTGTGTATATGTGTGTGTATTTTTCAGAGTTTGTATTACAGAAATTGAATAATTATGTATAAATGTCTCTGAATCTAGCTTGTCTCATTTTATAAAACAGACTAGAAACCCCTCTATACCTGTAATTCCATTACTTATGCAACCATTATTTATGCAGCCACAATTTATGCAACCATGCAATGTTTTTACAGATTTCCTGCTTCCCTGCCTTCCTTCCTTCCTTCCTTCTTTCCTTCCTTCACCCCTTCCTTCCTCCTTCTCATTAATACTAAATATGCTACAGTCAATATCTTTCTATATATAATTGATGCACTTTTTTTCTATGGGATACTTCCATGGGATTTGGATTGATGCATCAAATTATATATGAGCTTTTATTGTAATAAATGTGGCCAGGCTGCTGTTGAAAATGGCAGTACCAATCTTAATTTCACAATTAATGTATGAGTGCCATATCTTTGTCAACACAGAATTAGTACTCTTCAGTTTTTGTATTTGTTTGAAAACTCGGGAGCTTCCTAGGTGAAATCAGAAATTGGCCCCTATACGCAGAAGACAAACTAAAAACAAAGAGGCAGGCCACTCCAGATTGGTAGGTGACAGGATTAACAAGCGAGGGAACTTACTTACAAGGCTTATCTTTTCAGCTGCAAGATGAGATCACTGTAACTGCTCAGCGGAATCTTAAAAGTTTATGTCACATATTCAGTCCACATGATTCCAACGACTCATTGCTCTCTCAAGGCTGGACCCATCCTTCAAAACGACTCCCATTGTGGGAACAGGAAACGGAATGTACATTCCAAGGACAGGGGAGAGGGCGAGGAGCCTCTAATTGTCCAGTTCCAACTTGCAAGTTAACTGGCAGTCACGTCCTCTCGATTACCTCCTTTGCATGTGTCAAATTACTAAGTGTAAAAGTTACACTATTTGTTACTTTAATTTGTATTTTCTCCAGAAATGGAGCACCACACTACATATTTTGGGTCATTTTATTTACTTTTATGAATTGTCTGTTGTTGATTCAACATTTTCTTGTTGCTTCATTAGAATTATCAATAGTAATAACTTTTTAAAAATTATCCTTTAAGTGACACACATAAACATTTTCTCAGGTTATATAGTTTTACTTTGTTTATAGTATTTTATATCATAAAATAAATATTTGATACATGTATAACATCTATCTTTTAGCTTTAGTTCAGTTGAAAGTTCCTTCTAAGCCATAGATGGTACAATACATTATCATAAATTTTATTGTAGTTGACATAAATACACCAATTATAGATGGAGGTTGTCAGAGTGGACTGAAAAATAAAAAACAACAGCGAGACCCAACTACGTGTTATGTTGTCTACAAGAATGCACTTTATGTATAAAGACACACATAGATTAAAAATAAAGAGATGGAGAGATATACTATGCTAAGACTAATCAAAACAAAGCAGAGGTTGATATACTAATAGCAGACAAAGCTGATTTCAGAAAAAGGCAGGTTATCAAGGAAAATGAGGGCATTACATAATAATGAAGGCATAAAATCTTTAAAAAGACAAAAAAATTCTTTGTGTAAGCACTTAACAACAAAACCTGAAAATACATAAGGCAAAAATTTATAGAAACACAAGGAAAAATCAATTAGTCCAGTATTATAGTTGGAGCCTGCAATGCCTGTCAGTAACAGATAGATTCCACAAGAAAATGATTAGTAAGAATAAAGATGACATGGTCAGCAATCAATCAGCCCAATCCAACTGATATTTTTAAAATACTCTATCCATTAACAACAGAATGCACCTTCTTCCCAGGATCACATGTAACATAAACTAAGATGGACCACAAATGTACCACACTAAAGTACAATGTTCGTAATAGCGAATTAGATGTTGGGTATGTGGGAATTGTCTATCCTATGGTTGCAAATTTTCCCTTTAATCAAAAAGTATTTGAAAATAAGTTATTTTAAAATTATAGATGAGAATTTAAAAAGTGTATTTAGAATTTTTAATACTCATATTTAGATACATTATTCATGGAAAAATCATAACAGTGAATTAAAAATTTCTTAAATGCACAAAACATTAAGCTAAAAAGTTTAATTTGCTTTATATTTAGGAAGAAATGTAATTGTTACAAAATATGAAAAAATATTTTTATATAGCACATATATCTAACTAAAAGCAGACAGTTTGACTACATAAAATGTTTATTATTATGAAATACATTTCAACATTTAATATATTATTTACCTATAAACAAAATGAATAATCTGAGAAAATATTTTTGGTATCTTTGTTATGTTTCTTCAGTTTCTTTTGATGCTTTTCTTAACAGAAGGTTTTAAGATTAATATCAATGTTCATTAATAATAATAGGCAGTTTCTTGAATATCAAATGGTCTTATGAAGGATTATGAAGGATTTAATGTTAACTATTAAAATGAATTCACCAGCAAGGAAAAAAGAACATTGCATAAAATGTCACCTAACATTTCAAATTATTTGTTGCAATTCATTAAGAAATCAGTCAATAAACTCTTTTATATAATGGTAATATAAATATTTTATGACAAAAGTCAGTGTTCTCCTGCTGACAAATGATAATGTCATTGCAACGCTTTCTTAGAGCTAAGTTCAAGAAGTATATGGCTTAAAGTTTACCTGATTTGAATATGAAAAGCTTTGAGTAAAGTTCACAGTCCTTCACACAGAGAGCACAAGTTAGTATTACCCATCTGTGAAAATAATTTAATATTTAGTGATATGGGACAATACTTTACCTTCTAATACAATATAAGTCTTCTTAGAATACTACAAGTATAGGAATTATTGATGAATCTCAATCTTGGCATATTTTACAATCCAGTCAGTACAAGAACTAAGAATTGCTTCATAGATCAAACACATATTGTTGTTATTTCCAGAGTCTTACCAAATTAGTGAATGTGATCAAAAGATACTTTCTGAATCAGAAAGAAAAACTCATTATATTTTTATTTTCAGACCTTTCCTTACTGTCATTTATCTTTCATAAACAAAATTGTTAACTTTTTGAAAATTTGCAAATTGCTTGTACAATGCTATGTAAAATATGAGGAAACCACCAAGTTTGAAACCCTCATTTCATATTATGTGGTTCATGCATGTGTGAGGTGATTTAATTCCTGTGGACATAGACTAGTCAGTTTAACTGCATTCTCACAGCATTGAGTTCTCACCCTCATTGTGTTTACTGTACTCTATCTCGTATCACATTTATCTGTGTCTCCCTGGCAGAGCATTTTCATACATTTTGGAATCCTCCACCCAAACACAGCATCATGATATTGTAGGTATTCCATAATGACACAAACTTTTGTACCTCTCAACTAGGTATGATGGTGGCTATCATTCTTCTTCAGGTTCTAGTCTTTACAGAGAGGCTCTGGAATTCTGTAATGTACAGTGCATGTTTTGCAGCTGGCTACTTAGATAGTTTCTGAATTCTTACTTCCCTTTCCATCCCTTTGCTTTCCTTCTTCTATGAATAAGACATTTTGCTATGAGCAATAGAACAGAGCTCCCCAACAACTCACTCGTGCCCTGTAGAAGGTTTATAATATGTCATAAGAGATTGACTTTAGTCCTTGAGATGGATAGGTAGGGCTTAGAAGCTTCTAGAAACTCTTTGGCCTATAGATTAAACCTATAGATTAAAGTAGACTTGTCCTTGGTTTCTCTGAGGGAGATGGGGATTAAATGGAGTCAGACTTCACTATCTTGTAAGCAGTGAGCATGTTAAAGATAATGAGTGTTCACTGCTCATCCAAAGATACTGAGGACAACCACAAATGTATACCACCACATGACTGTCTACCTCAGCCGCATCACACACACTGTTCATTACAGAAGGGGCCTGTGGAATTTCTGGAGGACCTCCTCTTCCCAGGGCTCACAGAGCTTTTTCCTCAGTTCAAGGTGTTGCCAACTCAGGGCCAGAGAACAGGAAAAGTTGAGTGAAGCTGCGAACAGGTGACTTTTCAGGTGGCCACCTAAGTTTTGAGTTTACATATATTAACACTTTTGTCTTTTTGCAGTTATGTGCCTTGCATGGGCATTCCGTAAATCAAGGATCACTACTTTGAAATACTTAACATGAAAAGCTCTTATTATATCTAAAATCCATACCCATAGTTGCAAGAGAGTTCAATATAAAGTTGTCAATTAAGAAAACTTAAATTATTTAATAACTTCAACTTGGAAAAAGAGTTAAATGATTATTAAATAAACAACTCATATTTTTATCACCAAACATTAAACGAAGTTTCTCATAGATGATACCAACAAAAATGTTAATAGATCACAACTAAGTCGTGAAAACTTGCATTTAGCCATTCAAAGCATAAAACCCGATTTGAAAAAAATAACGTTCACAAGACACTCAAATTTCTCTTTAGAAACTGGAAAACATTATTTTGAAATTTGATACTAATTCATCCCTTACTATTTTCCTTACTACTCTGTAGTTCATTATTCTTATCATAATTATTTAATATATTGAACAGTTGATTAGCCTTTTCACCAATCCTACTATAGACACGTTCAAAAGGTGAGAGCCCTGTTTCAGTGACACAGAATCAATCAGATACACCACTAGCTTTGAAGGAGTTTCACATCTCAAAAGTTATGTGAACATAAACTGAAATGTCTGCAGTAAAGTATGAAACAAGAAGCACCTGGGTGCTATAGAGGCGGACAACTGAGCAATTGCATTTAGCTGGAGAATTGAGACAATAGTGAGGATAAAGGGACAGAAGTTAAAAGAAAACACACAAAGGAGAAGAAAAAAAACCTGCTTTAGATAAAAAGAATGGTATGCCTAAATACACAGAAACAGACATTTACTTGTCTATTTCTACTGATTTTCATGCCCTCATTTCCTATTTTCTCTCAACCCATTAAAAATGGTTTCTGTCACTCACTGATAAACTGAAACTGCTTTTGGAACTTTATCAATAGCTTTTCATTTCTAATGAACCATTTTTAGACTGTAATTTTTTTCTCTGTAGTATGTGGCACAGTTAGTAGTCTCTCTTTTTACCCGAAATCCATGACATCATTTTCTCCTGCTGTCCTCTTAGTCTGACTTGTCTTTATCTTTTGTACGCTTCTTTTCTTTGCCCACTCTGTTTCTCTGGGGTCGGTCCTAGGTCCTCTTCTCTTCCCTCTATGCACCCTCTCCTTGCGTTTCCTTGTCTCTTCCATAATGTGAAATATCATATTTTGGCTGACTTCTTCTAGATTTAAATGTCTGATCCAGATTGCCCAGCTGAGCCTTGGATCCATTATACCATATTCTATTGCTGAGTTGGTATCTCCATTATACATCCCTCAAGGTAATCAACAAGTCACAAATCTTTTCATTTTCCAATTCTTATACTGCAACACATAATCATTAACCTATTCATTCAATGTAGAAATCCAGAAGATATCTTTTCTTCTCTAGATCTCTAAAATCTTTTCCTTTAGTTCAGCCTATCATTCAGTCCTACCAATGCTATCTCTGAAATTTGTCTGCATCTCTGTGCCACTTCTTTATCTAAAAATGAATAAAATATATAGCTTATGAAAGTTTAATATATGGACTTACATTAGAGTGTGAGAACGCAATCCATATGTTAGTTAGCCATATATTTTCCATAGTATATGGGTTTTTCATAGAAAATAGTGGAATTTATATAATCTTGATGGGTTAGTAGTGATGCCTTAAATTGTTGTTTTGCTCTCAGCATTTCTAAGCAGGTTACATGGTACAAGATGCTTTCAAGGTGGTCACTTTTATAAAAACAAGTTACTTGAATCCTAGAATATTTGCAATTCTTTGTAATGGAAAAAAAAACTGCCTATACAAATCTTTTGTACAACACAGAGATTTTGTTATTTGTCTAAGGCAAATTACTTGAAACAGTTGGAAAACTTAAAAAAAAAAAAAAAAAAGACAGTGCTTCAAATCTGCTGACCTGTTCAGTAAATTGTTGTCAGCAGGATATTGTGTAGCAGATTTTTAAAATGTATTTTTTAGCAAGTATTTATACAATCAATTTATTCCATTAAAGTATAGATGACATTTTAGCACTTGAGAAAATAACTGCTTTTTGAAAAGAAAAACTCACATTATAAAAATATAATTTTAAAACTGGATGCTTGTCAGTGTTTCCTTCATGTGGGTTTTTTTGCAGAAAAATGTCCATGGGTCTCCTATAAACCAAATTCAAATACTTTAAAAAACTCAGGAATACAATACATTCTCATATATTTTAAACCTATTATAAAATAAGACTTTCTGATTAGAATATAATTTAATAAAACGTTTCAACACATAAACTTTGAATAATGAATGGATTAGATGGAAAAATAAATATGCTGACTGGATAAACACAACATGGTGAACTTGTTCCATTTGGATCTATATATCTATACGGTGTGTATTTTCAACTTTGTTAGCCATTAAAACAAATATCAAAACAAACTAAAATTATAATCAGATCTTCAAATATCTATACCATACAGTACTAAGGCAAAATTTCAAAACTAATAAAGCACACTTGACCATACTGTTCTCACAAGAATATCAATTTAAAAATATAGTAATATAAAGCACATAATTTTATTAGAATTTGTTAACAGATTAAAAAACATTATTTTAGAAAAATATTTAAATCCTCTAAATAAAATACACTTGAACTATTCTTCATGTCCTACTTTTAATTTCCATATTTGTATGGTTTAATGTCCAAATATATTAGTATGTTGGGGTGATAATAAGCGCAAGTAACTTATAAATTCCACTAAATATATATTGTACTGCGTGTTCATTTTTATTTTACTAATAGAACGGTTCAGAAAAATTTGGATACCGCTATCACCTCTATACAATGTGAAAAGTCTTTCGTAAGATAGAGATATACACAGGATGCCCGTGGTTTCTTTGCCTATAATCTAGTTTACCCACATTCTAGCTTACTCTATGCATATACAACAACCTCAGAATGGACAAAATCGATCATTAGAAAACAACAACCACTCTTCGAATCATTTTTGTAACCTGCCTGATTCTCCAATTTCTCTACCCATTTGATATGCTCCTTCACTGTCTTACCACAGATTTCATTTATTTCATATGGATTCTATTCCAACCAAGATATTCTGCATGATTTTGTGCTTGTTCTAGAAGTGTTTTGGTTTATATAACTTTGTACATTTTATGTCCTCCAATTACAAAGCAAGCTTCGCTTTTCTCCATTAATCAATGAACCTTTACATTGAGTGTGAAAGTAATTTCCTATATGACACACATAGTTTACATTTTCCTAGGAAATATTTAATCTTCGCTTATTTGTGGCTTTATGAAAAGATCTCTCAAGTAAAATGTTACATTGTACAGAACAATAAAATATTTCACTTTTGTACAGTATATATCTTTACTTATAAAATCCCTATGAAAAATCTAGTTATAAGTTTAATTTATAGCTGTATCTCACTATTTCAGATAGTAAGGAAGCCGTATATATTATCAATCTATTTTCTAATAACAACACATAAAAGTATAACAAATTTGATGTAGTATTAATGTTCAACAGATTAAAATTTACTGCTTTTTAAAAATCTGCATTTATTAATTACTATAAAAATTTAAAAGCCACATAAACCAGCACTATCACCACTACCATAAAAGCAACCTTTAATCTGAGTGGTGTTCTTTGAGGAACAGTCAACTAAGGCAAAGCTTTTCTCCCATATAATTTGAAAATGATGTTCTTACACTTATGAAAGTAATACAGATTAATTTTTAAGGTTGTAAGTACATGAAAATATGTGAAAGGAAAAACAAATTATCTATTATCCCACATTCCACAAATAATCACTAATAATGCTTTCTTTGAAATGCATCTGATTTTATATGAAATTATAACATGTATGATATTTCTATATACTTTCCTACTAACATTATATTTTTATATTCTTCTAGAATAAAATAAAGATATTTAAATAATTAGTTTCAACAGTATATTCAGAGACGGTAGTAATCGAGCACTTTCATGAATAGTTTATCTACAATCTCTTCATTTGACTGAGGTGTGCTTGATAAGCACACATTGCACAAGACTGTTTTGAACAATCAAGAAAGCAGACAGGTTTGTGAGCACAGTTAACTTGAAAGCGAAGGCATTATGGCTCCATGTTATTTTTGTTAAAAATACTATGTAAAATATATTCAGTCACAGCCAAGGATATTTTCAAGGAAAGGCAGTTGGATAGGGTGTGACTAAATACATACCACTCAATCCTCTTAGGTGCTAAAAAAGAAAGAAAAAAAACAGGAGAGAGAATGTTCAGTTTAGTACTTAAATCCAAACTGGGATGCATGTAATTAATAATGGAGAAGAGAGTAACTCTAGTATAAATCAATTATTTGAGTTAAGTAACAGATGGTTATACAACTAGAGTGTCTACCTTTATTTCACTTTGTTTAGAATTGTTCCTTCCTAACCAAGCAAATATTTCTATTTGTTAAACTGAAAGAAATAAATGTTATTGATCGAATATTGCTACCATGACATTCGTGTTAAATGACTCAGTCGATACTAACATTTCTACAAATACGCAAATGTACTTAATTTTTCTTTCATTAATGATGTATAAGCTTCAGCTTAAGTCAGAGCCAAGGCAAAGATAATTGGTGCAGACCAATTAAAGGGAATTAAATGGAATCGTCTAAAGAGCATAGACTTTAAGACTGAAAGATGTTGCTTTGAATCCT
>NW_006432669.1:11437530-11455063 GCF_000325575.1 Pteropus alecto
ACTTCACCCTTCTAAGTTTTAATTTTCTCATTTCTAAAACAAGGTTAGTACTACCTAAATTGAAAGACTGTTTTAAGAACTAAAAATTACATTTATAACACAGTGGTAGCTTAATAAAGGATAATTATAACTGTCACTATTAATTGCCTAAAGTCAAATTAAATTTAAAAATATTAAACATGTATTTTACTAATGTGTCCAGTGTCGATGTTTAAATTGGGAAGCTCAATCTAACATCCACTTTTTACAGTCTGAAATGTCATTTTGGAAGGGTTTGATTATCCAAGCAAGTTCATCAATTCTCCATCAACTACCTGTATATGAATCAAGTTAAGCAAAATGGCCTCTGAGTTCATTATTAGAAGAAATAAAATAGGATGTTAATAAATAAGGTAGGAGAGAAATGTATAGCTCAAAACCCCATTTTGTGTCACTTGCTAATTTATTTACCAATATTTATTTAATGTTTACATGTGCCAGGCTCTTCAGAGTCTGGTTTTATTCAAACTTCTACACTTTACTGGCTACCAAGCTCCACCTTGATTCCTATCTCTGGGCTACTCCTTGCTCCTAATGCACACCCACTTCTTTCCTCTTTCTGGAATATTCCTCCATTTCTTAACCAATGAAAGTCTTCTAGTGTTTTGTAATGAAGCTCAAATATTATCTTTCCATAGTGATTTCCTTGGCCATTCCTATCTTGGAATAGATATATTAGGTGAGGAGCTAGTACTAGGATGGGACAGATCGATGATCCCTGCCTTGAAAGAGATCACATTAGGTTTCTACCACTAATGTAGGGTTTATAACATACTTCTTTTTACTCGTAAGTAAACGAGTGTTTATGTACACGTCTCTGTGTTTTGAATCCTTTAATTGTAAGGAACAAATGCCATAATGGATAAAACTCTTGTTCATTTCCTCATGATACCATGATCCCTAGAAAATGGTCTAGAAATACATGGTGAATGAGTGAATGAATGAAGGAAAGACTGCCGAGTCCTACTTGGGGACCCTTTTCAATTACAGTGACTCTGGAGAGGAATGAGGAACATAAAACAAGGAAAGTAATCTTTTTTGTGTAATGAGGATTCTGTGGTCCTGGAAGAGAGATAATTTATCAGCATTAAATTCACGCACAATGTCAATCAGTTTCAGAGAGAGACCATGTGAGGTAGATAGATGACAAAAGATTAATCAAGCAACTGCTATAGGGTAAGATTAGTGTGCTGATTTCAAGCAAGGTTGACAGATTAAAAAGGTAAAGCAACACACTTCATGAGACACTAGGGTATTGTTCTTATTGCTGGAAAGTGACTGCAATAAAATTTATGAAAATCAAAAAGTGTCAGTTCAATTGAGGAAAAATATATATGCATTGAAAAAAAGCTAGGCCCTGCCGAGAAATGATTTAGCTAATAAATACATAAATAAATTTATTAAATTGTTGATATTATTCTAGATAATGCACTAGCTTCTTATAGAACAGAATGCCATAAATAATATCATTTATTTACATTAATATCCATGGAATTCAATGTTTTCCAAGCATGTAGATAATTAACAATAATAGGCATGGGTTTCCAATAATCACCAGTGGCTGAAAACAAAAATATGGCATAAAACATTTAATTATTTTGGGAAAATAAGTTCAAGTTGATATCATAAGTATATGTAATTTATTACTTGATTGTTGGAGAGCCAGATTTTTCACTGTTGGAAAGAAATTATGAGTTGGTTTCATTATGTAAAGGAGATCAATGAGGCTTCTACCTGTATTTTTTAAATCATCATTATGATGTCATAGATTTAACATTGATGTTTTCTAATATATTTTAGGTATTATTCCTTTTGATATCTAAGCAAGATAAGCAAGAAAGGAGGCTAGAATGAGTACTGCAGCACTGGATTTGAGTTGGAGTTATCAGTATAAACTCATGTTTAGCTGAATATATATGTAGATGGATAGAGAAGCAATAATGGATATGTATGTATACATTTGTTAGTATACTACCTCTGTCCTACGTGAGAACCTGGAGACAATGACCACCCAGTTATAATGAGTACGTCTATCATCCAGAGTTTACTTTTTAAATATCATTTTCCAGTAAAAGAAAATAGGACTCCTTTAAGTGTCATACTAAGGCTAAGATACAAAATATAGAAAATGATCTTGGGGTATACTTTGTGACTCACTTCCAAGGAGTAGAATGAGAAAAGAAAAATAGTACTACTTCACAGTAGAGGAATCTTTTTTTAACCAATAGATGGTGGTTATCATGACCAATTTCAATGGGAATGGCATGGATCTTCTGAGATCATGTGATAAGGACAGTAAATTTCTATGGACTTCTCACCAAAAATTCATAACCACAGTTTAATCATGAAAAAAGCATTGGACAAATTTAAATTGGGAGGCATTCACAAAACACCTAACCAGTATTTATGAAACTGTCAAGATCATGTCAAGATCATGAAAACAAAGACAAACTGTTGCAGGATAGAAGAGATCAAGGAGACGTGACAACTGAATGCAAGGAAGCCCCCTGTATCAGATTATAGAACAGAAAAATACACTAATAGAAAAACTGTTAAAATCCAAATAAAGTCTGGAGTTAAGTTAATAGCAACGTGCTAGTGGTAGTTTCTTAGTTTTGACAAATGTACCAGATTAATGTAAGATGATCACATTAAGGAAAACTGAAATCAAGTGAGTTTTTTGTTTATTTTTATTTTTTTAGGCGAGGCAATTCTTGGTTGACCTCACAGATTGCAAGGATCTTGTCAGCTTACGATCCCTTTTATTTTTTTACACTTACAGCGCTTGGTCTTTCTAGGTGGTCTCCCATCCAAGTACTAACCAGGCCCAACCCTGCTTAGCTTCTGAGATCAGACAGCATCAGGCTTGTTCAGGGTGGCATGGCCATAGACACTAAATTTTATTTTTTAAAAAACTATGAGATAATCTCTTAACATATAAAGGAGACCAGTGAGGCTTCTGTCTTTTTAAAATTATCATTAAGATGTCACAGATTTAACGATGATGCGTTATATTATAGGCATTATTCCTTTTGATATCTGAATTCTCCTTCCTTCAGTCAAGGTGAACAACTACCAGTTGGCTCCTGAAAACTTTTAACATAATCTCAGTACGTGTAATAGTTTCTTTATTTTTTGTTATTACCAAAAAATTTTCCAGGGGCACCTTGTACAATTCCTTCCCTAGACTTGGAATGAGTTATTTTTCCAAAGATCTCTGTTGTCTTTTAATAGGAAATGATTTTAGATATTATAAACTGTATACGTGTGGTATTGATTTTTAATGGGTTATTCATTATTTCTAAGTCTTTAGTGTGTAGAACTAAGAAATATATATTTTATAAAATATATAAAATAAGGCATTAATTCATACTGAAACTTCTCATTCAAATTCAGAATTACTGGGCTTGTTTCTTATCTTTTTTAATCTTAAATATGTATCACCTTTCTCTGATGTTTTTTCCAACAATGTCAGCATAATAATTTATTTGCTTTACACAACATTATATATACAACATTCTCAGAATAGTATTATCAATACTGGCATCAACATATGATTAGTGAAGGCAGGGTGAGTTGTTTTATGCAATTATTTTTGTCTTTTGGAGATACCCCACTTGGGAGAATAAGCCAGAATTATCTGTTTTAAAATAAATTAAATAATGCAACTCTGAGTAGATATGGAAAATTTGCTTCTTTCTTTCCTCTCTGATTTTCTATTCCTAGAGGAAATACTTCTCCTTTTAGATAAATGCTAGTTTCCACATACTTGTCTCTACCTTGCTTTTCCTCACATAATATATCCTTGAGACCACTTTGTCATGGTATATAGAGGCACTCCTCTTTCCTCATTATATACATATGCCATAGCTTGGTAAGATAACCTCCTCTCAGACATTTTGGTTGTTTTGTGTTTTGCTATGATAAATCGTACTGTAATAAATAGCTTTGTGCATATAACTTTTATGATTCTGCCAGTGTATATTTAGGATAGAAACTTACAAGTATAATTTCAGGGACAAATGGTAAATTTTACTGTTATTTTGTTCACACAGTTATTTTTCACCTAGACTATTTCTTTAGCTTCCAAATTTCTCTCCCTGCTTCCAGCTTCATTATATAGCATGAACCATACTTATGCCAAGATTTTGGATCTAAAATACAAATCCGATTATTTTACCCCCTTCCTTATAGCCTTCTATGATTTTCCTATCTCTATGAGATGAAGGCAAAACTATTGAGTGAGAAAATTCATAACCATCCTTTGCTTTGCTTTCTGGCCTTACTTTCGAAACTTCCTCCATATACCCTAAAGTCCAATACTACCAAACTTATATAAATTTCCAAAAAGATATATGCTCTCTCATGTCTTGGACATGATATTTTTCTCTACCTGGTAATCTGTACACATTCATAAATATTTAGTTCAAATTCTCTGTCTCCATGAGTTCTTCCTGAATTCTCTCAAAATCAGAATGAAACTTCTATTTTGCTCCTATGTCACTCTGTGTTTCCCTCTGTTGCAGCCTTGATCAAATTATTTTGGCAACTCTTTATTTTAAAAAAAATCCGTCCATGATGTGCCAGAACCATGCTGAAAGTTTACATATATTATATCAGAACAGAAAGGTTAAGTAATATATCCAGGGTAATGCAGCCAAGAAGCTAAGGGCCTGTATAATCTGAATCCTGTTATTATTATTCTAAAAGCTTGAGGCCTTTTAAGTAGATCACACTATTTCCCTAAATGTTGTGCATTCTTCCAATTTATTTTTTAGCTTCCAGACCCCTCATTGCACCTTAAACTCATTAAGTCAGCAGATTTTAATAAAGACAGTATGGTCTCTGAAATCGGACAGACCTTTTATCCCTAGCTCTTAGCTTTAACGCTTACTAATAACATAACATTGAGCAAGAATGTTAATCTTTAGATGAGATTCCTAATCAATATAATGATGCCTAAATGTTTCAGTAGATCAAATAATATATGTAAGGCCTTAGCACAATTGCTGGTATATTGGTGGGGATTCATTAACATCATGAATCTTCTAATAACAACAAAGGTTTTGCTTTGTTCTCCTTTTTGTCTCAACCCCTTCACAGTAAACACACATGGTAGGTGTTTAATACATAAATATCTGTGTATGAATAATTTGATGAAGAGCCAAAAGCCTGGCAAACTTGCTCTTCTTCCTAAGTCCCTTTTCCCAATTGAAGATATCACCAAAATTCTGATTACTGCATTTAGAACATTCAGGTTTCAACTTGCAGATATTTCTGACCCTAAATATGGGCACACTCTCCATGACTCTCAAACAGCTGGTGAATGTGTCGTCACTTTTGCCTCAGCAATGACTCTGCTATCTCCCTCATCTCGTTTCTTTTCTATGTCCTACTCCAGTCTAGTCCTATTATCACCTGATTTTCTGAAAAGTCAGTCTGTAAACTAGTCTTGGCTCTTGCCTTTCCTGGTCTACATTGCCAAATCATCCTCTCATCCCCACTACCAATAAATGCTCTCTTTCTAAAAAGTATCGTACCCAATTATACTATTTCTCTCTCTCGACATAGAGCTACCTATCTATATCTATCTATCTATCTATCTATCTATCTATCTATCTATCTATCTATCTATCTATCATCTGTCTATTTATCACCTATTTATCATGTATCTATATATCTAATCAGGCAGCTCCCCACAAAATAAAGTTCAACATACTAAGCACTTCATTCAGTATGCTCCATAAATGGTCTAACCTGACTTTTTGTTATCATTCTCTATACTCTCAAGTTTGCACCCTGAAACAGCTCAGCAACATGTGCTTTATATCCTCAAGCCCCCGGACATCATTTTTCTACCCAGAAAGATATATCTATATTTATCTCTTCTTATTAAAAAATCTAGACAAAGCCTTCTCTGATGCGCTCCATGTGCTGGTTTTCTTCTGTCCCTTGATGGTGATTCATTGACTTTATGTGATCACATGCTCCTACACTGTGCGAGTGTTTCGAATACGAGATTGTGGCATGTTCCTCTGTGGAATCCCCGCAGCACTGGAGCCTTACCCATAGCAGAACTGCCAAATGCTGGCTGAACTGACTTCACAGGATCAGAGATTTGGGGAGTTGTGATGAATCTTAGAAATTTCTGGTATGTGATACCTTCATTTAATATATTATTAATTTGCCGTTCAGAAAATTGTGAAAATATTTACTTAGAGTGACACAAAAGCAAAAAAAAAAAAAAAAATCAAACATATATGTCTTTGGTTTTCTTAGCTAGTAATAATCCTTCAAATTTTTATACCGATGTATCAGGATCTTTTATCTCTCACTTTACAAACACTTGAAAGAGAGGCTCAAGTGTTTTCTATAGGTAAATTCACACTTGAGATAATAGGTTTATTATGTCATGTTTATAGAATGATTCAGAGGACCAGACACTCCAGATTGAAAGTGCAGGTGTTGGCTCCACCATTACTGGCCACAGTTTTATTCTTCTCTGTTTTGTCTTCTGTATCATTGATTATCATTTCTGTTATTATGAATACACACTAACTGCCCCAGCCTCCACTTGCCTTCCTTGCTAAGCAGATCCAAAACTCTTTCCTTTTTGGTGCATCTTAAAGACAAGTATGACATGAGGAGATATTTATATCTATTTATATCTCTCTATATATCTATATAGAAATAGAGATAAATATCATGCAGAGAAAGATAATTTAGGTTCATGAAAATGGAGATTTTAATTAACTTGAAAAATATAAATTCAAAAAACAGACTACTATCTTGGAAAATACAGTTGTTTCATCTGTGGTCACATTAGCTGAGGTGTCATCATGGTTAAATGAAAAATAAAATTTCTCCTGTATTGATATTGACAGTGGCATTATATCATGGGAAACCGCAAATCTTTCAACTTGGAGAATAAAAGGTAATAATCACCTCTGTACATCAAGCAGAGCCTCACTAGTTGCCCAACTAGGTGATGAGTTTAATAATTTTGTGGGTTTCGAAATTTTAATTTAACTTAAATTCGACTAGAATTTTATTGTTCTATTTTATTATCTTCTTAAAAGAGAAACAGAATGATATTATTTGCAGCGTTGGTTTTTACAGTGACAGAAAAGACAAAAAGAAAACATTTCAAATCCCAGTTGACTTGTAAGACTAAACCCTTATAAACAGAAATGACAAATGTATGATTTGTGTAATCCAATTATTCACAATTAGGTCTTTGTTTCTGTCATAACAATCTGTGGTGAAATGTAACAAGGAAGTGAGCAAATAAAAAAGAGATGTGATTTTTAAGAGCAAAATTCAGAACTTGGAAAAACACTGAAGAAAAGCACTCTGAAATTTTAGTGGGGAATATTAAATGTCATCTACAAATTACAAATACAGGTAGTTTAATTGGTGATACCTAATTAAAGGTGCCTCAAAAGAATAAAGGTAGTACATATTTCAGAAAAAAAAAAAAAAAAAACTTAACCCGGTAGGGTCCTTCTGAGAATTCCACATTAACTTACCTATTCTCCTTTTTTCCCAAATTTTACATCAGATAAACATAGCTACTAGCTGTATTCTTTTGTAAAATATAATGGTCGACACTACTTTTGATTCCTCAATCTTTAAGGAGAAGATCTCCCTCTAATGATTTCTAGGGAGCTTGTCTCTAATTGATGCAACCCAAGTTTCAAGGCTCTACAATGACATGATCCAACCAACGGCACCCAAAGAAGTGTAAAGATTTAAAACTCTTCCTCTCTCACAGTTTAATGGAATCAGGGGACTGTAGTTACTGCTTAGATCAAGAGGTCATACGGTGGAACAGAAACCTGTCATTGATTGCTAACAGTCACTCTGGTTTCAGACTCCATCCATCACAGACAGGTAAAATGAAGTCTTAAAGATGACCTTGGAAAGGTAGTGACACCATAGGTCTAAAACTTTCTAGGATAATTAATATTCTTCTAGCCAGTCAAAATTATTATTGACATCATCCATGCAGTGCTTAAGATTCCAGGAGGGACATGGAGTAGAGTGAGTATTCCAGCGTCCAGGTTAAAAAAAAAAAAAAAAGATATGAATGAAAAAGACCCTATTTTTCTATCAGACCCTGTGCCCACTGTCCCAAGCACTGTCCTTTCAATCCTTCTTCATCAGCCCCTGAACTATTATGTTCTTCCTACTCTTGAAGTGGGCCACAGCATAGAGGAAAGGTGTCCTGAATGGAGACTTGAACTAAATGAGTCTTCAATTACTTTTCCTACTTTACACTTCACACAGTTTCCGTTCCTAGTTCTGCTTCATGCCTTTCAAAGAACATACTACAGGCACCATTCAGTATTCGTTTCTCAGGCTTTTTCCATCCCGTTCATTACCCTAAACTTTGCTGTTTAAATTAACTTTTCTCCCTTCCTCTCTTCTCTAGGATGTTTCCATTTCCCTGGATCTCTTCCCCAGCCTTATCTCCTCCAATTCTTTCCTCCTCGATCCCAGCTTCATGGACTTGCCCAGGCTGCCCTTTGCCGCCCTTTCTCCGCTTCTCCCCCCCTGAGTCCCTTCACCTCATCTGTTCCTGTCTCGGGCTTTCCAGATTCCCGGGCCGCTTAATGATGAGATATCTTTGCTGCAGCGAGGACCGGAGTCCCCCGCGCGCAGCCCAGTGGCAGAAGAGGGCGAGGCTGAGAGAAAAGCGAGGGTTGTAGGGGAGGGAGGCAGCCGGTCCTCCCCGCGGGCCTGCAAGAATGCGGCAGGGGGTCGGGGGCCTGGGGAGGCACTAACTCCCCGAGCCCTAGATCCGGGTTGCAGATCTGGCCCGCCGGCCGATTTCCTGCCAAGTGCTGCCAAGAAGCAGAGGCGCCTGGAAAGCAAAGACAGGGGCGCAGGGGTGCCCATCCCCAGAGTAGGTCCCTTGGTGACCGGGGGAAGAAAAGAGAAGGGAATCGGTGAGTGGTGTGGAGAAGGAAAAACCTGTTTCCCGACTGACTCCGGAGCGTCGGGGAGACTGGGGCGCTCTGGTGAGCCTCTAAGAGGTGAAGCCTGCCGAGGGGTGGGCGAGGGGCGCGCGGAGGGAGCGCCGCGCGTTCGGGGAGGGGGCGCAGGGAGCGCAGCGGTGCTTCGGCTGCTGCAGGCTTGAGGGGAATGTGAGGCTGTGCGAGTCCGGGAGCGCGTGCGGCGGCCGCGGCGCCAGTGTTTGTGTGTATGTGAGAAAGCGAGGGGCGAGCGTGAGTGCGAGTGAGGCAAAGAGAGAGCGCATGTCTCATCCCTGCGAGCAGCCACTAGACGCTCCACCACCATCTTTTGCATGTGCAACATTTGCAGCCGGACAGAAAACCTCTCCCAGGGCTATGGAGACTGCGGGAAAAATCTGGCAGCTCGCGATGGATTGCTAAAGGGGAAGAACCAGAATAAGAAACCACCAAAACCTTTCCCTTTTTCTTTTTCTTTTCTTTCTTTTTCTTTTTTTTCTTTTTTTTGGATGTTTTTAATTTTAGCGCCATCGTCCTCAATGCCTCTCTGAACAGCCTTTACGAAGAGTGAGAGAGAAAGAGAGAGCGCGCGCCAAGGAGAGGAGAAAAGAAGATGAGGATTATTTGCAGACAGATTGTCTTGTTATTTTCTGGATTTTGGGGACTCGCCATGGGAGCATTTCCAAGCAGCGTGCAGATAGGTAAGCTCTTCTCAGGTGGGGTGTGCGTGTGGGTGCCTGTAGCAGATATCCGAAAGTGAGTTAAATGAGTTGCTTATAAACAATTCAAGGAAATCCGCGAATCCCTTCCCCTCTTCTCTCTTCCTTTCTCCTTTTTACAAAAGACTACCTCTTTGGTGCAGGTTCAGTTGGAATATACACAGAACAACCACCTTCTGTCCTCAGCCCATACTCCCCTTTCCACCTTTGGCTCATGTCGTTTAAGTAGGATTGGAATAAGTTAGAAAAAGACCTTCGTGGGATTTGATTACATTTTGTTTTATTATGGTGACATTGGTTACATTTTATGTGATATTTCTTTTCATCCCTTTCTCTAGATCATGAAGGAATACCGAGTTTGTTTTGCTTTGTTTTGCTTTAAATACACTTCTCATGCTGGACGCCTCATCTTTCTCCCTATTTCAGAAAGACACTGTGGGGGGTAAGGGGGCGGCGGGAAGCGTTTCCACCTTCACCCCCTGCCTTTGCTTGCTACCGTTTAACCCATTCCAAAGTTAGATCCCTTTCCCGGAACCTTCTCTCGTTTTGTTTTGTTTTGTTTTCCTCTTGAATCTTTTGCCCTTATTCCTCCATCTCGACTTTATTTCCAGGGAACTATCCATCTTTGGCTTTTCTTGCTGTTCTCCACTTCTGTCTTAATGGGACGCAGCTATTGAATTTCTTCCAGCTAAGCCCAGCCTCAACACTGCATCATTTCTCGTGGACTGTGCACAAAACGAAGCTAATTAGGCTGAGTCCACCAGCTGCAGAAAAACAAAGTTTATGTCTCCTTTCTGATTTCCCTCTTTCCTGCGTGTCACCACATCCTTTCATTTCTGTATTTTAATGCAAATCCTCTTTTCAGTTCATCTGCATGCATCTTCCAGAGAAATATCCCGACCTGGCTGGTGAAGCAGTGTGCTGGGAATCATGAGGAGGGCGAGAGAGAAAAAGGAAAACACATTAAATGGTCTCAGAGGTCATTGTGATCATGACAAATTGAGACAGGAAAAAGCTGAGCTGTTTTAAAGACTAAAATACTAATTGTGCCTCTTAGGGACAAAGGCCAGTCTCCCGATATGTGGCAAGGATAGCTCCTTAATTGTATGTGCGGGGAATGGCAGTGGGTTTGACAGTGCTTGGGGTGAGAATAACATTTACAAGAGGAAACATTGAATGTGCTTTCCCTGTTGTTTTTAATAGGTGGTCTCTTCATCCGAAACACAGATCAGGAATACACTGCTTTTCGATTAGCAATTTTTCTTCATAACACCAGCCCCAATGCGTCTGAAGCTCCTTTTAATTTGGTACCTCATGTGGACAACATTGAGACAGCCAACAGTTTTGCTGTTACAAATGCTTGTAAGTAAAACCTAAGTTGTGGATAAATTGGAAGAGAATTAAACTGAGACAACAGAGTACCTTTCCTCTTTATTATTATGATTTAATTTTTTTAGAAATTCAAGATTTCTACATATGTCTTGTTGCAGAGCAAATTAGAGTTAAAAACTAGATTTAGTCTTCAAGATATTTGGCTGGTCTGTCTTTCTTTTTGTTTCTTTTCTTTCCTTCTTTCCTTCCTTCCTTCCTTCTTTTTTCCCTCCCTTCCTTCCCTCCCTCCCTCTCCTCCTCCCTTTTTCCTTCCTTCTTTTTTTTTTTTCATTTCTTGTCTGGATGATTCAAGTAAATTTCTTCTTTAATATTTCCTATCACCCTAATGTCAAGTCACTGAAAATTGTACTCAGTCTAGTTTTGATTCTGTTCCTTTGGTTTTTCTGGTTTGCTTTTCACTTGAGTAAGCATATGCCTTGTTTTTAAAGAAGACACATGCTCTCTTACACTGATGAAGGCAATGGAAGGTTTGCTAACAGTGAGAAAGAGAAGGGAGCAGTGGTGTGGAGGATATATATTCCAGTTGGTTGGCTGACGCTGCAGATGATCTGGTGATGTCACTTGAGGCTGTCCTGCTCTTACATTCTGGGTTGTAAATGTCTATTACTATCACGTAATACATATATCCTGTGGATATAACTCCATGAATTCTTCTTACCTTGGTGGCAAATCATGTTAGTCTCCAATCCACCTGAATTCAGTTGGATCTGTTATCCCACACAATGAAACTTAATGGGTGACCTCACCTAATACTATAATGAAACAGTTGTACAGTGTTCCTCTACCAAAATACTGTATAACTGAATGTAAAAAAATACAATCAACTGTAAATTAATTTAAAACTCTAAAAAATAATCAGTCATTATAGCATTTATATTGCATTTTTACTTTTGAAGGAAATACATGTTTCAAATTTATCCTAAGCTTTACGTGCAAGTTTACATGCTCATTATAGATTATGTATGACATTTAGGAATAGTTTCCACATAAAATTTTGCATGATAGTAATAAAATGTTCAATATGAATTGTAGAGTATTTTTATTACATCAAGTTGAGTATATTTTAATTTTAGAAGCTTTCTTTCTTGGTACAAGAAAGTGTACTGAACAAATAAGTGAAATTGAAAACAGAGTTTTTAAATATTTGGAGATCAGATTCATTAATTTAATTATTTTAATTAATATTTATTTGCCATTAATTCATCTAACTGATAATATGATCAATTTTCCTCAATTTTTGGCATCTAACCATTACTTCATTCTAGAACTTGGTTTCACAAAGAGGTCAAAGCATTTGACATTTTTGTAAACTGACACAATTGTATTATTTTGCAAGAATGCTATATAGTTTCTACGAGCACTACTTAATTTAAAAAAATCATTTGGTATTTAGTGATAAAATAAATATTACATTATAGCAGGAAGGAGTTATTTTTAATCAGAAATACATATAAATGCATAGAACTAGGTTTATGGATAGTCATTTTTGTAAATTTCCTGTTATTAGTTTTATATTTCAAGTTTTGAAAGGGTTGTCAACATTTCAAATAGTCTAAGTATAAAGAATTCTCCTTTGTACATAAATATTATCTATTTAAATATTTTCCTCATGTCTTTCCAGAGAGTGTGTGAACCAAAAATTAACTAACTTTAAGAATAATTAATGAGCCAAATATATGTGAAGGTACTTTGTCAATAGTAAATTACTTTTAAAATATTAATTGTTATTCAGTTTTGAAAAACTTCCTGAAAAGTGGCAGATATGTTATTTTTGTTTTGCTTTCACAAATTAAGTTCTTAAGTATTCTAAAATTTTTATTATGACTTCCAGCTATATATATTATAAAGTACTAATCTTTTCTTCCTTCATAGCATTTGTTAATTTCATTCAGGATAATTTTAATTAGTATTATTTTATTTATGTAATGAAAATATTATATAAAATAAAATGTTACTAGTAAAGTACCTGTAAGCATGAGAAATTAATAAGCTGCACACAGAATGAAAAAGTAGGAAAGGATATAAAATGTAGATAATATGCTATTCTTTACCTTTTAAGACTGAGAAAATTGAAACTAAGTAAATTTTAAGTGTGCTTATTTTGAATCTAAGCATCACACAATGTTAGTGATATCATATTTTTCCATAATCATATTAATTAATTTTGTGTACATATTTAAATATATATGTATATATTTAAAAAATACATTGTAAATAAAAAGAAAACACTTTCTAGCAAAGAAAAGGAAATTTTTTTGGCAAATGTGTATGCCGAATGTTCTTAAGACAAACCTAAGCTGAATTAGGGAAAAATCAATTATCAGAGAACCTAGGTCAGGTGACTGGTGTTTGCTGAATGGACTAACTGAGAACATATACAGGTGTGATTTTCCAGTCTAATTAATGGTGAAACGTAAGCAGTAAGTATGAGGCAACCTCATATATCAAGCTCTTTGCCTTTGGGTACAAAAGGATAAAAATAGTTTTCTGGAGAATTAACATGGAAATTATTCTTCAGAGTGATACAGACTGGATTTTTAAATTTTTCATGTTGGATTAAATATAAAGATGTATTATGTGACTGGCTGGGTTTATTTGAATTGTGATTTTCCTGTAGCGATCCTTGTAAAACTGCAGGATCTAGTCTGTCTGTGAGTAGGAGCCATTAAAAAGCATTTGTTTATTTTATAGAATGTATAATCAAAGTCAAAAAGGTAGATTAAAGAATAAAGAGTATTGGTCATCTTTTGGACAGATATAATTTAATGCTGGTTCTTCTACCTCAAAATTAATTTAGCGCTCTAAGAATACTCTGGGCCATCTCAACATTTGTGTATAGAGTTTACATACTACTTAAGTCTAAACCTGATTAACTCAAATTTACCACTTTTGGTATAAATCCCAAATTTCTGAGGGAGGACAAATAATTTTAGCTTATAGTTTTATTCTTAACAATATTTGGGTAAGATTAAATTAAAATATTGTTTTCCTTTTTTAACTATTCACATTGTTGGAAAGTCTCACTTTGCTCAATGTAAAACTGAAATTATAGGAAATAAAAATAATATAATATTATGATATATTTAATAACAATAAGTAGGTATAATGAATAGCCCAAATATTAAAATTTTGAAATTTAATTAAAGGTATACTTTTTTTTGTGATTGAAAGTGTGCAGTATAGCAAAATGGATATTTAAAACGTAAATTCAATATGGTCAGTGTTCTCTAATAAAATATACAATTGACCCAAAATAGCTATCTTTGCAAATAAACGAGCTCGATTAAATACGTCCTTTGTAAAACATTTGAGACAACTCTATTCTTATATTTTTCCAATAGTTAATGAATAGAATTTTTTTGGAGGATGGTGTATATTAAATTTGACCACAAGTAAAAACCAAAATAAGTAGTCTATCACCAAGTTTTCTAAAACATAAAAATATTTGAGACATCGAAATTAGTTTAGTACAGTTATATTAGAAATCTGTAAAAGAATCAGTTCTTTAATAAGGCAATCTCTTTATAATATAATCCACAAATATTTAGTTTCTGAAATGACTTAAATTTCAGATGAGCAATAGGAAATGCATAATAAAGAAGACCAAGTACTCACATATTGTCACTTTGGCAAAATAATAAAAGAAGTTTATAGACTATTTCCAATGTTTTTAACATGGATAGGTGAGACCAATAGGTTAGTACATATATATTTTTAATGATGTGTTTATCTTACTCTCCTTTTCTGTCTGAAATCTATTTAGTTGTTTAAAAGATGATGGATTAGAAAGTTGTAAAAATCACATATAGACTGGATATTAAACCCTAGTAATGAAAAAAGTCATTCCTTTTTCAGTTAAGTATTAGTTCTGTTTGTGGGCCATTTACTTGTCGGCCCCAAATATCCAAGATGAGTGGTACTTGTAAAAGTAGGTCGGTTGTAAAATATACTTGTTTAGTTAATCTTAATACATTGAAAATATGACACTATGTCCATTAGGCTCTGCAGACATTTCTACTTATATAGTAGGTACTTAATAAAAACTCATTGAATTTAAGGGTACTGAATACTAATATAATCTTTTGGCATTAATTCAACAATGTTGAAATGTTGTACATATTCCTTTTCAGAGACATGAATCCATAAAAAGACATACTAAGAGTTTACATGGCTGATATAATAATCTTAAATGTGCTAAAATAAAATTCTTATGGTTTCACCTGCTAAGTTGTTAGTAGAGATACATTAGAATTAAATACTATTTGGCTTTTGATTATTTTCGAGAAAATGAGTGATGTAACTCTACTGTGCCTCTCTTTCGATTTCATTATTTTGAACTGATAGCAAGATTCTATGTTGATTTGAAACAATTCTTTAGTTTTATAATGTTCTTTCTCTCTTCCTCCTAATTTTTAGTCACGAGATTAATGACGAAGATGAGTCATTTTCTGATGGTTTGTCCTATTCTAAAATGATAGGATGCTGTATAATTTGCATTGATGTATTTCAGAATTGTCACAAGATTAAGTTTTCATAAAACTATTAGGAAAACTTCTTAAACATTTTTTTTAATCTGGATTTTTCCAAGTGATGTTAATTTCCCAAAGAGGAAAATTTTACTATCTGATATTGGGAAACATAGATTTATCTGATTTGCAGAATTTTATTATTGCTCAGAAATTTAAAATGAAGGATAAATATAATATACTTTGTGTTTTATGACAACAACATTGTTTTAAAATACTTTGATATACATAATGTTATCTGACCTCAAACTAGTCTTAGAGTGAGACAATCTGAGAAGATAGCCATTATTTTATAGTTAAGAGCGCAAGGCCATATGACTAAAATGCTGCAGAGTCAGGGTCTAACCCAGTTCTTCTAACTAGTACCTTTACTAGAAGGCCATAGCATGTGAAAAATATATCTATGTCGATATCGCTTGAATTAAGAAAGAAAAAAACAGTTGTCATTTATCTTTTTTTCTAATTTAATTGTAACATTTTGAAGAAAATAGAACAAGACATTTCTGGGCAACTTATTCATTAATCATATGACAGTGAGTGAAATAGCAAGGACTGAAGTCATATTACATAATGAATTCATCCATTCATTCACTAGATTAGATAGCAAATGTGTCCATTTAATTATTAAACATATTTATTAAGGGCAACTGCATTTAAGACTCAATGCTAGAAAGGAAGATCCAAAACTTATAAGAATAGTTGCTGCCTTCAGGAGCTGATAGTCCAGTGGGAAAGACAGACAAGTCAGTTATTAGAAATACAGTAAGATAAAGTGCTATGACAGAAACAGAGTCCTATGACGGAGATAAATTAAGGAAGGATAATAATACCGAACTTGGTATGGCATTCTAAGGGGAATGTCACCTGATCTGGGTACTAAAGATCTAGTTAAATAATTCGAAAAAGAGAGTAAAAGGAAGACATGCCTGACCAAAGGAGGAACACATCACAAGGCACCAAGGTGTGGGAGAGCCAGGCATATTTGAGCCACTTGGTCATATGATCAACTTTGCAAAGGCTACAGAATTTAAATAATGAATTGCAAGGATAATTGTAACACCTTTACATCAGTCATTTCTTCCTTTTCTTAGAGTGTTCTTCCTTTTCTTAGAGTGTTCTTTTGACTTCTGACCAGGAAGAAAAGCAGCACTTATTAACCCCACATAGATTCTATTAATACATACTCTTTTGTATATGTTGGTCTAGAATATTCTTATCTTTTATTTAGAAGTAGGAAGAGGGAGTCTTTTCTGGACTTTTGAACGAGGTGGTCTTGAATTTACAACCCTCTAGTGGGTAAGTTACTTAATTTCTTCATCTGTTAACACAAGGAAATAATATCTACCACACATGAATTTTATGAATATTAGAAAAGTATTTGGAAAGTATTCAGCATACAGTTAGAACTCAATTAAATTTAGTTGTATTACATATTCTGTGTCATGTGGAACATTTATTTCTGAGTCAATCTAACATTTCAAGAGTTATATATATTTTCTGTTTATATTTTAAAAAGGCAGTGTATGTTTTGAATGAATATATTTTGTTGATATTTTTAAGGAACATTTCGATCTTTCATTTAATTGTTAATTTTATGTACACAAGTCTAAATTCATATTTTTAAAAATTATGTCTTAAGTCCTAGGAGAGGGTAACTTTATCTGGAATTTATAGACCATTCAGAAAGATGATTGGTTCATAGATGAATTAAAGAGGTTGATGATTTCTCCTGATTGTAAGCAAAATTCGATGGGTGTTTATGTGTGTTTACGGAGAGGCAGTCTAAACTTTTGAACAGCTTCTCAATGAATCCAGTTGCACAAAAGACCCAGTATCACAGCCCTAAAGAAGCTACTCATAAGAAACAGTACTTCTTCTTTCC
>NW_006432669.1:11455092-11456474 GCF_000325575.1 Pteropus alecto
CTACCTTCATCTTTTTAGAAACTGATTGAATTCTGACCTTGAAACCAACCGGGAATTTTTACATGAAATTCATCTCCACTAGCTTCAATGTGTCCTAGCTGGCGAAATCCTTGGTTTGGTCCTCTGCCTCTCAAATTGTCATCTTATAATATTTATTCTTCTCTTACTATCAAAAATTCTACATATTCCACATCAGCTCTTTCTATTTTTATCACAAATCACCTTTTGCCTTACCATCACCACTCATAGAACGCTGTGTTCTTGAAGGTCACCAGCGACTTTCAAATTAGTAAATTCAGTTGTTGTTCCTTTGTCCTCATTGTCTCTGAATAGTCGGCAGAATTTGACATTGCTAACAACTCCGTTTTCTGAAACTTATTTCTCCTCCTATAGTAGTAAAAGAGCTATTAAAATGGGATACTGAAAATATGCCAAAGGTGTTGTATTATCTCAATTCTTACACAACCCTAAGAAGCAAACATTATTATTATTATCATTTTATATGTGAAGAAACTGAAGATTTGAAGTTAAGAAAATTTGCCTAACCATAAAGTATCCAGGCATCAGATCCTAAAATCAGGTTTCTCTGCCATTCATACAACAATATCTTGGTTAGTACAGTGTCCATAAGATACCCATCACTTGGTGTGACGGCAGCTGGTAACTCTTAACCTAAATAGAAAGATGCTTTCTCAAAGCTACCTCTTTACTTTAACAACTTTCATTTACCCTAGGTAACATGTATAGCATTTTATATTGGACATCAATTCTTCCATGCGATTTGTAACGCACTATAAAAGTTGGAGAATTCTAAACGGTGACACCCCCATTACTTTATATTGCAAAATTCTTGTCATTTTTCTACCATGTGGAAAAATGTTATGCAAACAGCATTGGATAGTTCATTAGTTGGCAAACCCACATATTTGTTAGAGGAATATTAATGGACTTCAGAATAACTACAGCTATTTGATTCATATTTTCCCAAGTTCTTCACTTTAAGATTTGCTTAGCTGTCAGGCATTTTCTTTCAGGTTTTCTTTTACAAGTTTTTAGATTCCAAATTAACATAGTGATGACTGTCTTAAAGAGCATTGCCCTAAATCAAAATCACTCATCTTTATAGTGTAATCACTCGCCTCCCATTTAATATAACTAGTGGTGTAATCAATTAAAAGTTTAATGTTATCTTGGAAGTAAAAGGTAAAAAAATTGAGATTTAATACTTTTTTTGAATAAACCATGATATTTCTCTAAATACAGCAAAAATTACACCATAAACTGTAATCAGTGCTTGCTTACTTTTTAAAAAATTTTTTTAAATTAGTTTCAAGTATACAGTACATTGGTCAGATATCAATAGAGTTCAGCTTTTGTTCCTT
>NW_006432669.1:11456509-11487773 GCF_000325575.1 Pteropus alecto
TTGTTATCAGTACTTTAAATATTTTGTGCCCTGTGTTCTTTTTATTGTTCGTATTTTCATCTTTTTAAAAAAACTAACATGCGTGTGAAAATTTCAAATAATTCAGAAATCTTAATAAATCAAAATATTCTGTAATCTCACAATTTAGAGATAATCACAGTCAACAGTGGCCTATAGATCCTTTGAGACATTTTTATCTATATATACATAAGTAGAGAGAGAGAGTACTATAAATATGAGAAGCTAATATTTTCTAGACATAAAGGTAATTAAAAAATTATGTCACTCTATAACTGCATTTCATCAATAGTTTGTTTTATTTATCATAAAAAGTTTTCTGCCAGTATATAAGACTATCTCATTTTCTTTTATTGCTACATAAAATGTCATTGTGTGAAGTTACTATGATAAACACACTTTATACCCTCATGATCAGCTTTTAGATTATTTCCATGTTTTTGTTATTACAAACAAAATAGCAGTAAAACTATTTGCATACCTGTGTGAGTATTCCTGTATCATTAATTCTTGGAAGCGAAATTACTACATCAAATAATATAGATGTTTACCCTTAATAGTGCCAATTTTTTCCCCTCAAAAACAAAATGTTATTTAAATTTACAACTACCAGGATGCGAGAATAATTGCTTTTCTATGACCTGCCGACACTAGCCATTATCAGTCTCTCCAATCTTCATTTGTCCTCATGGGTGAAAATGACATCTAATTGCTTCTTTAATTTGCATATTTTTGATTAATAGTGAGGCTGAGAATATTTTCGTATATTTATAAGACCTGCGTACTTTCTTCTCTGTGAACTGTCATTTTTTTTCCTTTCTCAGTGTTTTCTTACTTATTCATGGAATGTTTTATATACTATAGAAATTAACCCTTTTATCATGATATGTAATTATTATTTTCATTTTTTACTTATTTATCATCATTATTCTTCTCTAGAATATAAACTCCCAGAACCTTGTTAAACTATATATCTTCATAACCTCACACAATGCCTGGTCCAAAGTAAGAATCAGTAAATATCTTCTAATAGATGAACTAGCAATACATGAATTTTCTCTTCATTCATCTTTGGGGCATCCTTAGGATAGCTAAGACTTTTCATGTGTTATCTTAGAGAGAATCAAGCAGAGGCTATGAAGACAATGAGATGTAGATCCAAAATAAATGGTATGTATTTTTCTTATTTTAAGCATATTTCCTCTCAGTTGTTCCAATTAATTCAACTTATAAGACGGGCTAAATAAAGAGGAAAATAAGTTCTATAGGGAAGAAGTGAGACTGTTAATGTAAAATGACCTATATTATGCTGGCCAGATTGTTTTTGATAAATTTAAATCTGGTAGGAGAGAACTTCTAGGTGCTTATAACATGTGGTGCCTGCTGACAAAAGAACTAGAAAATGCTGATACTTTTAAAGCAGGAGAAAGCCCATTTACGTAGCCCGGGTGAACTAGTGTGCACACTCAAGAGAATCCCATGTATGCAGATATTTGACTGCTTCCTTAACCCTTTTTAAAGTTTATGGAACTAGATGACTTGTGAAAAAGGGAGTTTCAGTCAAATGTACGATATTATTTCTGTCAGTTAGGCATTGCACCTTCAGTAGGCATTTTAACACTTCTCTGCTCCAAAGATTTAGAATTAAGAGAAATATTTTATTTTTCTCCACAAAACATGCATGTATCCTCCTACCTTAATGGAAAACTTATAAGTGAAATTGTTTTCCTTTTTGCTGCTAACCAGGAAGCTCAGTCCATATTTACTGTTTAGTAAAAACATTGTACCCAATTTTAAACATTTTGCTTTGTTTTTATGTCCTTGTTTTTTCTAAAATTATATATAATATAAATAACATAATATAAATATATGTAAAAATATATAAGCAAAACATTATGCTTTAAATATAGCTTATAAGACTATGCATATCATTTTAGGAAAGAAGCACAAAGTAGAATGGCTATAAATAAAATGTCTAGACAATATTTTATTCAACACAGATATTGGTCAGCTTTTGCCTGAATAGCCAAATTTCTTGTTTAGTACTCGCTTCTTTTATATATGCCTTAGAAGGTGAAAGATAGATAGTAGATAGATAGATAGATAGATAGATAGATAGATAGATAGATAGATAATCTGTCACCAATTCTTGAGAACAATTATCATACCTTATTAGTACTTCTACTCTGAGAGCCTATCACAGTGCTTGGAACATTTATGTCCCATATTCAATAAATGTTTGTTGACTGATTGAGGGAAATGAGGGAAAGAACCCATTTCTTGGTTGAGTATTTATAACAATTCTTAGACAGAACTGAATAACAACATAAATCTAGTTCATTTTCTATATGACTCAAACCCTTCACATTTTTGAAAACAGATATCACATGTCCCCTCTGTACTTTTTCAAGCTAAATAACATTTCCTTATATAACATAGTTTCTGAAACCTTTAACATCCAAGTTCTGGCATTCTGAATATCCGCTGGATTTTTCATAATTTCATTAAAATGTATTGGCCTGAAGTAACCTCATATTCCTGCCATGATCTGTCCAGAATTAAACTCCACATTTTTGATACTCGTGATCATGATCTAAATGATCTGTCCAGGTGAGAATATTCATTCCAATGATTTAGGCATTATACATGTAAAATGTAGGCCAAGATTACTTAGGTTTTAATTAGTCAGGTTATATCACACTGTTCATATTAAGTTCATAGTCAATTAAAACTTAATACTTTGCGCTTTTTTCACATGAATTGCTACAAAGCAACCTCTCCATAGAGCATTTTTAAAAATTCAAAATGAAAGATTTTACACTCTTAAATTTCCACCAGATGTTCGAAAACATCAAGACCTTCTTAAATCTTAATTCATTTAATTGTAAATTATTTTGAATTCTGTATGACTCTTTATTATATGATTATCCATATTGATGATTAAAATTAAGAACAGCCTGTGATATAGGATAGATATAGGATGACACCAGATCATGAATCTATGTTTTTTATGTATGTCTGGTCAGTTAAAGGTGAATTCTCCTAAAATAATTTATTTGATCAGATATCTCTATATTTTCCACAAACACTTGCATTCCATCGCAGTTGTACCTTTTTTTTAAAACATTAAAACAAACTCAAAGGCCATAAAATCCTGGGCAAAATATCTCACAGAACTATATTGAATAAGAATAATGTATGCTCACACACATACATCACTGGGATTGAAAAGAATGAACAAAAGATATATAACAGATAATTTACATTGGAATAAATAAATCTAGTAAACAAAGCATAAAATATATTTAACTAAGCAGAGTAAACAAAAGAGATATTAACTAATTTTGGTGGTAAAGATAAAGAGAATTTTAAATCACTCAAGGGCTGGATATTTAAAATTGTTACAATGATATTGAAAATCAAATTGTCACAATTTATCAAAAAACATTAAAAATTGTGGATCATTTGAATTTATGAATCGAAACAATCTCTCATCATGAAAATGCTCATTCAAACATTACTTAGCAATATTTAGTTGTGGAATGGTTAAATTAAGTAAAATCCAGCAAAACTGTTTAAGGAAGAATGTTAATCATTAGAGTCCTCTAGCTGACTTGTGCCAACAATTCTGAGTTCGAGAATTTTTTTCTATATATTAGATACTCTTTGGATTTTTTCTTTCTATTATTTTGTTTTTGTTTTTGTTTTTGTTTGCAGAAGAGCCAGCATCACAATAGTATCACTAGTCTGATGTAAAAAAAAAGATGTCCTCAAAATGTAAAAATGATTTATAGAGTTAATAGAGCTAGTTGAATGATTTTTAAGAAACTTCAATTATTTAGAGAAGCTTGGATCTTCTACACGCCAGTCTTGGCTGATAGTCAAGTAAAGATAGGTACATTGGTTGTTCTGGAGGCAGTGTATCTCAAGACTCTGTGTAGATATTCAGAAATTCTAGTTAGTAAATAATATGGAAAAATCACAAGTTGTCAATTTTACCACCAACCTCTTCTTTATATCTCTTCCTCACCTCTCATTCTCCCAAACACAGAATGTGTTGGGGGAAGATTCAGGAATAATGTGATAATCTTCTTGGGTCTTAAAAGATGCATGAGATTTTGCCATACTGTAAAGAGAGATAAAAATATTCCAGGCAGACAAAAAAGCAACGTAAGAAAAAGTGTAAAGGTGTAATGTGGCAAGAAATTAGAGATAGGGATGGAACTTAGGGAGTCTGTAGAGTGGAAGATTGAGGGGGAGGAGTGAGATAGCACTGCAGAGGCAGAGAGGAGCCTTGCAAACAGTCTTGAAAGCAAGGGTAAGGATTTTGTTTTTTATTCTGGGCCAGAAGACTAGAATCATTTTAAGCAGTTTATAACGTAATTATATTTGTGTTTTAGAAAGAATTCTAGCACCACTATTCATCATTCATGTGTATAGCTAAACGTGGTTGCTTCTCCATACCAAATGCACTAAGAAACCATTTCCTATATAAGAAAGGCCATTTGCTACTTCAGTTTGTTGTTTGTAGAACCCATTATTGTATATAATTCTGCTCACTACTTTCCATTGAGAGCGGTTACTTCCAGCAAAATATACTCAGTTTATCATCTCAGCCACATATCTTCAGACTGCAAATCAGGTCTTCCATGATAATAAACAGGTTGGAAAAGAGCTGGTATGGTGGGAAGAAAAAAAATGAATAAACAAGCATTTTTATAATATGTACAAAGGCAATTAAATGTCCTTACAGATTAGTGCAGATGGTGATAGAATACTACATATTTCATTCTGATTAAGTTTCAGATTTCTTTTAGTTATTGCTCTTGATATAAGTATTATTTAATTTGATTAGCATAAATAAGCATCTATACAAAAAATGTGACTTGCCACTTAATCACATAATGTAGAATAGCAAGGGATGGTTTTAAAAAAGTGAGTTCAACTATTGTAAGATGAGAATAATAATTAGTACAATTGCCACCATATGCGTGCGCACGTGCGCGCGCGCGCACACACACACACACACACACACACACACACGCACAGATGTGTACACACACATGCACATACACAGACCTTACCAAAGGAAAAAAATACAGTGAAATAATAGCATGTATAATTTGTCAGGTATGAATTTTTCCTTGCCTTCAAAATAATGAAGTATGAATGTTTGCATTCATACTTTTACCCAGCACTACTTACAGATTTACTTATTTTTCGAAAATAAAAAATACAGCAAAATACATCACATATATATACATAAATATCAGAATAACTGTAAATAAGTTTACATTTTGTACATAAATTTATATTTAATATAATATATACATTAGAATCTGTTATATACATATTTAATACATACATGCCTTTAGCATTGGTTCTTGTTTTCACAAAATTTGGTAATGATTATATGTTTTGAAAACATAAGTGACTGAAAATAAGCCTCATTTTACAGAAGTGATAAAATCACAGATTGGAAAGCAAGTGTGAATATTTTATTGAGAAGGAACTCTTGCTGACAGTTTTTTTTAATTTCAAAATAATCATGTCTTCACCTCTCCTACACTTTTACTTTATTTTATTTCAAAGGAAAATTATCCATTTGGTGATACTGTAATGCTTTTCAATCATTATACTGCAACCAATGTGCTATTTGGCAAAATAGTTGTAATTATTAAACACCATGATTTAGAGACTTTCAATATATGAGAAATATGTAAGATATGCAGTGAGTTAACAAAAGATAGTCCTTCTTTTGGTTTCAATATCGTAAGAACCATAATACCTAGAAGAGAATGAAAAAGACTCTACCAAAATACGATATTTTCTTTAGTGTTATGCAGAATTCTGATTTTAATTGACAAATTTCTGAGTTTTTTTATGTTTCTAAATAGTATACGTTTATATTTTTCTGGTTAACAATATCTAAATGAAAGAAAATGTAGTAATCTTACCACTAAGTATTGAATTTGTCTTGCTCTGTCCAAGTGGGACAGGTAATCTTGGGAGATCTCTAGGCATTTTAGCCAATATCAACACTTGTTGTGAGAACATCATATCCTCTTAACAATTGTTATGTTTGATCTCTTTACTTACACATGTTCATTATTTTAAAACAAAAATATCAGCTTTAATTAATTAAAAGTATTAAATTAAGTCATGTCTTCCTTTTTTTTTTGTTTACTACAGCTCATTTAAAAGAACCAAGAAAACAGTTGGTAATGACAAGCAGTTTTCATTGCCCATAACTTACCATGTCTGATTGCATATATTAATTTCAATTCTATAGAAAGGACATTAGTTACATGAGGGAGCTAATGGCTCTTGGATAATCTGGTCACTCTCTCTGAGTAGTCTTTTCTGGCCACCAAAAGCTGGTTTAGGCTCTACCTGGACATGATCCGATGGCATCTTGAGCTTACATGGTCATGTTATATTAACATTTAGCTGTACATTCTCACTCTGGAATATAAGCCCCTGGATGACTGGATGCTATTGTATTTGTGGACAAATCCCTAACGCTTGGCTCATGGCACAATATCTGTAACATAATAGCACTAAATTAATACCATTGAGTATATGGATATGAGAATGGATGGATTTTGGAAATGATAGTTAGATATTAGTATTTTAATTACTATTTTGAGCATCCAATTAAAGAATCGTTTCGGATTCTTTGTTAGTGACTTTTGAGACTATAAAAAATTTCAAAACAATTCTTTATGGACTTCTCCATATGTGTAGGTGATTGGTGAAAGATTGTAAAGATTATTACTCATTAAAACACATTTTCTTCAGATTTTAGAGGCTAAAAGTCATATAAGTTGCCCTCCATCCTCCCTGAGTTCAAATGTCTCATGAGGATTGTTTCACCTGAGTTTGATACTGCCAGGATGCCTGCCCATAGAGAGGGATACCACAGCTCGCCATTTAAAATTCTGATGCAAGCATCAACATTTCATTCTCATTTCTACTTCCAACCTTGTTTTTCACACAGCGGCTAGACCCACTAAGTCTTTTCACTTCTACCCAATTTCGAAGACAATTTTTGTGTGTTTAGTGTTTCAAGCAGTATTCCACTTTGGGAACACAGGCCTCTTTGTTTCTGAGTGGCAAACAATCTAGTGATAACTGCTGAAAATTTTAATGTGATGTGACAAATGTTCTGATTATATTGGAGAGGGAGCATCTAGCCCTGCCTGCAGCAATGTATTTATAATGTACATTAAAAGAGATTTTCTTTTTTCTGTACTCATGGGTCAGAAGGACCATTTTACTATCTTTTATAGGGCCAAGATAATAGGCTAAATAAAAGGACTTTACATTATCCAAATTAATTTGATTAACGAAGTAAGATTGGATAGATTTACTTAGATGCTGGAATTTATATGGAAAGAATAAAACCAACTCCTTTGTCAGTCCTACATTGAATCGAACTACTCTTATTGTCTCAGAGACATCAAATTACTTCACATTTCTATATTCTATATTCTTTAAGCATCTGTGTGTGTTTGTTACCAAGCTATCTGCCCCTATTAATATGCAGCTTTTTAAGTGTTCAATCGTCACTTTACTTAATTGAATGTTCATTTGGCAACTGTCATGCTCCCTTTATTGGGCTACACATTTTATTGAAAGGAAATATTAGATGTGATATTGGACTTTTATAAGCTTATAATCTGATAGAAAGGCAGAAGTAACTTAATATAAAATAAGATAATAAGTAAGTGTTAAATTAGAAGATATAGTGCATTATATAATAGTTGCCAAAGTAGGAATATCAGAAGAAGCCAGACTGCATAAACATAAACCTTAGCTAAGTGTAATTTAATTTTGTCATTAAAAGAATGGGGAGGAAAGAGGGAGTCATAAAGGGAAGGTCGAACAGAACAAGCAAAACACTAACCTACAAAAGAGTGTAGGAAGGCACAGGAAAGCATCTTATTGCTTCTAAGCAGAGTTAATGTGAGGGAAAACAGGTAGGGGAAAACCCATTATATTTCAGGACTTTAGAAGCCAAGAAAATAATTCGATAACAGGGAACATTTGAAAATTTGGGTATGGACTAGTATTACCAAAAGTGGAATTCAAGGACCATTATTCTGGGTATGAAAGATCAACTTAGAGAGAAAAGAGGACAGATGCATGTACAGAAAACGAACCCAATTAAAGTCTCACTCTTTTCTCATCATATCTCATTGTTCTGGGTCTCCTTCAGTCTATAGTCTTAATTGATTTCTCATTTTATCTTCCCGTAAGAATCTACTCCAGATAAATCTCTGTATTTATATTTCTCACTTCCCAGCCTCTGCTCTTTCTCACTTACACCCAATTTCAAAGATAATACCACTGCTTTGGACATCTTTCCAAAATTCCCTATGTAGCAACACTTCCATCCTTCCAAATACAGCTCACTGGTGAAGCAAGAGAGCACAGGCGTGGGAGCTAGGCCTCGGTTCAATCCCCAGCTGTGTCGCTCCCTAGCTATGAGAATTTCTGACAGGTTAATCAACTTCTTTGTGTTTTACAAGTTTAAATTATAAATTAAAGAGAAAAAAATCTTACCTTGATTTTAATTAAACACATGTAAAACAATGTATATTAAAATACATCATATAAAGTGTTTAGGTATTGTCTTGTGAGGATTAGTGTAAACAGTAATCATTGAAATAATTATATGTATCATTCACTCAGTCTCATGTGTACAAAATAAAATGCAGACTTTAATGGCTGATGAAAATAAAGAAGGAGTCTTCAGGATTATGACTTAAAAGATGATGGAGAGTGGTACTATCAGGATATGAAATGAAGATGGAATAAAAGGTCCTAAAGCAATATTATGCATTAATTTGGAGCTAATTGAGTTAGAAATTTTTATCTAGTGGAGGAGTTCTGTAGACAATTGAGCATTCAAGTAGCTGTAGAAAGATTTGGGATGAAGGTACATGGATTTTAGAATTATCAGCATGTAAGTGACAGTTAAAATGATGAACAGAAAGTAAATTGCCAGACTATATCGTTAGTATATAAAAAATAATGATTTTGGGGGAAGATCAACATCATGAGAAGGAAGATACAGAAACCATATCTTGTTTAGTCCACAGGATTTTTAAAAAATAATGTTTTCAACTTAAAAATTAGTAGATTATACATAAAATTTTAGATCTTTGACTTCTCTGGAAAATTATAAAACTCATTACAATGAATCAGAATTTCCTGATGGTGACAATGGGTTGGAAGTTAACAAGTAGCCCCCAGATGAATAAGGTCTGTTCTAACTGGCTGGGTCTTAGAAATCCCAAGGCCTACTTCTCATATGCCTATTTCCTTTCTAGGTCTTGTAGGCATTTGAGTTTGTGACTTCTGTAAAAAAAAAAAAAAGAACAAATAAGCAAAGAGCAGTTTCTCAGAAGTCACTGGAGAATACATGTCCTAGCGTATGCCTCTGATGTAGGTAGAAAGTAAGAACTGAAGTGTCTTTGACTAGGAGAAGACTTCTCCGCTTTAAGGTTGTTTGCCAAGGCAACCTCCTCAATACCTTGCATAAATAAAACAAATCAGAATGTACACATAGAAACTCCTTGAGGATAGTAACCCCATGGTGTTCCATGTATTTGCTAAGTTATGAGAAACATTGGTTTCATGAGTGCCCAGTAATGACTAAATAACCTTGATAAATGAATACAATTTAAATAGAGGAATGTTATTATTCCATTTATATGGATTTCTGTTTGAAAATGACCATACCTCAAGAATTTTTTTTATGTACACACTTTTCACAACTGATAATATTGCCATTTCATAAAAGTTTTATTTATTTATTTATTTATTTGTTTGTTTGTTTGTTTGTTTATAGGCGAGGCAACCCTTGGTTGACCTCACAGATTTCAAGGACCTTGTCAGCTTACAATCCCTTATTTTTTTTTTTTTATTTTTTACACCTACAGTACCTGGTCTTCCTAGGTGGTCTTCCATCCAAGTACTAACCAGGCCTGACCCTGCTTAGCTTCTGAGATCAGACCAGATCGGGCTTATTCAGGGTAGCATGGCCATAGACTAGAAGTTTTATATACATGTCCATCTAAAGTATAATTTTTATGACTGTCAAATTAGAAGAATTTGATTCTAAAGTATAAGCTTATAAATTATCCAGAAACTGTAAATCTGCTCAGTGGACTATAAGCTACTTGAAAGCATGGTTTCCAATTCTATTTTTCTATTACATCTCCTGAACACAGCACAATGTATAAATTGTAATAAATTCTCAGTAAATATTTCTGAATGTAAATTTGCATTATTATTCAAGCTGTGAATTCACAGATCAAGTATAATTGCACTGGAGTTTAGAGACTATTAGAGAAAAACTTATCTGCCATAACCATGCTTTCTTTCAAGTGGTCTCTTGAAATAACTTATTGGAATAAATGAAGGCAATAATTGCAAATCTCTTGCATCACAGAAATCCAGATTTCTACAAGTCAAAAGATCTGTGTTCCACACCTAGTTCAATAACAAAATCAGAATCCCAGACCTAGAAGACACTTTGGAAAATAACATAAATGACAACCAATTTATCATTTATAAAACCTTTCATATAGCCTATGTTATTTGGTTCTAATGCAATCCCAAGAAATAACTAAAAATATCAAACTGGAACCCGAGACTCCTAATACTAGCCTGATGACATTAGGTTGCAAATGGTTTCTGCCACGTCCTAGACATCATGATCTTATGAAGGTTACCGAAACACTCTGAGTTTCAGCTTTCTGATCTGCAAAACAGGGACAAGAGTAGTAACCTGAAGGTCTGCTGTAAACTTTGATGGAGATCTTGCCTGTAAAGTGCCTAGCATAGTGTCTGCTGCATGTATAAATCCAGCTATGATTACGGCCACTTTGCTATTTGCCCAAGGTCCCTCAGCCAAAAAGTGGACTCCAAACCCAAATCTTCTGACTCCAGATTCCATGCTATTTTCTCTACTTCACAGAAGACTACACAAGCTTAAGAGTTGCTACTTTTTAGTATCTCAGATTCTGACAGTCCCCACATTTCCTAGGTTGCCTATATAGATTTACTATATAATATATGGGAAATTACCTTCTAGACTGGCTGCATGATTGTCAGTTATCTTTTAGGTATAGGTAAGTGTTTGGAAAGCTTACTAAAAAAATCCATTATAAAAATACCTACTCTGTAGAGCAAGCACCAATATTATTAAGTGATTGGGGGGTATGTAATTTTAGAGTGGGACTTGACAAATACAGATACCTTTAACTATATACCTATGATAATAATATCTCACACATATATAGTATTTCATGGTGTTTCAAAAATGAGGAGTTGAGAAATCAGATGATATACAGGGTTTCTGATAAGTACATTAACAGTTAAAACTATAACTTGTACTTCTTAAATATGCAATCATATATAGGAGTCATATTTAAGTTTTCTCTAAAATAATCTTATAAGAGATATCAGAAATAAGTTATTTTTCTTTCTTTTTTTTTTGGAACATAAAATAGAACTGGGGGAATTAACCTCTCTATAGGAAAATTAACTGCTTAAAAGTAAAATAAAATCTCAGTATTTGAATTACAGCAGTACTAAGACAGTTCATTGTAAATAAATAATTTGTGACTTGGTAGCAAAAACCAGTATTTGAAGGGGAAAGATAATTTAAAGAAGATCTGTCATAGTGCTGTTAAATGACAGTTCCACAGTAAATGTCAACCATATTAATATACATGATAAATTCCATTGGTTTTACTTTAAGGTAAGTAGCTAAAAAAATATGAATTGTGGAAATTCCATTTCTGACAAAGGAAAATACTATGAATTTCTGCAGTACTCACAGGGGTGAGACTTGTCCTGGATTCATGCCATTTCACAGATCATTAGAGGCATGAGAAGAGGCTGCTGCTTCTCGCCTGCCTCAGCTGTGGCAGCATTCCATGCAGAGCCTCCCAGCCAAATGGTCCCCTCTAGTGACCCTCACCATCATGGTACTTGAAATTGTGTTAGTGCCTAAAGGAAGACTTTGACCTTGAATATGGACCAATGTGAACTAATTCTCACATTTTAATTTACAATTTAATTATCACAGTAAACTCTAACCTTATTGGTTTCAATTATTCTCCATAAACTCAAATCCTAGAGAAAAAAGATCACATATATTTGATAACATATATTCAGGGTGGTTTAGAAACAGGAAGGTATAGAAGATGATCTCAGTAGTTGGACATAGAATACTGCCCAAAGACTCAGGAGCTGAGTAATTCATATCAACCCAGAGGCAGCCATGCCTCATATCTGTTACTATGCTTGTGTGCAACTCTAAACACATGCTTTTAATTATCGAGTATATTTGTAATCCATCACATGTGAAGCAGACAGTTTTAGAATACAAACAAACAGCTTCCAATACAAAGAAAACAAGACAAATGCCTTCGTGCTTTTCATCAGTTTAGTTTTTATTAATAATTTTCCACATGGAATGTGTAATAGTATACATTTTTCATGTTTACTAAAGGCAGATAATATTCATGAAATGTACATTTTAAGACAATGTTGAACAAAATTTGCAAAAGTATGGATAGTATAATTTTTAATGTTTTTCTTATAATTTCCTGTCCTTTTCATTTTATCCCTCAAGGATGCTTTGCCATTTTTTGCATTTTGTTGAAACTTAGCCTTTTAAAATTCAAAATGACTTTTTATTAAGTCTCATATACTAACTTTACCCCACCTGACATACATACTAAATCGAGAAATTCTATACTTTCATCTTTTCCTTTTCTCCATAGATATAATACATAAGCAACCTCTACATTATCACGGCTGACATAGAAAAGATGCCCCCCTCTATTTTCCCTAGTGTTCCCAGGTTTCCCTAGTTTCTCCATTGGATAAAATCTAGCCTCATTTAATACACATCATATGGTGATGCTTCCTCACTGTTGTGACAATGTCATTGTAAACATATGCTTTGGAAAAAGGATGCTTATTTAATCCATGAATTCTTTGTAAAGAGAAATCCTAAAATAATGACATGGGATGACAGTATCTCTCAACAATTAATCATTTTGAATAAACCACAGAGGCAGAGGTGCTTTGTTCTACTTGCACTTGGCTAAAACTGAATCAGGGCAGTGTCTGCCATGACCATCAGACCATCCTGTCCCCTCAGCCTGATGTGTTTGAATTTTACCACACGGTCATTCAGTTTCTTGACTTTCTAGCTCGTGTTACCAGAACAATGACCTTGGCATGTATCAATACAAAACATTATATATATATATTTTTTTTTATCTGAAGTCTTAAATATAGAGACAGGGAAGAATTTAGGGCATTTATAATATTGAAACTATAAAATGCTATATAACTTTGATATTAGTACTCTACGTTATTGTTGAGAATATAATCAACCATTTGAAAATATTTTCCATGAAGCTACATAATCTTACCAGTGTTATGTATGAATAGAATCTTTGTTGCCCTTAACAGCAGAAATGAAAATACATAATTAATTTTAATGAATATTGTGATATTAACAATAAAATTCTATGCCTATAACCTTTAAATAATCCTTTTGCTTACAATAGCATAATATAAAATTTTATTGTAATATTATTACTATTTTAAAAGTAATGCTTTTAAATTGGACTGAATTTCTCTGAAGAATAGTATCTCTGCATTTTGTTCATATTGTAATATCACACAGGAAAATCATCTCAGGAAAAATTGATTTTGTTAACACAATTATTTATAAATATTTACTGAGTGCCTACCCAATACATCATATCATACTAGGCACCATGGAGAATTTAAAGAAAAGCCAGATAAATACTCTGCCCTCATGAAGTTTGAAGTCTAGAAGGAGAAATATAAACCAGAATGTGGTAAATACTACAGGTTCTAGGTACAAAAAAAAATTTCCATCCAGAAGAATATGGCATTGAGTCTAAAACCTAGCAGAATTTTAATAATTCATGTTTGAGAGTCATTGTAGCTTATTGTTATTCTAGAATGTAGGTAATAGAAAAATGCAGTTTGAACATGAAGATTCTTAAAAGCTAATCCATATGAGAAGGATCACGAAGGAAGCTGGTTCATCACCAATGAAATACTAGTTCTAATAACATGGATATTTGAGTTTCTGATTTTTTATAATGGTATATTTTTTCTACCAATATATCATGTAAGTTCGTTTGCTATGTCACCTGATAGGTGATACAGATGGTTTTTTCCGAAAGAATTAGAGTAGCTCTGATGCTGAATTCTTATGCAAGAGTGAATTCGTGAAGCAGTTCCCCCACAGAAATCCTGAAATTGTACATTGAAACACTAATGAGAGCTGTGCAATATTGACAGTGATTGATGTGAAACCAAAGCAGCAGAAAGATCATGCTGATATGAACAGTAAGAAAGGTGGTGGACGAGATGGATCAGAAACATTGTATTAACTAGAGGCTATCAATGCCTGGAGTATCCACAAACAATACTCAAAAAACAGGATGTGTATGCAGCTACCCTGAATCTGCTGAAAACCTGTTGCTCTAAATCATATTATTTTAGACCATAAATGATATATAGTCATTTTTAAACAAATGTGATAAGTGTAAAGCAGTGATATTATCAAATTGTTTTACTCATCAGGAATCTGTACCTTAGAGGGTGGTTTTGGTTTCCTCTATACTCTATTAGTGCATATTATTTGTATCTCTTTTAAAATAACGTCTTTGATTGTTTGGCTTTTATTTTTATTAAAAATCACTATTCTTCACTTACCTTAATTTTCAAAGTCTCTTCATTGGTCTCAGTTTTTTACACTTTTACCTCCTTTAGATGCTTTAAGTTTATCTCCTTGAAGGAATTGTTTCCTTTCTTTATCCATCTTTCTCTGAATTATTAGAACTCACTTTCTCTTTCTTTTTCTAACTTATTCTGGATAACATTCATTCTTCTTTTCTCTATCTTCTATTACCTGTTTTAGTAAATGAAGTTGCCTACATATCTTTTTCTATTATCCTGTTTTCAAATCAGTGTAGTACACATAGTAATCAACAAATATTTACATAAATATGTAGTATTTCACTAACGTGCCTTTATTTTCTTTTAAAACAACAAACCAACCAAGAAAGCAAACAAATCACCATAAATAAATCAGGAAATACATCTTATCTCCCTCTTACCTGAAAAGGGAATACTTATTTAATCACATTAACTCAATGGGGAGGAGGAAATATTTATGCCATGCCAGACCCAATTTAGCGTTCATTCACTTCCCAACTCAAATGAGCACTGCTGCATTCATTAAGTCCACTGATTAGCTTTTGAAGAAAAGTTTTTTAAAAGTTTACTAAATGGGTGAGTATCTGAATAAATGCAAAGTATATTTTTAAATTCTGTTTAAATAGTTGTTATTAGTTTAATGGCAATTTTTTAATAGTAGTTATAAAAAGGACCTGAGACCTCCAGCCCTGTGAGGATTTCAGCATCACAATGATATTTTCTGTTTATGGCTAAGGTCAATCATTTCTATTTTTCACATTATTTTGGAGAGTAAATGAAATAATATATGAAAAAATTCAAAGAATCTCACTTAGAAAAGTTGACGACATCGTAAACATTCAAAATAATATTTTACATCGAAATTGTACAGTGTATGTTTTTAATTTACAATGAGGATACCATTATATTTTTCACATCTAAAATATAACCATGATAATCAAAGGCTGTTAAACTGAATGAGGTAGTTCCTTTTACCAGGAAGCTAAATGACTTTCCAAAAGTCACATGACCCATTTTTGATAGAGCAGGGACTATAAATCCATGTCTCTTTTGTTTGATTTTAAACTTCTACTGTTCCATAGTAACCTTACTAATACAGACAACAAAGAATCATAGAGTTTGAAGAGAGCAATAAAGATTATGCTTTCCATATCCTTCAATTTACAGATTGCATCTTAATTTTCACTTGAACATGAAAAAAAAATGGGTACGTTTCCTATATTCTTATACTGCTTACATCTTGTGCAACATTTGTTATCATTTGATTAATTCCATTACCAATTGCTACAGGTATTTAAAATGTTTAACATTTTATGAATTTAAAAAAAAAATCACTAAAATTATTGTAATAAATGATTAATTGAGAATGTAGGTAGAGACTTATTTTTATTATGATTAGAGCATCAATCATATTTATTTTAGTCAATAACTACATTTTAGCTTTTGAAATATAATCTAAGGTATATTTGTGATGAAGAGCCTGATATAAATGTTTCCTTTATATTCAGAAAAGGAAATTAAAGAGAAGGTATTTTTCTTACTTAAGATGTTGGGTGTTTTATAACAGTTTCAAACCCACAAAAATGCAAAAATATATATTTTTCCTTGTATTCTCAGAATTTCTTAGCAATACATTTATAGTTTGTGCTTTATTTTGACAAATATTTTTTCATTACAAAAGTAATGTGACTGTTGTAGGCATTTGAAAAATACAGTTATAACAAACAAAACAATTAAAATCACAGTAATCTTACCACCAAATAATAAAAATATACATACTAATTTAACTCCTTTAAAAACAGTTATTTGTAACATTTATTGTGCTATTTTGGATTAACATTTAATTTTAAGCATTTTTCCATTAAATATTATTACATACTATTTTAGTTACCAAGTAATAATTTAGTTTATACATGTGAATAATTTATTAAACTATTTTGTTTTTAAATTCTTTTATTTTTTTCCAGTGTTTAATAATTATAAGTAACAGTTTCACCATATTTTTACTTATTTCCATTAGTTATGTTTTTAGAAAAAGAATTGCTGGATGAACATGCATATTTTAAAGGCTCTTGATATACATTGTGAAAATGCTTTCCAAATGGACATGCATAGCCATCAATAGTGAGTGATGATGCCCTTTCCATCACACTCTGTGTTCATTATTATTCATTTTTTAATTGGGTAGATGACTAGTCATAGCTAATTATTTCTATTTTGTTTGCTTTCTTTGTAGTGTATTTCTAAAAATTACATTTCTTTGGCTTTTTTTTTTATTCACTTAACATGGAAAAACAAATTAAACTGATGTTTTGAAATTTCAAACAAAGCATGCTTTATAAAATTATTCTTATCCTAATTATTATATTTTGGTCACAGTCACTATGTTTAAAATAATAGAATATTGTTCTATACACTTTTAATGAACACTTACAAATGTTTATGAGAATATCTAATTTTTGTCATGGTAATACTGAAGAAAATAAAAGTAAAACAAAGTATAACTTTCATTTATCATTTAAACCTAGAACTTTATTAGCATTTAATGAGTAAGTAATATAAAATAATTATTACTTCTATAAGTTTAATAAAATTCTGAAATTAGCAACTATATTAACTTTTAATCTGCAAAATGGAATTTAGATCTAGTGGTAGTTTAACCTAAATTGCTCTATCATATTAGCCTTTTGCACTCTGCTCACCCAAGTCGTTATCTTTGCTTTCGATGTTGCTTCCCAGCTCAGTCACTGATGTGCATTATAGTAGTTACTTGAGCAGAATTTTGGGAAGAATTTTTCTGCTTAATGCATTAGCTACAAGTAGTATAAAGAATATATAAATGACAACCCACTTGGCAGGCAAGACATCTTTGATTTGAACATAACAAGATAGAGCATATGGGCTACCATATGATGTGATTCCTGATTTTGGTCATGTGAACCCAAGGGCCTTTTGTTGATGTCATTCACCAATTTTACTAACAGATCATATACAATTAGATGCCTTTCTCTCCTTCAGTACCTTGCGGAGGTAAAAATGTTCTCCAGTCCATGTTGTGTTACTAGGCCACAAAGCAGTATTACCTGTAGTCTGTGTCTTACAAGACACAAAACTGCCCTTTACAACCCTTCTTCTGTGCTTTCATACAAATCCATATTTGAGGGAGGGGGAGTGGGCAGCAGAGAAGCTGAGAACACATGTTGCTTTAAATTAAGTCACCCATCTATCCTGATGGAAACCCATTATTCATGAAACAGGCTGTATAATTTAGCTCTGTTAAATACTAAGGTGACATTTCATTCATGCAGTTGGGTCACACTCTTTGGAAGGTTAAAGGTTGACCCTTGTTCCTAAGTAGGGACCTAAATCTTGATAGTCATTTAAAAGCCTCAAAGGTATAAACTAGACTATATCATCAATATCCTCAATTCTTATGCAAATACATAACTGTCACCAGAATCCCTTCTCACATACCTATCCAAGTACTAAAATTCTAGAAAAAAACAGATGTTTCTAAACTGATTTGAACCACATATTCTAGATCTTAAGGAGATATGGTAAGAGCGCAATGGCATAAGATAAACATAAGATAAACATGCTGAAAGTAAAGAAAGGATAGCCTATATCACTGAATCATTATGTTACAGGTATTACTTTACCTAGGCAAAAGAGAATGAATGCTGACCCTTGATATATGTCTTCCTGAATTGATAGAAAAATGCAATGTATAAGAAGAATGCAATTGTTTCTAGAAGGCTCTGTTAACAATCTCTATGTAGATAGAAGGCCTGGGGTCTAAGCAGTGAGTGGCCTACAGAAGGAACAAGAAACTCCTAGCTTAAGACCTGCACTCCACCCCAGCCAGAGGTGCAGCAGAGTTGATAGGGAGAAATGTGTTTGTGCTATTTTGGTTTGCAGATTTGGTTAAGGCAAAGCTGAACCATAGACGATATAGAGAAAAAGAAGCAAGGAATAAACTTTGTAGCTGAAAAAAAAAAAGCGGGGAGAGGGGCTGCACAAGTCCAATCAAAAAAGATTTTATGACATAATGAATATCTTTCTGCATTGGCTGACTGTGCCAAAGCTGAAGAATGACAAAATCCAGATATGCTTCTTAGCAGAAGAGTCAACTGGTTTGGAAAGAAAATGGGAAGGAATGACAGCCTTAGAATGTTGCTGTCCATTACCTCAGGCCCTGCTTATACCCTCCTTCAAGCAACTGAGTAACTAAATAAGCACCCTCTTCGAAGAATAAGGAAAAGATTCCAAGAACGTCTGTTTAAACAGAGAAGGAAAATAAAAGACAGTCCATTAACACTATTTTGGGGCAACGAACAAGAATGGATGGAATTTCCCAGATTCAGAAGTGAAGAATATAAAAACAACAAAAGCAACAAAAATATTATGTTATCTCTAAAATTCTAGTTAAAAATACACAAAAGGAGATATAGCATGCAAAAGACAAATAAAAGTATGCATTTAAATGTATATCCTAAAATTAGAAAACATTTAAAAGGCAGTTTTTTGAATTTTTGAGAAAATCAAAGAGACTATGATTTCTATGAAATGAATTTTAAGAATAAAGAGGCCTCAGATGAAAGGAAACAGGCAAAATTAAGTAAAGCATTTGATGAGAAAAGTGAAATGATTTCAAAATTTAACCCTACCTTAGCAACATCAATGAGTAGAATTAGCATTTTAAAAAAGCTGAGCAAAATATGAGACTAGAGTGGAGAAAATAGCAAACAATGTAAAACTATAGAACCAGAATCTAAATAATGACAGATTAGATATTCAACTTTGAGAGATAATGTTGATTGGATATACAAATAATTGGCATTTCTGAAGATGAGAAAAAAATGCACAAATGAATATAAGAAAGCTTATGTGGAACAATGTTCATGTGAAACTATATATACAGTTTGTTTAAGTCTATGAAAAATTAATAGAGAGTGACTGAGACATATTCTGATGAATTGTTTGAAGCTGAGGTAAAGATTCCTACAAGTCATGAGGGAAAAAGAGGGAAGCCACCTAGTAGGAAAAAATATCAGGCTGATCTCAGATATCTTCTCACCACTATTAGCTAAGAGATGGCAATGTGACATAATCTACAGGTACCGAGGGGAAAACCTGTTCATTAAGCATGTGTTGCCAAGCTATATAGTTGGTTACTCAGGTATAAAGACAGTATCAAACATGAAAGAATTCATGACATAAGTCACAACTTTGCTCTTTCTAAAAATATTTGAAAATGTATTTTAATAAACAAAGTTTTATCAAACACTTAAACTTTGTAGGTAAATATAATTATTTAAATAGTCATAAAGCTCTAATAATTATTGTTAAAATGGAAGCAGGTTTAATTCTTGAAATATAGTATAATTCATTATTACAAAAAATATGTTTACAAAAATGAACAGAAAGTTAATGACAGTGGATTGAGGTATAACGGACACTGTTAATGGCTAAAGTCAATACACTGAGAAATAAGCATATTATTTAGAGTTATAAGGGTAACTACCAGTTCATATTTCCTCTAGATTACCAGTGGGGAAAAGGCTAAAGAATATATAAATCATATGACAAATAATAGAAAATAAAGAATGTTAATAAAATAAAAAATAAAAAATATAGAAATTAGACATTTTGTTATAGTAATAAATGTAACTTGATATTCTCAATTATTAAAAACTAATGTTTTTTACATTGTATGAAAATAGTACTTTAAACTCTGAAGAAGACACAATCTATTCAAACACCTCAGAAAGTTTAAAAATAAAATATTTGCAAAGATATCAGTAAATGCAAAAAGAAACCTGGAGAGGAGGAAGAGAGAAAGACAGACTAGAGAAAAAGAGGGAGGGCAGTAGGGAGAGGGAAGAAAAAAAAAGAGAAAACTCAGTAATGAAAACCAACATAGATGCACCACTTTTGTAAGCTTTCAGCCTGTGCCTAATAGCTCATAAAATTCTTTTAACAACCCCTTAAATAGGAACTATTATTTACATTTTGCAGACTGCAGTGTAGAGAGCTAACAGATTTGCCCAAGGTGTCACAGCTTATGAGAGACATGATTGAGGTCCAGTTTAGGCAGCCTGACTCCACAGGCCATGATCTTCACTGCCATTCTCATGTTATAGTGCTTATCAGACAAAATGGATGTTAATGCAAAACAACATTAATAAGATAAGAAAGGTCACTTGTTACTTTTAACTGTATAAATTATGTCACAGTGAAGTTCTCATAAATCTTCAGACACCAAATATATAAAGCAAAAACTATAAAATAAATGAGGAATGAATCAATATAAATGCATTGGGAATAGTAATAGACAACAATAGATTAAACAATAGATTTAGGACTAAAGCTATAATGTATTTAAAAGTATAATTAGTTCTTCAGTGTACCTTAGCTAAATATCTCTGAGAAGGTTTCAGCATTTTCATTTACATGATCTTTGAATAGTTCTGTATAGAATTTAAATTCATTTAGAAAGCAATGTGTTATTAAAATTATTTCACCCAATTTTTGACCTTTGATTGTATTTTAGTAATGTTTTTTTATTATTTCATTGGTCTGACAGTTCTATTTGACAAAGTTTAAGATAGAAATTAAGCACTTTGGCCTTCTTTTTTTTATATACATTAACATTGGCCCATGAATGTGACTTTTTTTCTTTGTCATATAACTAAAGATAGTCTATGTGAAAGCAACATGCTTAGTTATAACAAATTAGTTAAATTTAAAAAAGGATAAAAGATAAGCCTTATGAGATTTTATACATGGGCTTTTATCATGCACCAGAGGAAGTTTAAGTTGCTTTAATCTTTCTGAAAAGCAATTTTATTGTATTTATCAAGAACTTTTAAATATTCATAACCTTTGACACTAACTTTATAAATACTTAAGGAAGACTTCAATTTCAGCATTAGTTATAAATACTGAAAATTTAAATACAATCTAAACATGCAAATATAGGAGAATGAATATTGAAATAATGAATCACCCACACAGTCAACTCATATGAAGATATAAAAAGATGATGATAATGGTTTTGAATTATCTAAGAAAATAACCATAACAGAACATATTAAGATAAATAATCAAAACCCCTAAAACATGTATATTATAGCATCTCAACCATATAAACAATTATATGAAAAGAAGACATTTAGGAAAAAATGCTAAATTATTCACTCAGTCTTTCTGAGAGTTGGGAGAATAAATAAGTGATGTTTCATTAAACTATTTTACATTTACAGATGTTACAAAATTATAATTTGAAAGTAGTACAAATGTTCCCTTTAATTTATTTTTGCAAGTATTACCTTTCTGGGGGCTTAATCCATTCTTCCTCTTCATGATAAAGGCCTGGGAGAGCACAGATGTCAAAGAGAGTATTTTCGCAGAAGAGAGGGACTATCAGATAAAATAAAGCAGCTTGTCCTATTTCCAGGCGATGGGAATTCCCAGCATCTACACCGCCCTTTAGGCTTCCTTATACTCAAAGCAATTCCTGAGAATGGAAAATAGGACACCAGTTATGACAACGTACAAGATTTAAATATTTTATTATGTAACAACCAAAGAGTATTAAAAAAATGTTTCCATTATTGAAAAAGACTTGACAACAACATAAAACTCTTAAACATCAAGACAAACGTTGCAATCTGAGCAAGGAGTTTCAACTTGTAGTGTACACAAGAATCTCTCGATTGGGTGGAGAGGCACTTTTTTAAAAAAATGAATTCTTAGACTTAACCTCTGATATTTTGATTCAGTTGGTCTGGGATAGGACACAGGAACTAGACTTTTTCATGAGTGTCCTCGGGGCCTTTATTCAGGTGGTCCATGAAGTACACTTGCTTTAAACTTTCAAATTACAAACTGGCTTTTCCTGTAGCTATCTCAGCAAAAAATATTGTATATAAATATTCTCACTAAACTTAAACAATATGTGAATAATATACAAATTATTTTCAATAGGCCCCACTTATAGCAAAATTACCTCTGTCAATATGGGTAGACTTGATCTGTTAAAGTAGGTGGCTATTTGATCAAACATTTTGCAGTTAAACCAATTATAACCAAAAATTTATAAGAAATCCAAATCCAAATATAAAAGTTACACTTTTATATTTAAGAATTGAAATTTCATATCTATGGCCATGCCACCCTGAACAAGCCTGATCCCGTCTGATCTCGGAAGCTAAGCAGGGTCAGGCCTGGTTAGTACTGGATGGGAGACCACCTAGGAAGACCAGGTGCCGTAGGCATAAAAAATAAAAAATAAGGGATTGTAAGCTGACAAAGTCCTTGCAATCTGTGAGGTCAACCAAGGGTTGCCTCGCCTAAAAAAAAATGAAATTTTTCATACATGGATTTTTCTTATGAATTTTTAAGTAACTGATTAAATGCAAGTCGAAAAATTCCTCTTAACCTTGGTGAACATAAAAATTCACAAAAGATAAATTTTCATGCTTAGCTTATTATAGTCAATGAAAATACTATTCTGAAATGACAATCAATATAAATACTTCAAATACTACTTTCCTCAAATAATACCACAATTTGACTTGGCAAGCACCGTCTTTACAAAACCCAGCAACAGAGTGAACTGAAGCTTGTTTTCACTTAGATTTTAAATCTGTGATTCCCAAGCTTGCATCACAATTACCTGAGATATTTATGAAAATCCACAGATATATCAATTTAGAAATCTTCGTGAGGAAATTGAAGAAAGGAGGAAGAAGAGCACAAGAATTTTATCTCTTTCCTTAGAAAAATTTCCAGATAATTTTGACAATCAGTCATCTTTGGAGACCACTATTCTAGATTTAACTGGCTGAGGTGTACTTGAACCATTAGAGAGTCCTTTCCTAATGAAGACTTGTATTTTAGCTTGATTAGGTACCAAAGACAGTTTCTCAAATAACCCAAATTGTTTATGACACCTTGATAACACTTTACATTGTTTTCATGTCACTGGAATGTTTTCCTCTGCATACTTCTGTTTGGGGTTGCATTAATTTGGCTCAATAGATAATAACAATTGTAGTAGCCTGTCATTTATCATTCCCATATCAGCTCCATTGTAATGAGAATTGCTTCAATGCCAAAAGAATGAATAATGCTAGTCCCTGAGCTAATTAACAGGATTGTCACTTAATGTCCAATATCGTCATTAAATATTGCTGATAAAATAGGCTCAAATTTCACACACAAAATGGGCCATTTTACAGACCTTTAACTTAATTTGAAGTTTCATATAATATTGGTGCCTGAGATGTGTATTCTACAATGGAGGGGCTAACTTTCTTGATATTTTACAATTATTATTAGGCATAAAGATTTCTTTTTCTATAAGGACCACTAAAACAGTTACTGAAAAACTCTATGCCCATAAAAATGAATTGAAATTTAATGATATATTAGGGTAAATAAATATTCAGCATTCTCATTGTATTAAGAAGAGGGCTCAATGATTTTTTAAATCAACAAATAATAAACATATAAAACATAATCATGTTTCAGATCATTCCAGGTTGAAATAGAAAAGAATAGAAGGAAAGAAAATAGGATGATAAAATGAGAGCATACACTGGAGAAGACAGAGATAACTGAGAGAATCTCACCAGGTCCTCATCATGTTCTTTATCTAGGCTGGGCTTCCCTGGGACTTCATTTATGTCTAAAGTTTTCTATTTTAATATAGCTTCCAGCATAACTAGCAATATGAGGACACTCACTCCTAACTCTGAGAGATTTTTAAAATAGATGTTCCTTTATTCTTAATCCGAATGAGAAAAGGAATAGAACAGCCACCTAAAGTTTTAAGAAATTTGATGCTCCAAATAATGTAAAGCTAGCAACTACAGGTTTCTGCCTCCTCATTTCAGAGGAGTTCTGACCTTTCTTTCTCCCAGGAAAACAAGCTTCTTTTTTATGATAATATCGGGCCGTACTCATTCATACATGTATCCAGGATGCTGATATATTCAATATTATGCTATACTCACCAGCCAATCAAGTCACATTCAGTTGAATGTCTATGAGTGAGAGTTTGCCAAAAAAACCTTCTTCCTGGGTTAAACTAGTATGATCAGTGCTGTGATAGAAATGTATCAAGGATGTAAAAATGCTTAGGTGTAGGAAGGAAAGTCAGGAAGCTTGGGGTCAAGAAAAGCATCCTAGAGGTAACATGTATTTAAGTCTTGGAGAATGAATAAAAGCAAGTAGGTTGGAAAAGTGGTGTGTCAGAAATGGTTTTGAGTTGGCTTTGTTTTATTCTATTTTCATTTGCATTTTGTGGAAAAAAGAATGTCCTGAAAATAAGAAAAACAGTAAAAACGATAATGTTATATATATATAATATTATCACATGTTAACAGACTGTGATAACTTCCCTGTCTGCTTATTCTAGCTTTTTGGGTGGGTTAAGCTTTAAGGAGGATGATAAACAATTACAGTGTCAGTTTGGTAAAATGACTGATCACCCAACTCGCACACAAAACAGTGTCCTAGTCCAGGGTTTTCTTCTAATCCAGGAGTGACCACCAGATAGAGCAGCTGAAATGACCTGTGTACATTTCTTACAATGACTGAGAAAATTCTCAGAGTAAGTGACAGGTCTGAGTACCTAGTAAGTCCCCAAACAAGAAGGTTCAGTACAGACACCTAAATACAAGCTCAGAAGCACTGCCCTTTGTCCTTGTCTTTTGTCCCACTCACAAACTCCTCTTAAACTCTCCCTATGTCCTCTACCTATATCATTTATACTTTTCCATTAATTTTTACTTAATTTTCTAATTTTTTTGTCATTAATAAAATGTGACCAATTGTGACCAATATTCATATCACATAATTCTCTAGGTAGTCTGTCAATACTACCAACACTCTCTTTTCCCTTTCTACATAGATTTTTATTAATAATAAAATTATAATTTATAAAAGACTTCTCTTTGTACACATGACTATTATTGTTTTTTAAAAACAAAGTTTCTGGATTCTTTGGATATTATCACTTAAGGGAAATAATTGTGTAAATAAAATTGTGACTGAATTATTACTGTATTACTAGGACTTTTGGGAATTACATCTATCTTTTTTGTACAGTAAGAGAAAATTTCTCCAATACTTTTATATTTTTTGTTTGAATGTTTTAGTTATTTCTCTTCAGGTCATAGTATTTCTAATTAATATAGGTATTGAGATGCCTCATTAAAATTAGTTTATCATAAATATGTGTTTACATTTTTACAGTGTTTTTTTTAAAAAAAATATTTATACAAATTTCATATTTATAATTATCTTAAGAGGAAGCAACCTGATTTACAAAGGGAAAATATAATGGCTTGAATCGGCAGTTAAAAATTCTCCATCAGAAAATATTTACTTATTAATTCAATAATGAACCAGAGAGAAGACTATACTAAAATTACACTGATAATTAAATGAAATGGTTTAGAGTCCTGAATATAAACTATCATTTGCACATTTAAGAAGATGGATTTATCTCTCCAGGAAGCAAAAACAGAATAAATTAATGAAGTGCAGGCTTTAAACCTTATGGGCTAATATAGGCCGTAGAAAATGTATAGAGAACCTAGGAAGCAACATTGGTGGGTATGAAAACCCTTAGTTTCAGTAGTTAATTCTAGAATAAACAAGTCTGCACTAAGGAAGTAATTATTAATTGATGTAAGCTTAAGTTTTTCCCACCTCTTTTATCTGCAACAACCATATTATTCAAAAAAATGTTACAGATATTGGGATACATTTTCTTTACCTTATTTAACAAAGGAATAACATGATTTGTAGGTGTATTATAAGGCTTCTGTTGATTTACCCTGAATGTTAGGAACTAACCTTAATGTTAGAAATGATCACAAAACCTGAACTACAGATGCAGGGGCCAGTCTGTAATACTACTGGTGAAAGCCATTGCTAAGGCCTCTTTAGTTACTACTAAACTGTCTTTCTGGATCTCTGGGAAAATCAGCTCAAATGTGTCTCAGAGTATTCTGATTGCTGCAGGTTTATAATCAGCCACCACTAATGGTATCCAGCAGTGCTTCTAATTTTCAACCATCAGGTTGTCTGGGACATAAACTTCATGATCATATACTGCTTAGAAATTTGTCAGGTAGACACAGCAATCTGAAATCAAATCAAAGGAACAGCACAGGACTTTATGTAGCACTTTGAAGTTGAACAGCACTCTAGTTCCTGAAAAAAAAACAACTAGAAGAGTGTTGTACAAATAAGTAGTAAACAGATAAATAGCAATAAATAGATTCCAATATCATAAGGACAAAATCTTAAAAATAAATTTTGTTTACCTAGGAAATATCTAGTACATTTTTATTTTGGCATTAATGTCATTCAATTTGATGTGACATTTTTACTGTGAACTTGTAAGAGTCAAGAGTTTTCACATTTCAGCTTGACAGTTTGTTTGCATGACTAAGATGATAATTCAGATTATGTAGAATTGTGTTCCATTGTTCCCTTCCACTTTTCCATCATTGTTTGTTCTTCATAATAGTCTAATTGTTACAACACCGTTGATATAGTCTTGAGATTTTCCACTAAATAGTAGTTCAGAGTTTCAGAAAATTAGTCCATTGATCCCATTCAACAATAGTTTTATCTTTCATTGGCAATGGAATGCTGTCACCCAAATAGCTCAATGACTATCTGAACTGAGAACTAGAATTAGGGAAAATGTATCTCATGTTCAATTCAGACAAGACAGTTCTGTTCTTCAAGAAAGAGAAATTTTCCTTTGAATATTTATGTCCTTGTCAACAGTCAACAATTTTCTACTGGATTTATATCTATGTTTGGAGGCATAATAGTTGTTTTATTTGTTTACAGTTTGTAAATACTGACATTTTATTACATTTTACTTCATAGTCATTCAGTTTTGTAAAATCTATGTTGCAATGATATGTTAAATGCCAAGAGTATATATATATATCACATCATAATCATAACATGTCAGTGTGTTATGGATAGCCACAAAGAAGCAGCCAGTGTGACAAGCAAGAAGCAATGGATTACAGGATATAGAGAAAATGCAGAGTTTACTTTTATAAATATTAGAATCTGCTTATTGTTTTCTGTTGTAAAATTCTCCTTCTTTGGAGACCTTTTACCTTCAAAAGTTAAAATTTAAAGCAACGGTAATGATTAAATAGTGGCATGAACACAATGTAATGAGTGAACAACATATATAAAAATAGACAACTACATATTAGACTTTCTGATTGAGGTTTGGCATGAATCTTGCATTTTATTTAGTAACTAAAAAGCACCAATTTATTTAAGAGTCTAAATCAAAGTAGGGTATCTAAAAAGAATATTTTGTCGTATGTGTAAAATTAGAACTTAAATATGAAAAGGAAAAATAAGATTCAGATATTAAAAGAAAGTACAAATGGAAGGTATTTTCTTTGTCATCAAAATTAATTTTATATTTTTATTATGTCTTTTAAATTATTTATCCATGTTTAAAACGATTTTATCATTAAATAATCTCATTTTTAAATATTGTTTTTAGACAAAATTAGCTAGACTATTTCATAAATATAGTAGAATATAAAAAAATTAAGGAATATTATTGTGAATGTCATAGTCTCATCTAAGAAAGTGTTTGAGTATCTGGTCTTTCCCAGTTTCCAAGTAATCAGTAGTATTAATGGAATATGTATAGAAATTGATATGATATATGCATTTCAACATTTAAATGATGTAGCGGACATTATCATCATGTCCCAGAAAAGATTAGATTAAACAATTTATATATTTATTTATATAAATTTTCTACTTAGCATTAACATAGAGAAATATTTCCAGTGATGAAAATGTTCTTTACTTGTTCAAAGAAAATCACTGAGTCTAATGTTACAAAATACAAAATTCATTTTCTAATTTTTAGAAAATATGTTGAATTTATTATTTTTAGTGCTTACTTCAAAAGTTAAAACAAAACGATAGTAATGGGTATAGGAATGTTTTGAAAATTACACTTTCTGCTGTGTATGTATCTAGAAATCTGAAGCATTTGAGTTGAGGGATGCTGAGTTTGGAGTAAGTTGTTCTTTGTCAAAGAGCAGCATTATTTTTCATAGAATACCATATATGCAATAAGATATTTTAATAAATTACAATATTTGGGCTGAATAAATATTTAAGTACTTTTTTTTAGGTTTCAGTTACAGTTATAGGGATGAAATATGTCTTAAGATGAGTTTGTTACTTGCCATGAGTTTATAGAATAAAGAAGGTGAAAGAATTGAATTTTAATTTTTTCATCCTGAAGAGATTTCATTTTTTCAAACCTGTAGTCTACATTATAAAAATTTGTTTTATAATAACAAGTAACTGATTTTAAACAGAGTATTTTAAATGACTTAGAATTTATAACATAATCTATTGTATTACAAGGAAAATATAGGCTGTTTCAAAAAAGAAAAAAGAACTTCATTATTTTAGATAAAAAAATAAACATGGAATTAAGAGGAGTCATTTTTGTAGGGACCAACTAGTGGAGGTCCATAAATCTAATATGAGTAATTTCATGCAGAAAGAAATGTGGGTGAGAAGAGAAAATTACTCATAAATAAAACAACCAGAAAGAAAAATTATTTTGGTGATGACATTTGACAATGTCTTACAAGAAGAAATTTATAAGAATATAGGATTCAGGTACAAAATGAACAAATTGTTTCTTAGGTCTTTGTAGAATTTTTGAGGAAGTTTCTAAGAGATGTTGTCTATGGAAAAGTAGCAGAATGTAATGAACTTATAATTTTTTCATTAAATATAAGTTGACAAGATAGATAGGTAATCTAAACTGCTGTTGTAGTTGAATTCTAAACTTCCGGGTCAAGATGATAGACTAAATTCACATGTTAACTTCTTCAAAAACCCTAACAAAATAACATGCAAGTAATAAAAAGACATTAATCCATATTCATGAAGACAATGGGAAAAGGCCATCAATTGATCCAGATTGTTCACAGAAACAAAGCTAAGAGAGAGCCATTGAACTTGGCTGAACTCCAAAGAGATTCATAGAATATAAATACCTAGGGTTCCAGATTATTAGTTGGCACTTTACCCAATCCCCTTGTGACAGCTGCTGTGGGTCATTTAGCCAAACGTCATCTATGTCACCCTCCCAAGCTTTTCCTTATTGGCAGAACTTGGCTGTTACCTTAGAGGCTAGAAGTGCCATATATTCATTTTTTAAAAAATTAAGATTATTAGGGTACATTGGTTAATACAATTATATAATTTTCAAGTGTACATTATCATTTGACATCTGGATATTCTATTGTGTTTACCACCCAAAGTCTAGTTTCCTTCAGCTACCATATATTTGATCCCCTTTACCCTTTTCCCCTCCCCCCACTTCCCTATATTTGACCTCCTTTACCCCATCTACCTTTCCCCTCCTCCCCCACTCTCTACCTTAACCACTAGTCTATAGTACATGTCCATGAGTCTCTGTTTGTCCTGTTCACTTGTTGCTTTTAGATTTATATCCCACATACAAGTGATATCATGTGATTTTCAACTCTTTCTGTCTGGCTTATTTCGCTTAACATGATTATCTCGAGGTCCATTCATGTTGTCACAAATGGCAGTATTTCATCTCTTTTTATGGCTGAGTAGTATTCCATTTCATGTATGTACCACATCTTTATTCAATTATTAATTGAAGTTCCATATCCTGGCCACTGTGAATAAAGCTGTTATGAACATCAATGTGAAAATATCCTTTTGGATATGGGTTTTCAAGTCTTTGGGGTAAATACCCAGTAGAAGGATTGCTGGATTTTATGGTAGCTCAATTCTTTGTGTTTTGAGGAACCTCCATACTGTTTTCCATAGTGGCTGTACCAATTTGCGGTCTCACCAGCCTTTATTACTTGTCCTGTTGATGATAGCTATTCTAACAGGTGTGAGATGGTATCTCATTGTGCTTTGGATTTACATTTCCCTAATAGCTACTGATGTTTAGCATCTTTTCAAATGACATTTGGCCATTTGTATGTCCTCCAGGGAGAAGTGTCTTTTCAGATTCTCTGACCATTTTTTGATTGGATCATTTTTTTTTTGTGGTTATTGAGTCGTATGAATTTTTATATATTATGGGTATTAGGCCCTTATCGGAGGTGTTGCTTACAAATATATTTTCGGATGGTTGTCTCTTTACCTTGTTGACAATTTCTTTTGCTGAACAAAAGATTTTAGTTTGATGTAGACCCATTCATTTATTTTAGCTTTTACTTTCCTTACTTTTGAGGTCAAATGCATAAAATTCTCTTTAAGTCCAAGGTCCTTGAGTTTCGCTCCTATGTTTTCTTCTATGCATTTTATTGTTTCAGGTCTTATATTCAGGTCCTTAATCCATTTTGAGTTAATTTTGGTCTGTGTT
>NW_006432669.1:11487914-11527932 GCF_000325575.1 Pteropus alecto
GATTGATGCCTCAAGCCTCATTCTTTTTTCTCAAGATGGCTTTGGCAATTCGGGGTCTTTTGTGCTTCCATACAATTCTGATGATTATTTGTTTTATTTCTTTAAAAAATGCCAATGGTATTTTGATAGGGATTGCATTAAATCTGTATAATGCTTTACATAATATGGTCATTTTAACTATATTGCTTCTTCCAATCCAAGAACACAGACTATCTTTCCATTTCTTTGTATCTTCTTCGATTTCTTTTAATAGAGTCTTGTAGTTTTTGTTATATAGGTCCTTCACTTGTTTCATTAAATTTATTCCTAGATATTTCATTCTTTTTGTTACAATTGCAAAAAGAATTATTTTTTCCACTTCTTTTTCTGACATTTCGTTATTAGAGTATAGGAACGCTATGGATTTTTGAACGTTGATTTTGCATCCAGAGACTTTACTGTAGTTGCTTATTGTTTCTAGTAGTGTTCTTGTGGAGTCTTTAGGGTTTTCTATATAGAGAAACACGTCTTTTGCAAAGTGACAGTTTGACTTCGTTTCCTATTTAGATGCCTTTTATATCTTTCCCTTGTCTGATTGCACTCACTAGGACCTCCAATGTTATACTGAATAACAGTGGCGATGGTAGACAGCCTTTCCTGGTTCCTGATCTTAGAGAGAAGGTTTTTAGTTTCTCACCATTAAGTATAATGTTGGCTGACGGTTTGTGATAGATAGCCTTTATTATGTTAAGGTACTTTCTTTCTATACCAATTTTGTGAAGTGTTTTGATCATAAATGGATGCTGTATCTTGTCGAAGGCTTTTTCTGCATCTATTGATATGATCATATGATTCTTATTTTTTAATTTGTTTATGTGGTATGTCTCACATTGATCGATTTGCTTATGTTGAACTATCCCTGTGCTCCAGAAATGAAGCCCACTTGATCATGTTGTATAATCTTTTCAATATGTTGCTGTATTCGGTTCGTTAGTATCTTATTTAGAATTTTTGCATCTGTGTTCATGAGACATAATAGTCTGTAGTTTTCTTTGTTTGTGTTATCTTTACCAGGTTTTGGTATCAGAGTAATTTTGGCCTCATAAAATGAGTTGAGAACTATTGCCTCATTTTCAATTTTTTGGAAGAGTTTGAGGAGAATAGGTATTAAATCTTCTTTGAATGTTTGGTAGAATTCACTTGTGAAGCCATTTGGTCCTGGACTTTTACTTTTGGGTAGGTTTTTGATGATTGTTTCAATTTCCGTACTGCTGATCAGTCTATTTAGATTTTCCAGTTCTTTTTGATTTGGTCTGAGAAGACTGTATTTTTCCAAGTACTGGTCTATTTCTTCTAGGTTATTAAATTTGGTGTTATATGCTTTTTCATAGTATTCTTGTATTATCCTTTGTATTTCTGTAATGTCAGTTGTAGTTTCCCCTCTTTCATGCCTGATTTTGTTTATTTATGTTCCTTCTCTTTTTCTTTAGTGAGTCTAGCCAGGGCGTTGTCAATATTATTAACCTTCTCAAAGAACCAGCTCTTTGTTGCATTTATTTTTTCTATCTTTTTTTTGTTTTCAATTTCATTTATTTCTGCTCTAATTTTGATGATTTCTTTCCTTCTGTTCTTCCTTTTCTCGTTTTTTTAAGATAGAGTGGTAGGTTGTTTATTTGGGCTCATTCTTGTTTTTGGAGATAGGCCTGTAATGATATGAACTTTCCTCTTATTACCGCTTTTGCCGTGTCCCAACAGTTTTGATATGTTGTACTATCATTATCATTTGTTTCTATGTATCTCTTGATCTCTCTTTTTATTTCTTCTCTGACCCAGTTATTCTTCAGTAGCATGTTGTTTAATCTCCATGTGTTTGTGGTTCTTTCTGCTTTCTTTTTGCAGTTGATCTCTAGTTTCAAAGCATTTTGATCGGAGAATATGATTGGTATGATTTCAACTCTCTTATATTTGTTGAGGCTATCTCTGTGTCCCACTATGTGATTGATTCTTGAGACTAGAGATTCTTGCATTAGAGAAGAATGTATAAGCAGCTGTTTTGGGATGGAAGGTTCTATCAATTATATCCAGTTAGTCTAATGTGCCATTTAAGGATATTATTTCCTTATTGATTTTGTGTTTGGATAAGCTGTCCATAACCGACAGTAGAGTATTTAGATCCCCTACTACAATAGTGTTTTTGTCTGTTTCTTCCTTTAGTTCTGTTAGTAATTGCTTTACATATTTCGGGGCTCCCTGATTGGGAGCATAGGTATTAATAAGTGTTATATCTTCTTGGTGCATGATTCCCTTTCTCATTATGAAGTGTCCCTCAGTATCTTTCTTTATCTTTTTTATTTTGAAGTCCATTTCGTCTGATATTAGTACCACGACTCCTGCTTTTCTCTGAATGCCATTTGCTTGAAACATCATTTTACATCCTTTCACTTTGAGTTTATATTTATCTTTGGAGCTGAGATGTGTCGCCTGGAGGCAGCATATGGTTGGGTTTTGTTTTTTGATCCAATCTGCAACTCTGTGTCTTTTTATTGGTGAATTCAGTCCATTTACCTTGAGGGTGATTATTAAAATATGAGGTCTTCTTATAGCCATTTTATCTTTTGCTTTCTGGTAGCTTGGTGTTTCCATTGCTTCCTTGTCCTGGTGCTTCTGTTTTCTTTATTTTGGTTGGCTTTTGTGGGTTTTGCCTCTGATTCTTCTTGTTTTATGATATATACTTCAGTTCTGAATCTTCTGTGTCAAATACTCATTGTTTAGGACTTCCTTATATCTTGGCCATGAGTGTTTGACCTAACCCTAAACAACTGGATGTGAGGAGTTCTCAAGAGACTTCTGGGAAAGGTTTTTTTGACTAATGTAAAAAAGGTCTTAGAAGAGCACATCCTTTTTCCTCACCGTATTTGTTGTGTTCGCCTAGGATACCTGGAATGGCATCACTTTTTTTGAGTAAGGAACAAACCTGTGAGCCTCTACCTTAAATTATCTCTGGAATAACCTACCTCCATAACTATAGATATTCCACACTCTTTAAGCCACTATATTTAAATGTTTTGTTACTTGAGGCCAAAAGCCTCCGAAGCAACGGACAGCCTCAAATATAGCTTGTTAATTGACAAGCTCCTACAATGTCCACTGAGTCCCAGTAATTTTTTATTGCCTAATTCTACAATATGAACAAATACGTAAGGGTTGCCAGACTTTTGAGGAAAGCTTGTCAGAAAAGAATAGGACTGAAAGAACATCAGAAAAGTTTCCATAGAAGAAAAAGTGATAATTCAGTGGAAAGAACATAAATTTAAAACTAAAACCTTTATTTAGTATCTTCTAAAAATTCATTGCCCCTAGGAACTTCTCAAATTATGAGACTGAAGATCCAAACAACTAAATGTAGTAAGCATTATGTGGATCTTTTTTGGATTCCGATTCAAATAGCCTTTTGAGGGAAAATATTTTGAGATAAATAAGAAATTATGAATATGTACTGGATTTTAGATGAAATCAAGGAATTAATTATATTAGGTAAGATAATGGCATTACATGACATGATAAAAATTTCTGTACTTTTTAAGAAATTCATGTTTACTTTCTTGTATGGACTGATGTATATAATGATGAAATAACATTATGTCTGGACTTCACTTCTAAATATAATTCAGCTGAGACAGGGTAAGGAAGAGAAGGGGAATAGATAAGTAAAATTATATATTTTTGATAACTACTAAATTTGGGTGATGGAATATGGGAGTTACAATAATACTTTTTTTAAAAAATATATTTACCTCTAGGGAACAGGTCTAAGGTTAAGAAAAGATGAGAATTGATTTTCTTGTCATTATAGGACTTTCTATACTCTGATTTTTTGAAAACCATGCTCATATATTTCAATGAAAAAAATTTTCAGGAATTAATTGTTCCAGTATAACCATTAAAGAACTGTAAAGTTGAGATATGAAGACTTTCAGCCATGCGAAGTGTGCGTGTGTGTTTGTGTACACGTGTGCACAGACACCAAATGAGTGTTAAAAGTATGAACTCAGTAGTAGTTGACAAGGGTTAAAGGATGTAGATGTCCAGTCAGAAAAGACTTAACAAAAGACATGAGATTTTATTTGATTCATAAATTAATAATGGGTCATGTACATATTAGCTAATCTATACACAATTCGAAATTTGGCAATCAAATATATCATCTCATCTGACCTTTATAAATATTCATTTTATGGATAAGAAAACTGAGTCAGATAAGTTGAGTAGTTTGCCCAACTCTACTGATCTCTAAGCAAAACAGGACATCAAACCTAGATCCACTTATCTGTAAACCCCATGCTCTTTCCACTACTAAAATAATCAAGAAATAAAGGAATGAAGAATTGCATTTCACAAGAAAGAAAAGCATGGACACATATATTAGTAGAAATGTACCTGGTATTTGGTAGAGAGTAGGATACAGTGTGAATTAAGAAGGCCAACAGAGCAAAGTGAAGAGTTTAAGTTAGGCGGGAAAGGAGAATCTATCAGAATTATAAGACAAAGCCACAGGGTACAAGGCCACAGTAATGGGAAAGTACTGAATTTTTAGTGATAAAAAGTTTACTCTTTACTCATCCCAAAATAGAATTTTGAGAAAGATGGAAAATATTATATAACAAAGCAAATGCCATATAATAAAGAAATCTTCTGTAGAAAGATATATTGATGAAAGTAAACAGTGTGGGAGAAAGCTAAACATTTCAGAAAAGTTAAAACGCAGAAAAAGGTGGGGCTGCTCCATAGTGTAGTGGTTAGCGTGTCTGCTTTACACGCAGAAGGTCCTGGGTTCGCGCCCCAGGTGGAGCCACGCGGACCATGCAACAACCTATTGGAAGTTGGAGTGGGGGGAATTAAAGAAAAAAAACAAACAAACAGAAAAACAGAAAAAGAAGTTTCAAGCTGAGTAGTCTATTTCCTCAGAGTCAGTGATAAGAAGGACCCTCTATGTTCTTTAAACTCCAGATATAGATATCGTTGTAGTGGCACTCACACTATAACTCACACCAAATTGCCTGCTGCTTTACAGCTATGACACAGAAAGTAAAACACATGAGATAATAGTATCTAAAAATTAGTGATCAAAAACTGTTTTGCCAAAAATGTTTAAATGGCACACAATCCAAAGGATGTTTATACTTTATAAAGAAACATTGTCATTGAATACCAGTAATTATACTCATGTCTCTGAGAATGACAAATTTTTAAACTATCTCAAATCCATCAATTTACTCAAAATTCTTAATATAAAGAAGTTTATATATTCAAAGTAAGTTTTCCAATTCAAAAGTTACTTAAATAAGAAAATATATTTTAAAGCCCTCTACAGTACATCAATTCAACAATGAGAGCTCATTTTAGTTATCAGGAATTGAGATTTTTCTAAATTTATCTATTTCTTCAACAAATGTTTATTGCAAGTCTACTATGTTCCAGGCACTGGGTTTATACCGATAAATAAAGCACAGTCATTATTCTCAAGGAGCTCTTAGTCTCATGTGGAAAATCAACACGTAAATGTGTTTTAAAGTCACAAGTGCAGCAATAGACATAGTTATAATGTGACATTCAAGCAGAGATGATGACAGAATCACAGTGCTCACGTATTCGTTCACCTTTGCTAGTAGGTTAATGGAAAAATAAGAGTATTGGAGTCAGATATACCAGGTGGTGAATCTAGGCCCTTACTAGTTACAAAACCATGATAATATTTACCTTGCAGTGTTGTTAGGAAGACGGAAGGATATGCTCTATGTATCACCACTAACGCAGAGCCTATCACATAGTAAGCGCTTATTCAACTGCTCAGCAAATATTTTGAGTATCTTGCATTTGGTAAATGAGCCAAGATGTTGGGGATACCATAGACAATAAGACAGCCAAATTATTGATTTCGGGGAGCCTAGATTCTAGTAATGCAAGTGGTTAGGAAAGGTCTCTCATTTGAAGTTCGTTTTTAGCTGAGGTGTGAATGACTGAGAGTCAGGCAAGTGAAGATAAGGGGGAAAAAGTTCAAATCAAGGGCTCTATGATCAAAATGAGCTTGTTGATTTTGAAACAGAAAAAAAAAATCAATGTTTTCCAGCAGGAGGACAGGCTAAGAAAAGAGAAAATGGCACAAGATGAGACCCAAAAAGTATGGGCACGTTAGGACTTTGAAAACCAGAGTAAGGAGTTTGATTTCTTTCTTTTTTCTTTTTTTAAAAATTCTTACTAGGTGAAGAGACATAAATGATATATATTACATGGGTAGTTTCCCTGTCAGTACAAACAAAACTACCTATTTGCTGCATAATATCCCATGTATAGTTGTAATTTATTTTCAAACCATCCTTCTAATTTTAAACCGTAGATGATTTAGTTTCTATATATTATAATATGATTTATAGTCTCTATATATAGTCATAATGCTGATATATATACATATTAATTCTCCTCATTCATGTGTGTGAGACGTGTTAAATGGTGTAATTATATGTGCAGGCTCTGGAGTCAGACTGCCTGGATTTAAATCCTGATGTCATGAATTACTAGGTGGGAAACATAACTTTCCTAAGCCTCGGTTTCTCTCGGAGATAATGATAGTCTTACACTCAACAAGCCACCTTATAAAATAAATGAGATAGTCCATGTAATGTACCTGGAATGGGATCTGGCATTTAGTAAGTTCTCGGTTAAGGTTAGCTGTTGTTATTATCACTAGATCTTTTTTATTTTTTCGAATCCAGTAGGCAAAAAAATGTTATCCATTTGCATTCTTGGATCAGTAGCCAGACATATGATTGTTTATCAGTCATTTGTATTGCTAAAATGCAAATTGCTTGTTTATCTCCTTCATCTTTTTTCCTTTTGAGTTTGAGTTTTTCTCTCTGGCTGTGCGCATTCAGGATATTAAACCTTAGTCTAATATATATGATGTAAACATTTTATTCTAGCATGTTATATGTCTTTTAACATTTTTAAATATCTATTGAGTTTTAGAAGTTTGTATTTTTTTTCTCATGGCTTTGGGATGGTATCTTTTTTAGGATACATTTTGTTCAAGATTTCTGATGTACCTTTAACTTTTCTGTTTAGAGCTGGGTCACTCGTGGGTTTGGGGAGTACCCATCGGATTCCTCCTGGACATTATTATAGTCTAGGCTTCTTGGACTTTATCATAGACTAAGAGTTTTGATTTTTATTTCAAGTTGGGATATAAACAAGAAAGTGATATAACCTGGTATGTAAATTAAAATAAGAACTCTAGCTATATTATATATTTTTTTGTAATTTTGATGAACTCTGCCACTGATATTATCTGGCACCCTCTTCTGTGGCAGAACCAATAGTCTCTTCTACTTGTAAAATAACTTGCTAAGACATCCAATTAACAATCTTATTTTGTTAAACTAATGTGATTTAATTGGCCCTCTGTACAAGTCGTCAATATTCTGGACAGTTCAGAAGAGAAATCATTGTGGGACTAAGTCGTTAAATCAATAAGTTGTCAAAAGATCTCAAATACAATTATTTTTGTGGGCTGAGAAATAAGCTTAATTTTTATATATTTTTTAATATGCACCTCACAACCGAATCAATTGTGTGATTTTCATTTTGTTTAGTGATGCCCCAAGGATGCAAACATTTGATTTCTTTTCACAAAGGATAAGCAATTATAAGAAGCACTTTATATTAATTTATTCAAATTTAAACTGGCACTACTTGTGAGATAATTTGGCAGTATTTCAGAGATAGTTCTAAAGGAATTAATTTGGAGTAATGACAAAATATCTGCCCATAATTTAATTTACCAAATATTTTTAACTTTATCTAGCAACTTCTAAAGAAGAAAAATATACTCTGACTTTTATGAAGAGAAATTCTTGAAATTTTCTATCATTGTTTTTCATTGGTCAGAATTAAAGTGAAAAATAGATTTTGTAAGAGTTAAATTATAATATAAAGCAGTTCATTTACTTCTCAATCCTTTTCTTAATATAAAAAAGTACCGTCTTGATATTATTACAGAATTATGCTTTTTTGGCTACTATGAATGGATGCTTTGCTTTAGTAACCTTTTATTTTAGCATTAAATATAAGATTAAATACCAATAGTATGGGCCTACCAGGAGAGGGAATAGGTGATAACTTTTGTAGTATAATTCATAGGTACTTAAAAAGAAGGCCTCTTGGCCTCTTATGACTCATGAACTTTTCTAGAAATGTGTTTCCTTAGCTTCAGGAATGAATCATTGAGTATTCTCTTTCATATGTGTAAACTAGTAACATATTTTAGTTTGAATTCGTTATTTAAATACCTTAGGAGTTGGTCAGTGACATAAAAAAGATAAAAGGTTTGATTATGGAATAATTATAATGACTAACAATTATATGATCCTTACGGTGTACTAAACATCATTTTAAGTGCTTTACACATGTAAACTTACGACTCACAACTCCCTTGAGGTAGTTTTATTCCCATTTGACATAAAGAAACTGAGCCCCTGAGAGTTTCAATAACTTGTCCTAATTATATATGTATTAAATGGCAGAGCCAAGATTTGGACTGAGCCCTACTGGCTCTAATTCCAGGTTTTTAATCATTATCCTTTCCTGGAGGCAGCATTGGCCGTGGAGAATGGCACTGGTGCAAGAGGAGGTGAGATACTACAAGGAGCCAGGGCACAGTAGGAAGCTGGAATGAGAAGGAGCCCAGAAAGTAGGAAGCACAAGTGTGACATGATTTGGCCAAGTATGATATCTAAACAAAGTTATTAATTAATTCATATTTTTAATAGAGTTAAACTAAAATATATAATGTACTACTAATTTCTCAATTCTCATTGGAATTCCAAAATCCCATTTTGCGGAATGTCAGAATTCAGACAAAATTAGGAATATATTAATACATCATATCTGTTTGTGAGACACTTACTACAATGAATTTAATGCTGATAAAACATTTTCCCAGACAGAAAGTACCCCAAGCTTTGTCTTTATGCCATTTTTCAAGGAACATTTATAAGTATTTGAGTGCAGGTGTGTGACGGATTGATGCTGTCGTCTGAGAAGGATTCTAGTCATAGCTTTCACCAGTACAGGGAATAACAGGCAGTGATCAGTCGAGTGAAATTCAGTGATCCATCAACCAAATGCCTTTCCATTTTATTTTGAACTTGTATTATTTTAATGTTTTTCTGTATAGAGGCAAAGCGATAGCTATGAATAGGTAAGGCTGTGAGCTAAAATAATTTTGAACCATGTCCTGAGAATTTTTGAAATGTAGGTATTAACGATAATGTATTAATTAATAATCATTGTCTCTCTCTTTCAAGGGACAGAAAAATGAAACTTTTGTAGTTAAATATAAACCTTAAAGAACAATTTATTAACTTCTGTTTATTGTACTTTATTTTTCGCTAGTCCATTTAAACAATATTTATTGAATATCTAATATGTGCCAGGTACTATGTTGTTGCTAAAATGTATTTCCATAAATGTTTATATTCTTTTTCAACTCGTTATGAAAAACTGGGAGCGAGGGAGTGGGGAAGATGACAAGAAATAAATCATATTTTATCAAGGATTCAATCATGTAGATATTAGCATGAGTACTTTCCTTCATGATTTTTGAATTGACTAGTTTAAGGCAGATATTCTGGAAAACCTAATCCTTTTTTAAAAATGAGATAATGCACATGTCTGAGACAATGTAAAGTAAGCTCTCAGTACCTGTTTATTGTTATTTTTTTGTTGGTATTATTCTCATTGTATAATTAAATTACTGAAAAGAATTTCTTATTACCTGCTATGTGGGGTTTTAATGATTTTTGAATTATTCATAAAAGAATAGTTAACATTGTAGTTACCTTACCTAAATTATACTGACTTTCTTTTTTTGTTGTTATTGTTTTTAACTTCTTAACTTGATTATCTTTCTGCCTTACATGAACCATTATTTAATTTCTTCCTTTGTTTTTGTTTCTGATCATCTCTTTGACTTTTTCCATCATGTTTAAACTTTCAAGTTCTTAAGTATCTCCACTAAGTATCAAAATACATAGTCTCAAGATCATTTAGTTTCTTCCTTTACTCATGTAGGAGCATAAAACGAAAGGCATGAAGTGGTTCCTATAATGGGCTTCTCAAGCTATAGTGCAAGTACTTTCATAATGACACACATTCATAGCTACTTCACATACCATAGACAAAGTAATCCAGCTTCTTAATATTTTTAAGAAAAGCCCAAGCAACTATGTACCTTGTGCTAGATTTTTCTTTTTTCTCCCAGTAAAGAAAATAAAGCGCTGTTTTTGAAAATACCCAATATTTATTGTCTCTGAATTTAATGTTTATTAGAGGGTGTGATATAAACTACTGTGGTGATAAACAAAGAGAGAGATGATAACTAAAAAAAAAAAAAAGACAATAAAAGCCTAGAAATAAAAGTGGTGTAGGACAGAGAAGAAGATGAAGGTGTCAAAGACTGACCTGACATATCAGTTTAGAAGACGGTCTTGAAAAATAGCTGAGAAATAAGTGATCACTTGTTTTGTTTGTTTTGTTACTAATTTTAATCACGCAAGTAATCCTTTTAGAATTTGAAAACATTGCAAAACTAAAAGTCCCCTTTGAGCTCTACCACATTCTAGTTTTCTCTGCATCTCTTCACAATTCATTATAATTTTTGAGTGAAGAGTGGTTCATAATTAACCTTGGTAGAACTGTAGCTCTCATAAAAATGTATATTAATTAAAAATTTATATCCACTTAATTGATAATTCTTCAGCTGTGTGTCTGTGCATAAAATCATACTCTCACAAAACCAGCTTCACTTTCCCATGTGGAATGTATCATGCTATTATCATGTTCTCACAGATCTGTTTCATCCTCTATCAAAGAACTAATCTCAATACTTGTACTTTATGATTTATATTTTGGTCTCTCCCAACTCTATTCCCTTATCAAACTTGGAGATCAGAGACTTTACACATATGTATATGATATACATTCTTTTGCTTATCGGGTACCCAGCAGACTGCCTGCTCATTAGGGAGGTACTAAGTGTCTTTAGTCATTCTTAAAGATCTAGCTTAAGTGAGACCAAAGATGTACGTTTTGCAAAGTTGTTTCTACAGGCTTCTGATTCTGGATGAGTACACCTGTTTTACATATTTTAAGTAGATGTCTCTGTTCTATACCCGATGGGAGAATTGTTCAAAAATCACCCCGTGGACTCCCAAACCATTACGTGTTTTTCCCTTAGGATTAAATGGGTATAGGAAATATAAGGCATAATAAAAATTTAAGACATTCTTTATAAAAAATTTTCTTCTAGAATCTGGGAAAGTGACCAAGAACCTCAAGATATATTGTACCGATGTATTCAAATGTACCACGCACATAAAATCCGTCTGTTGTTTCCTTTTACACTGAATTATTTTAAGATAATTTAATTCCTATACTTTACTGTAACATTTTAAAACATATTACATTTTCAGGAGTTTCCTACATTTATATTGTCTCGTTTTAATCAAAGATCCTAAGGATGAGGGAGGGCTGTGCATCATCATAGTGACCTTTCGGGTGAGGAATGATGTACACAAAAAGTGAAGGTGCTTATCTAAGACCACCAAAGCTATGAAGTGGTAAGTGAGCCAGGTCTGCTTTAAGGTTAGTTCTACTTCCGTTAAATTATTTCAACTTTCGAGCAGTTGACAGTGTATGCAACAAACATGATTCTGGTGATGAAACTTTCAGTTCTAAATGCTTTCATGTGTTATATACATTAGTGTATTTATTATAAGTCTCTGACAATCTTAGCTAAAATTATCTGAATTGTAATAACTAGAATGTCTCTTTTTCATGGCAGCTACGGGTCATAACACTACTTGTACTCTAAATAAAAAAACATAGGTGGAAACAAAGCCAATGATTTCTATATTCATCTATTTCTGTCATAACAAGTTGCCACAAACTTAGTGGCTTAAAAAATTTCTTGTCTTATAATTCTGAGATCAGAAGTCTGATAAGGAATCTCACTGGGCTAAAAATCAAAATGTCAGTACCATTTCTTCCCTTTCCCACAGCCCTAGAGCAAGATCTGTTTCCTTCCTTGCCTTTTCCAGTTTCTAGAGGCCACCTGCCTTGGCGCTTGATCCCCTTCCAATTTCAAAATTAGCAACAGTGCCTCTCTTTGTGCCTTTCTTTCATAGTCACCTCGCTGTCACTGACCATATCTTTAGGTTAAGGTTCTTTGCTTTCATGGATTCATGTGATTATATTAGGCCAACCTGGATAATACAAAATAATCTCCTCATCTCAAAATCTTTTGTGCTGTAAGATAACATATTCATGTGTTCCAGGGATCAAAATATGGACATCTTTGTGGAAACATTGCTCTACTTACCATACCTTCTTATCAAAATAGACAGAGAAATGGCTTGGGAAGAATGAAAAGGAGTTAAAAGTACTTTATAGAGGAGATAGTCAACTGAGGTTTCATTTTTTACTTTGACAATAGATCAAATGAGGTGCAAAATAACAATTTAAATAACTTTAGAATTAATCATATATTCAATATCTTATTAGGGGAAAAATTGACAAGATAATGATTGTACTGACATCTACTCTTTAGGAAATGTCTATTAATATTAGTAGAGTTCTGTTCCAGTATTAAACAGATACTTAGGGGCTCTATTAAAAATGTACATCCCCAGACTCCACCTATCACAGATGCTAACTCAGGAGATCTTTAATGAGGTTTCAAATTCTGCTTTTTAACAAGCATATCAGGTGATTCTGATGACTATGTTCATTTACTGTCACACTTCAAGGAATGCTGCTATAATATTTATTTCTTTACCACTGAAGCTAAAACGGCTTAATTACTCTAACTGGAATTTAAACCTCTGACTCTGGATAACATATATTATTCAAACTGACATTTAGTATGAAATATCACATGATAGAATTTTAAGTTAGTATAAATAGAATGATTAGGGTTTATAAAAATACAATTTTTTGTATTACTACAATTCCTTTGTCATTTCAGGATTGTATACAATTGAAATGATTTGAATAATCGTAAATTTTGCCCTTTATTCAAAAGACAGTCATTGATTGCCCACAATACAAATAAACTGGGCCAAGTGCTATGGGAGGATCAAATGAATATTCTCAGTATACACATCTTTAGAAAGCATATTCAGTCTTATCCACTCCGCTTCAAAGCTAAGGAGAAAACCCAACTATGAATTTTTCCCAGACAGACAAGTCCAGTGATCTCAGCAGAAATAGATTAACTTTTAATATAAGAGAACAACTTTCCAGTGCAGAGCTCGATATTGATCTTTAGTGTCAATGATAATGGCTTCCTCAAAATGAAATAATTAGGTATAATTTTATTTTACTGCATTAGCACCTATTACTTTAACTCCTCATGAGTTAGTTCTCTAAGAAACAATATGTAAGTTGATTAAATAATTATTAGGAAAACAAAATTACTTTTGCCAAATTTTGATTACTTTTGCCAACCTAAAATTTGTTTTCTATTTGTATAGTTTTCTTATCAATTTTTCATGCACACACATATATTAGCTATGTTAGTAAATACCAACTTTCATGCAACAATTTATTTTTAGAATAGGTTGCACATTTCCTTATAGCTAAATTGAACTTTCCTAATTTAAAATACAATTGTATGGTTTACTTAACTTCCCTGATTAAACCATTCAAATCTATCCTCTTTACTCTTAGAATAACTGTAAACTCCTGAACATGGCTAGAAAGGTCTATACTATCTGACTCCAACTCACTTCTCCAGCCTTACTGCATACCACTTGCCTCCACCCACCTGTGTTCTAACTATTATAACTCAGTTGCCAGAAGCCATATTCTCTTTACTCTTCTCTGGACCTATGTGCATGCCTTTCTATGCCAAGAACACTCCACTCTTTCTCCACATCTTGCCCAGGTACCTACCACTAATCTTCAGTACTCAACTTTATTTCCTTAAGGAAGCCTTCCTTGCACCACCACATCCCAATTAAGACCCTCCCTATGGGAACTTATCATCTTACCTATCTCACAATATTGCACTTGCTTACATTGTCCATACACCATAAGTTTTTTTTTTTTAATTTATTGAGGTAATAAAATCGTATAGGTTTCAAGTGTACAATTCAATAATATGTCATATGTCTATTGCATTGTGTATTCACCACCAAAGATAAATTTCTTCCATCACCATATATTTGACCCCTCTACTCTTATCTACTTACTCACTACCTGCTTCCATCTGGTAACCACTAAACTATTATCCATGTCCATGAGTCTCTGGTTGTTTGTCATGTTCATTTGTTGCTTTCAGTATTATATCCCACATATGAGTGAAATCATATGGTTCTCAACATTTTCTCTCTGATTTATTTCACTTACCATGATAATCTCGAGATCCATTCATGCTGTCTCAAATGGCAGTATTTCATCTTTTCTTATGACTAAGTTTGTTAAAGGTAGAAATCAAGAATAAATTAACTCAAAGAAATGCTGTCCTAGGTGCTGAAACCATAGACGTGGCTAAGACCAGGTGCCTGACTCTACCCATGTAGCTCACATGGAAATAATGGAAAAAAATAATGTGTAAACACAGATTAAAGTGTCACATGATAAGTGACATTAACAGAGAATTATAAATATATAAAATTAGATATATAAACCCAGAAAATTCTTTGACATTTGCATTAAAGTTGGCAAAATGTAAAACCAGAACGAACCTCTCTATATTTACTTTTTTGTTATATTTAAACAAAAATTTTTAATAATTTTATTTTTAATTGTAATTGACATACAACATCATATTAGTTTCAGGTATACAAGAAACTTATTACACACTTATAATTAGACAAATTATAAGTGATCACACCAATAAATCTAGTACCCATCTGACACTATACATAGTTATTACAATATTATTGACTACATTCCTTATGCTGTACTTTACACCCCATCACTACTTTCTAACTACCAATTTGAATTTATTAATCCTTTCCTTTTTTCACCCAACCTCCCAAACCCCCTTATATCTGGAAACCATCGAAATGTTCTCTGTATCTATGAGTCTATTTTGTTTATTTTGTTCTGTAGATTCCACATGTAAGTGAAATCAAATGACATTTGTCCTCCTCTGTCTGACTTACACCACTCAGCATCATGCCCTCTAGATTTATCCTTTGCAGATGGCAAGATTTCATTCCTTTTCATGGTTGAGTAACATTCCATTGTGTAATGAACTCCTTTATTAAATTGATATAAAGAGATGAATGTTTTCTTCTCTATAAAAAAAAGCAGTTTTACTCTTTACTCCTCCTTTCTGGGGGACTTGGGAAAAGTTTTTATCCATTCACCAGGAATTTTATTAATTATGAAAAATGGCAGCTTATCCTTTATCTTGTTTTAGTCTATCTTCATCTCACATGAAATAACTGTATTGTATTTATTTTGAAGTTCTTTTTCCTTAAAAATAAAATTTGCATACTTAATTAAATTTTTAAATTAACTAATGATAAGAAAATACTTAAAACATAAAATATATATTAATACATTCAGAAATTTTATCATTGATAAGACTATTTCTTAAAGTTATCCACATCGAATTATCAGATTGATTGAATACAGTTTTAAATGCATATTTTTTTAAAGAATTATATCTAATTTTTTAAAGTAAGTTGACTTTAATGTGTTTCTGGATTTTTTTTTTGATTTACTGAGATTCAAAGAAATATTCTTAACAAACATCTGCATATGCAATCAATTTTAAGTTACATTTTTATTTGAAGTATACTGTGTTACTTACCTGAAAGACACATAAAGCATGAAGAATGTGAAAATATACGTGGAAATGGATAATTAGCACTTTAGTTATTTCTTCTATTTAATAGTGAAATTTTCTATCAATTTATTATAAATCTGTTTATGAAATGTATATAATTAATACCCTGTATATTCCCTGGTATAATTTTATAATTAATTTTAGTATGTTGGATTAGGATGATTTTAGCAAAGTAAATGTGTGTGTGTGTGTGTGTGTGTGTGTGTGTGTGTGTGTAAAAGAGGACAGGGTGATTTTTAAGTTTACTCAAGTATTCAAGTTCATATCTCTATAACTTAATAGCTACTAAATGATTTAGAAACTCATATATCTTGGGTGATTTTTACATTGACTTAGTTGAAAATAAAAGAATGCAGCAGACAACCTCCGAAGATAACCGTAACACTGTGGCCAAGTGGAGGCTGTATTATAATTCAGTCAGCAATAAAAATTTCTGTGTAGTTGAATCACAAGGCTTTAGTATTCCTACAAATTTGAAAACGTCTGCATAAGCAGTAAACCAAATTATTCTAGCATTTCTATTAAGATACATGTGCCACTTAGGATACCTACATGTATTGAATTATCATAGCTATTACTACTGGGAATTATGCATCAAAAGGGAAACTTACTTTCCAAGTTTAAAAAAGGATCGCTGTGAAAGAAAATGGAAGGTTACTTTAGTGTCACTATCTGGTAATATAGAACAAATTTTTTACTCCATGAAAAATAAAACAAATGCTGATCAGGCAAGAAGCTCAGTTGTAAAATCAAAACTGCAGTAGTTCTAGGCCATCATCTTACAGATGAAAATATTAACCTTCCCTTCTTAATCCTCAGAGACTTGTAAAGAATTGAAGATATAAGTACCTATGTAAAAAAGGAAATCTCTGCCTGGAGACCACTTTTCAAGTACTAAAAGAACTCCTTGGGGGATATGTTCTTATACTAGCTTACAGGCAGAGAGAGTTCTTTTCTTTATAGCTGCAACTCAGGAAAACTAGTCAATTGATGGCACAAGTTTTGGTTGTTTTCTCCTTACAAGTATTTATGAATGAATTGATGGCAATATAAGGTAAATTCAAATGAGTAATTACTTCCTCTTGTGCTGATGCTGTCTTTGTAAAAATCTATCTGCTTTTATTTATATGAAAAATAGAAAATTTTGTGTGACTTTTTTGTGACCCAAAGTTTTCTTAACTGAAATCTTGTGCACATTTTGAGTTTCATAAAAATGGAATTACTTGAGCCATCTGCTTATATTGACATGATCGAAGAATAATTCCAATATTTAGGATTCAGAGCAGTTTATTGACCAGTAAAGGTCTTTTCATGCTTAATTTTTAATAGAAAACTTTGAGGTAACATAACTAGACATAAAAAGTCTACCTCAGATGTCATATTCTTCCCCAGTTGGAATTCAATTCTTATCTTTGAACTATTTTCTTAAGAACAGTATCTGTACAGACCACAGAACATCAGAGTCATTACCCAGTTAGTTTCAGTGTTTCCTATAATTTGAACTCAGAAAACTTGTCTCTGTAATGTTTGATTGTCTAGACTGGTTGGTAGGAACAGCTTATCATGCACCGTATTGAATTCTTTCAGTATCCAAAAACCATTTTTTAAAATTTTGTGTTCACAGTTTTTGGCAAACATGAGTATTTATAAATTCTGATATTTATATTACTTCGATTATCCAATTTGAAAAAAATAAGAAATGTAGACATATTCCAGATATTTTGAATCATTTAGTTTGTTCCTAGGCTGACTATAGTGATTTTAAAGATATACAACAAATACAGTATATGTAAAATGTTATCATAGAATTTGATTCTCTCACATTAGTCTTCTTACATATCTGAATTTATTCACTTATTCAATACGTATATAATGAACACCAGTGAATCAAGTGAAATATATTAGTATAAGAGATGTATTAATAGATAAAACAGAATGTTCTTTTTAAAATGTAGCATATGACAAACATATTAAATATTGGAATGAATACGAGGAAGTGAGTATTTATACTACCGATGGGTAAAAAATTGGTATGGCCACTGTGTAAGAAAATTTGGTAGTAAATAACATAATTAAGAACACATGTATAGTGGAGTTGGTGGTACAGTGCTGAGCATAGCTGCCTTCAAAAAATACATGTATATTCCCTAAGAACCAGCTTTTGGTGTCTATTCTAGAAAAATACCTGCACAATATACAAAAGGCAATTTCAGTATTTTACTGCAGGTTTGTAGTAGAGAAAATAGAGAAATAAACCAAATGTCCTTCCATCAGTAATAGCTTAAATAAACTATTTCATACTCATACATTGTAATAGCATGCAACAATTTGAGTGAATAGAAGTTTCTTTTGCTTTGTATAACACATGCATTAGATAACATATGTAAAATGTCTATAGAAATCAAATCAAAATAACTACAGGGGTGTGTGTATTTATGTGTACGTGTGTGTAAATAAATAAGAAGTCAGGAAATGTGTACATGAGCTGATAATAGTAGTCACTTGTGGGGAAAAAACTGGGTATGTGAGTGATGGTAAAAGTGGACTTAAGTATTCTTCTTCATATGACAATGCAATAATGATGAAATTAAAAATAAATAGCAAAAATAAAATTTAATGTTATGAATTTAATTATAAGAGCATGAGGTTAACATGAGTAAAGAACAGAAAGTGACTAATTTTGAATAGCTCTAGAGCATGGAAATAGTTAACATTACTAGTTCAATAGACATTCATTAAGTCCATATATTACCCTATATGAGTTACTTTCCACAGTACCTGCTGCCAATTTGTATCTTTTAAAAATTCATTTTAATGGTTTTTAAATGTGCGTCTTTGAAATTAAATTTAGTCTTCCAAAGCATTCACTACTAGGGCCAGAGTAGCAAACTTACTGCAAACATGACCAAACACAGAATACATTTTTTTCATTTGGTTTTGTTTTAGTTTTTATTTTATTTTATTTTATTTTATTTTATTTTATTTTATTTATTTTATTTATTTTTAATTTAATCCATACCCCATCCTTCCTACCCTTTGACAACTATCTGTTTGTTCTCTGTATCTATGGGTCTGTTTCTGCTTTGCTTCTTTTATTTTTTAAGATTCCACATACAAGTGAAATCATACAAAATTTGTCATAAGATATAAATTTATATCTTAATTAAGGTTTTCATGGAGATATGATAGAAGGTTTGTACCTTTAGGTACAGTTTACCTCAAACTCTCACAGTTAGAACAGCTGTTCTCCTCTCCACGGACCTGGCACTACCCAAGCGGCTTCTTTGGCTTCCTCCTTTCCGTTCCTGTGACTCTCAAGCAGTCAAATCTTCTAGATACCACACATGACCCTCCCACCACAGTGTAATTTTGTAGCTAAAGTATCCTGTCCCCTAGTCTGCTGCTTTTCTCATGAGGAAGAGCTCTCCCTAAAATTCTGGCCACTGAAACTGCTCACCTGGTTGTGCATTGTATCTGCTAAACATGCTGGTTGCTGTGGCTACCAAATGAGTCAGCTACATCCCCATCTTTAAGAGACTTTGTTTCTAGGAGAGAGAAACAGACATATTGACTGAGAAGTGCACTAACATTGTGTAAATGTAGAGACATAAGTATGCAAAGAAGATATTGACCACAGAAGACAACAGATTTAAATGGCAAGGATGGGAAAAGTTTCATAAAGAAGGTGACATTTTAAGTGAGTTTTGAATGAGTGAGTGATGCTTTCTCTGAACCCTCAAGGAGGAGCTGTATGGTTCAACTCAAGAAGAGCTTTTAAAAATCCACAGGAATGTTCAAATACTTCAGTATTGCTAGAGTAAAAGAAGTCCTGAAGAACAGAAGTAGAAGGAGATGAACATATCCTTTTGTGTCTCTGCTATTGAATCCTTAATTATTACACGTGAATAAAAACAGACTGTATAAGTTGCATGTTTTAATAAGAAAAAAAGTATTCATTTTTCAAAATTTAGTTATACTGAGTACAGAACTTATAAAGCACAAAGGTAGCTCTATATAATGTAATTTTCATAAAAATATGTGAGAAAATTAATAAAAGTATTGCTTTCACTATTTTCAAATGAGTGGCAACCAAGTGATCTAATCTCTTTCTTTTATTTATCTTCAGAATAGTCACAGAGTTCATAATTAAGCTACAAAAACCTTAAAGACAAAGTGCTTTTGAGCAATTGCTGTAACTCTCTGGTGTGCCCTCTGGTGAATTAAAGTGAAGGACAAAGTGATAACCACAGACAAGCAATGCACTCTTGATACTTGTCACATTAACTGAGCATGAGGTTAACTGGCCAAAAATAAATTGAAGTAGCATTCTTCTAATTTCCTTGCACCAGGAAACATTCCTAACGAACTGCATGACCAGTTAATAAAATAACAACAAATTAAGATGCTGAAAAGAGAAAATAGGCACTGCAATAGAAATAGTAATTTTTTTTCAAAAAGACTTTCCAAAGTCAAACAAAGAAGTTTATCCAGGTATTACCTCCCTAAACAAAAACAAAACAAATCTTCAATTCAGAACCTGAGAAAGTGCTGGGTATTGTAATTATCATTTTTATTAACTTAGTCTATCATCTGTCAAACTCCTTCTTGTCTTTCATTACCTTTGATCTTAAAAAATAGCACAGCCATGCAGGAATTTCTGTCTAAAAAGAAGGTAACATTTGAATTGAAACCAAAATGAGTGGAAGGAACTAATCATGCAAAGACCTACAGAAAGAGTTCTAGGTTCAAGAAACAGCCATGCCAATGGTCAGGTGGCTAGTATATATAAACAATGGGAATATTCCTAAATGATCAGTTCACAGAGGCAGATGGATTATGCAGGTATTTGTCATGGTAGGGAACCTGGATTTGCTGTCTCATAATCACCTTCTTGTCTGTATCTCCCATAAGCCTGTCTATATGTCTGTCAGTGCAAAGACGGTGTCCATTTCATCTTCCTGCGTATCACTGATGCTTCAAACTCAATATTAGCTAACGTGATAAATGAGAAACTTATTTTATTTAATTTAGTGCTTATTGTATAATTCCTATTCAAGTATACACTTTTAAAAATATTGAAGTATATGTATTTCATAGCCTAAGAGAAAGCTCTATATAAACCAGGATTTGGGTTACTAACAATAGAAAGAAAATCCTCTTTGAATATATGTTAAGTTCATGCAGAGGCCCAATTATGCCTGTGTGTAGAGATAAATGTATATCAGCATTGATTATGAGTTTCCCTTTTCATTTAGAACTGTAATGGACTTTACCCATTGTCTTGATCGTTACTGAGCAAGCATTTCAGATGAAAGAAAGTAGTAATAGCTGAAAATTGTTCTCACTTGTTTTATTCACTCTAATATTATATTTAATTGGGGAAGCTAACGCTTTTCCATTTCAGTTTTCTATTCATAGTTGTTGCCTTATGAATGCAATATGGTTTTTGACACTTTATGTAAGTAGCACTGATTTTGTACTCTACATCTATTTAAGCAACTCTCATAACCTGTTGCTGAATAAATAAGCACTCTGTGTAGTCTCCAAAATTCGCCTCTGAATGTCAGCTTTTGAAATTAATTTCTGAGTGTTTTTCCACAAAAGTCTCATTGAAATTTTCATTCAGCCTGATGTCAGTGAAGCATATCAAGAAATTATGACTAGATGAGACTCTAAATAAGCCACTCCATGATAATTTTCTCAAAAATCTTTGAGCTAAAAGCATCTTATTTTCAGAAATAAATAAAATGAAGTTAATATTTAATCATGGAGGGTAAGATGTGAGGTTATCAAGGATAGAAGAGTCATAAGTGAGTGGAGGGTTGTAGTTAATTTTTTACTTAAGAGATTCCAACCCTAAGTCATGCCTTGGAGAATATAAAAAAGAAAGAAAGAAAAGAAAAAGAAACAAAAGTAAAAGAAAAAAGATTTAGAGATTCCACTAAAAAAATTCTGATTTGGGGGAGGTATTAGTCAAGGTTCTCCAGAGAAACAGAACCAATAGAATGTCTATCTATCTATCTATCATCTATCTATCTATCTATCTATCTATCTATCTATCTATCTATCTATCTATCTATCATCTATTTATATCTATCTATCATTTATCTATAGAGAGATTTATTTTAAGACATTGGCTTACATGATCATAGAGGTTGGTAAACCCAAAATCTGCAAAGTGCACCCACAATCTGGAGACCCAGAGAAGAGCCATACTGCAGTTCAAGTTCAAAGGCCATATTTTGGCAAAATTTCTACTAGATTGGAGGAGGTCAGTCTTTGTTTTATTAAAGACTTCAACTGATTAAATGAGGTCCATTTACATACAGCAGAGGTAATCTCTTTTACTTAAAGTCTACCAATTTAAAATGTTAATGTCATCCAAAAAACAGCCTCACAGGAACCTTCAGAATAATGTTTGACCAAATACCAGGGTAACATGGCCTGTCCAAGTTGACACAAAAGTTAACCATCACAAATCTTCCCCATATCAACTTAGCACTTATATAAATTTCCTCAATTACATTTCATCTCTGAATAAAGACCATAACAAGGTCATACTTCTGCCTAACATGACAGAACTATCCTGCATACAACTGAAAATGACTAACCATTTCCCAAGAAAGGGATACAAATTCCATCAGTGACATTTACTCTTCTCTTTGATATTATATAATTTAAATACTATGATGTAAAGTTATCGACATTTGAATATTATGATATAAAGTCAGTGCATCCTATGTTACATGATAAGAAGGTAAGAGAGGACATAAAAAAAGATTTTATATACATATAAACACAGAAATGCTCATAAAAAAATAAAGAAATATTCATGACAATTTACAGTCTTTGGTTCTATAACTGGTCATGTGGTCACAGCTGGTATTTACCCCAGCAAGCACTTCAGCTGGTCATGGTACTTTACCTGGCAGATGGCTCACACTGAAAGAGAAAAAAAAAAATTAAGCGATTTTATTTTCTGAGTGAAAATAGGTTAAATAATGTAACCAAACAAAAAAATCAGTCTTCCTCAATCTTATTTCAATGGAGAAGGAAAAGATTTTTGGCTTATATAAACCCAATCTATTCCAAAAAAGTATACTTCGGAAATATTAAATTTTAAAGAATCGTTCATATTTTTATACCAATACATGAAGTATCAGTATAAATTTTTTAATATAGTAGAAAACAACAGTGCATTGACTGATGTTCTTATAAGGATAGTATATTTTTTTAAATCAAATTTTACTAACTTTCATTGTAAAGATTACTTGATATTCGGTGTATGTTTTGTTTCCTATAAGTCATGTGAGATTTGAAATTTTGAATAACTATTTTTATTGATTCTTTTTGTGGGTAAAAAATAATAGGACTGGCCTCTGGCTGAAAAGGGACAATATTCCTGGTATGTTTGGGTAATAGTATTTATGATTAGACAGTACATCTACTTATTGATTACTGCCACCTGGATTCCTTTGAATCAGTGGTTTAGTCACCAAAATATTCTGGCCTGGCGAAAGTGAGAAAGAGAGAGAAGGAGAATAAAGAAGCGTTCTCCTTTACACACCCAGAAGACTGAAATATGTCCACCGGTATTTTTGAAATATGGCATATTACATTTTTCTCCTTAAAATGCAATAGAGTTTAGCTGACCCTTAATATTTCTACAGATGCTTATGTAGTCATCTTTATTAATTTTTTAGTTTTCACTTTCTCTTCATTTCCATTATCAGCACCAATGTATGCATTGCTTTTAAAGAAATGACATTTTTAGTCACCATCCAAGAATGACTTCACATGCAGCCATAAGTAGAGAACAAGAAACTGTGGCCTTATGAAGAAACTAGGCAGTCCCTTACGTTTATTTCCACCTCAAATATTACTCTATTTCTCATATATATATGTATGTATCTGGTACATTTTACAGATCTTCATAGTCTGCAAAATAGGAATAAGAAAATCATGATGAAAATAAAGTAGAATAGGAAATAAATCCATACTTTCCACAATATACATAATATGCAACAGGACTGTGTTAAATGCTAGATATACAATAGTATTGAAATAGAGAGTCATGTTCTCATGATACTTACAATTCGTTCATCATTTCTGCAGTACAGTTGCATTGCACATATCTTTTGTGAGAAAGATTCTGTTTTCAGAGATATAGATAGTTAACACATAATATACACCTAATACAATTTTAGCAAAGATGGTGGTGCTAAGAAGAAAAAGTCTCACACCCTATTTATATCAAGGGGATCTAACTTAGTCTAGGTGATCAGGGAAGGCATTCCCAATGAGAAGATACAAAAGGTGATACCCGAAGAATGATTTATCCAATAGATTACCTGTGGCAAGAATATTCTAGGCAGTCACGGGGATGAGGAGCACAGCATAGGGAATGCAGTTGGCATTAATGTAATGGCTAGGTGTAGAGTCAGAAGAGAGAAAGAGCAATCAGGGAGATCGTTTTATAAACTATATAAATATCTAACCTATGTAAGGTATCCTTGAAACTAATATTAAAATTAAATTAAAAAAATATTCTAGGCAGATGAACAAGTGCCAAAGAGCAAGAAAGTGGGTTAGGTATGAAGATGGAGGATAGATGTTTAGATTTTACTTTGACATTAATCAAAATACAAGATTACTTGCTACTTTTAATCAATACATGTATTTTATCATGAAGATGTTAAATGGTTCAATTATTCATGGCTTTGGTTATTTGGAGGGACATAAAGTAAGGATGGAATTTGGTAAAATTAGAGAAATTGTAAGGAGAGAAGAAATAATGTATTAGATTATGGGACAAAACCTTTCATTTGAGAAACAATGAAAAGACTCAAATGGCTTCCTCCAAGCGTTTGTCTGTTCTCTGACGCCAAAATTTAAGCCTTTGTGCCCAACTAAAAAGCACATTCCCCAGGAGAGTGTGTGAATTGTATACATCCTTTCTGACCCATTTTATGACCTAGAACTTGGTGTCTTAATTCTATTGTAAAACCACACAATTTTGAATTAGATCGAATTTGGATAAATTTAACCCATCAGTATACTTCTACTGTAAACAGGCTTCTAAAATTCTCATTGTCATAATTACTTTAAAGCATATTTAAAATTGTATTGCCATAATATTATGCTATTATTTACAGAAGTCATAATAGATACCAAAAGAGTATCACTTTCGAGTACAAAGTTTTTCAAAAACATTGAACAGAATATTTATTTTTCTAATTAAAAGTACTGGTCTAGTTACACTTCTATTGCAATTGTATTCTCTCCTTTCCTCAGTGTCAGCAAGTCATGTGATATAATACCTCTCATGTAGTCAACCCAGAACTTCATGCTTTAGCTTCAGCCTCTGTAGCAGCCAGCTTTTGCAGAGTAGGACCTCATGAGGTTGTGACCTGTAGATACTGGGAAGCAAGATTATTTCTTAACTTTGAATCTTAGTCTGTCTTCACTGAAAAGCCATTGAGTTCCTGCTGGCAGCTTCTGGGCTGCAAGTTTTTAATTTGTGCTTATCCTTACACCTTAGCTATCCCCTTTATCTAGAGTGGCCTTCTGCTAGCCTTGGCAAATCATTTTACTTACATTTTTCCCTAGCACCTATCCTTATATCTTTTTTTTTCTCCAAAGTCAGAGAGAGAGAGGGAGAGGGAGAGAAGGAGAGAGAAAGAAAAGTGTGTGAGAGAGAACAAACATAGTATCTTTGTCCCTCTTGATCCCATGACTGCTGCCCTGTCTGAAAGAGTATAACTTTGATGTTAGTGGCAATCCCACCATTCATTCCTGCCTTTAGCACGTTTATTCTTAACTTTCCCTTATATTTAATATAGTTGACATTTTTCTTAACCCAACTAATTTCATTTGCTGACAGAATCTACTCTTTTTTTCTTTTTTTTTTTTTTTTTAAGATCTAACAGTTTGGGGGCAACTTTAACATTTGACCAGTCTGCAATACATACGTGGTTAAATTTGCTCTGTGTAAGCTAATATAGTAAGTAGTAATTAGTCACTTTTATCCTAGTGGTAATTAACAAACTCTGATAGGATTACTCTTAATAGAATCAGGGAGAGAGAAAGTGTGAATAGGGTTGAATAGAAAGCATACTTCTGAAACAAGGATTCACAATAAAGGAATTGGGGATGAACATAAAGCCTACTTTACAATATATGCATGATCAAAATGTTTTGATAATAAATATGTAAATATTTTTAATAAAAAGATCTAGGCATACTCTTAAAATTTTGAGAATATTCACCTACCAACCATGGGTAGTCATTTTCTTGCTAAAACCAGAAATTGATTCGAGTGACCTTTTTCAGAGATTAAAAAAAAAAAAAAATTCACATTCCAGATACCACTTGTTTTTAATAAAGGCAAAGTTATTAAAGAATCTTAATCAACTTCAAGATTGAGTATTTAAATAACAGGGTAATTAATTTTCCTGTCAGTCATTTTTTCCTTTTTCTCTGTGTGAATGTGTCTTTTACATTCAGTTTTGTCTTCTCATCTTTAAGTGAGAAGATTGAACTTTTCATTGGATCCTGCAAATTAGTCAGAACTGGTCTTTTATGACAGTATGTGTGATGTGCATGCGTGTGTGTGTGTGCGCGTGTGTGTGTGTGTGTGTGTACATGTGAGGAAAGAATCACAGTTACCATATTCTCTTACATAACTGATTATATGAATCCTCTTTAATATTAAGACCTTTTAAAAATTAGGCTTGAAATGTAAACAGAGGGATATGTTTCCTGGGTGAAACATGTCTTCACTGTATGTAGTACTGCATATGAACAGCCAAGGACAAAGAGTAGAGATCAAGAAGCCAGGTGGTAGAACCCAAAAGTGAATAAGCAAAATCAGATGCTTCCTGGATAGTTTGTATTGACTCAGAAGAAAACAGTTGTGGCACTAAGAGATAAGAAGAAAATCACCTCCTCCCTGTTCTTCGAGGGTTTTTATTTTTCTAGTTACTTGGTTGGTTGGTTAATTGGTTGGCTGGTTAATTAATTCTTTAGTTTAAGACTAGCAGGCTGGGAAGTGCAGGCAGGCATAATTCTGTGGTACGGATTTTTATAGATAAGTTATAACAGCCCAGTTAGATTGCTATAGGCTTGTTGAAGGCGACAAGACTGAGTAATTAAAAACAAAAAACAAAAAACTCCAGACAGTAGTGTTTATATAGAGAAAATAAAAGAAAATAAAAACAATATAGAATAAGGAATTTCTTAGAAAGAAATATAATCTATTTCTCTTGTACAATTTAGTGAGAAGAAAAAATTAAATTTTCTTATGAAAATCAAACTTGAGGTCTATAAAGGTGTCGATAATAAACAGTTTGCTTGACTTAATTAAAGTTAGCTTTCAAAATCTATTTCCTCACTGCAAAATGAAGATAATAATACTTTTATCGTAAGACTACTTGATGATTAAATGAATTATTTTATTAAAGCATACTTTAAAATGTTATCACATAATGTTAAATAGTACATGTATAAATACACATTGCTAGATTATAAAACCATACCTAAAGAGAATATTTAAAATGAACACAAATGGAATTACAAGTTAAGGCCAGGATGCTGACTTATTTGAAAGATACATGATCCTTAAGACATAACGGATTTAGGGACTATTTAAATTCGTTAGTGCTGATGATGTTGATGATGACAAAGACAATAACGATCATGAGAAATAAAAAAGTCACCATTTATTGAGTACCTCCTATGGGCTAGATCTGTTTTAGAAACATTACATATGTAATCACTCATTATTTAAAAAATCATTTGGCACTTGAGTGATTTATAGATATTAATCTCCATAATAAACATTATTATTGGGAACACTTAAACTCCAATGGAACCTCTGCCCTCAAATCATTTAGTGCTATTGGAAAAATATATGAATTGGGACAAGTTAAATATCAATAAAATATTTGCTATTGCTCCAAACTTCTGTAGCTCCATCCTTTTGACTGGAGAGTCCATCCCTTTTACTGTTTTTGAATGTAAATAACTCAGATGATCACCAGAAAAAATATTCACCTTAACCTATTCTCTTTGAAACTAGAGACTTTGCATATTAAGTGAGTCAGTGCATGAATTGTAATTATCCAAAAATACAATGGTTTCATCTGTAACATATCAATTGGGTAATTTTTCATTTATAAAGTTATGCAAATAATTTAATATAAATTACTAAACTAATTTATTATTGTCTTTATTTCTTTATTTCAGCTAAATAAAGCAGTTTTGAGCATCACTAAAATATAAATGGACACAAGACATTCAAAAGAAAATTATAGCATTTTTAGTGAATATAGTGCTTCTTGAAAAAATACACAAAAAAGCACATGCTAGACTCTGGATTTATAGTATGTATTCTGCTATTAAATAGCTTGGTCATTATCTGCCTTAGACTTCACAGAGGGCATGGAGTTGAAAGCTTCAGCTATATCCATACCACTTTATGTTATTAATATGAACAGATCGTGGTTTTTTATGTTTTCAGCCACTTATTAAAAGTCATAACTAAATAAAATAAAGGATCAGAGTCGAATCAAATTATCATTTTAAAAACAGTGGAAATATAACTAATAATAGAGTTTGCTATTTAATTCTCTTGCAAACTGAACTATTTGTGGATGTTAAGAAAATAATTCTTATCTATGACTCCATTCTTGCATCTTATTAATATGCAGCTTAACAATAAACAGGCAGATGACATCTGGCCGGGGGAGAGGGAAAACATTGTTTGGTAAGGTTTACGATTTCTAAAAAAAAGCTAATTAAAAAACTTAATCAGTGGTTTTGCTTTTAAAAATAGAGAAATTTTTTAAATGTTTGATTGTAGAACAGTCTATGTTTTTTTAACTCTAGAACTTAAAAAAGAGAGGATGTAAATATTTCTAAAGACATGCTTTCTTTGATGACCAGAGGAAGAATCTGACATTTCTTCCTTTGTGTTCACACAGCGCAGTGTTCTTTTTAGCATGGTAGTACATGCTTTCTATTTTATAATTGCTGGCGTACCTGTTTGTTCATTGTAAACTCTGACACATTGCATAATATTTTATCTTTCCTTCCATCCTTCTTTCCTTCCTCTACTCCCTCTTTCTCTCCTTCCCTCCGTCTCTCTCTCCAGAAACATGTTTCTACATTCTACCTAGTCCAGACCTCTAATCTCTTGTTTCTAAGCATTATAGTACTCTGTGTTGTGTATTCACTACTTTTTACCCATCCTTTCTCCTAGTAGAAGACTCCCAGTTAGAGAAATCTAATTTCTCTAACTCCCAGTTAGAGAAATCTAAATCTAAATCTAGATTAGTCCCGTGTCTGGATGTAGTGTCCTATAATATAAGAATCTAAGTAAAATTTAACTGCCTGTGGAAAACAACTTTACTCAAAAAATATTTGAGAGCCAACTATGTGTGAGACACTCTTTGGAGTGCTAAAGACAGTGAACAAGACAGACAAAAATCTCTGTCTCCTGAAGTTTTTATTTTATTAATGTGCTTAGAGGATTCAAACTTTGAATGAGCTCTCATTTGTATTGCCTATGGTGTTTGTTTCTGTGTTCAGTTTAGAGCACTTTTTAAAATTATAAGGCATTTTTAAGTTTTAGCACCCATTTACTTTGGAAACTGTTTTTATCTTTCTTTTCTATCAACTAAATTAATATTAACCGAAGGATTACATTAACAATGCTCTAATTTGAATGTTTTAGTCTTAGAAGTAAATAAGATATTGTGTGTATAAATTATATATATGGATATATAATATTATAAGTTTTTTTTTTTTTTTTACTTCTAAGTGTGTAACCTTGGATAAATTATTTAACTTTTTCTAAGTTAAAGTTTTCTTATATGAAAATGTGGATAATAGGCTCTACTTGACAGTGCTATTGTGATGGATAGAAATATCGTATAAAAAATATCTTGAAAAATATCTAGAGCAGAGGCCAGCAAACTACAATCCATGGACCAAATCCAGCCTGCCACTTGTTTTGACGAACAAAGTTTTTTTGGAACACAACCATGCTCATTTCATTTGTATGTCTATAGCTACTTTCTTATGATAAAGACAAATGAATAGTTATGACTATATTGCTCACAAAGTCTAAAATATTTACTATTTATTCTTCGAAGAAGTTTGCTGATCCATGATCTACAGAATAGCGGAGACTTAATAAACAGTAGTTATTTTTAATTCCTGGTATTTGAGGAATTACTTATTTTGCATAGATCTGCACTTCTAATAGAAATATGAGCCACATTTTGAATTTTCCAGAAGGTATATTTTAAAGAAGGAAACAATTAAATTAATTTAATAATATTTTATTTAACCTAATATCATTTCAATATGTAAAATATTTCAACACTAATCAATGTAAACATTATTAATCAAATATTTTACATTTTTATACTAAAGCTTCAAAATCTGGCATGTATCTTACATTTACAGCACATCTCAATGTGCTGTAAATTAGAAACTAGAAATGAAAATTTCTACATTGGCTAAATGGCTACTGTATTGGACAGAGCCGTTTTTGACAATATAGAATTTTATTATTTTTATTGCTAACAATAACAATAATAGCTACCATTAACTGGCCACTTACTATGTCACAAAATCTGAACAGATGTGGAATCTAGGCACTAAAGTTAACAAAATAACTTACTTTGCATAGCTAGTAAGAATCAAATCTGAACCCAAGACCTTGCTTTATTGGACCTTTTCTCCAAAGATCATACTCAAGGCTTTGGTTTACCTTTTTATGCTAGAGCACACCCTGTTTAATTTGAACAGAAAAAAATACGTATTAACTACACATTTCCCAGCTGCATATTAAGTTTGCAGAGGACTGTATTTGGCATCTCAGACTTTTTTATTTTGTTTTATGTTTTGTTTTGTTTTTGAAAAGCTCAATTACAGACCTTGAGATCTACCATCTATTCCCAACCTATTCTCTTCTCTGTTGTGACAGTGTCTGCCAATCAGTGCCCTATCAATGGTCCTCAGTCCATGGAATGGCCGGCTGCATGGCCAATGTCATCGTCACTTGTCAGCATTACCTTCTCTCTTCTTGAGCTTTTTGTTTTCATCCTGGTGTGAGAGTAAGGAAGTATGGCGGCGGCGGGGGCGGGGGATGGTTTATCTTGTATCTCACATTTTTCTTACTTTGATTTGAAAAATGTGGTCTTTTCTAAACAATGCCAGTTAATCAATGCTACTTTTCTAACTTGCAGGGAACCAGTATGTAACTGTGTTTGGAGCACAGTATTAAAGTCCTTTATTCTTCATAGTCATATTTATTTGTTTTCATTTGCTAAATAGATGTTTATTTGGCAGGAAATGAGTATCTAATTTAGGTGTTTTTTAAAATTTTTTGTGGGGGAGAAGGGGATCTATTCCTTTAACCTAAAGATTACAGAATCCAAATTCTAGAGGCATGAGGTATTCAAACTAATTACACTCACTTATTAACTTCTAAACACTTCAAATAGCATTGCATTCTTGTCTCCAATTTGTATCCCATTGTTTAAAGTCTTTAGTAGATCCCAATTTGACCTCCGGATAAGGGGCAGGTGAACTCTTTTAAATGGCATAAAAACTTAATCCTTTAGCATTTCAGTTCACTTGAAGAAATCTTTAGTTCCCCAAAGCCATCAACCTCCCTGAGTTGTCTGGACTTTTATATTGGCTGCCCCTACTGCTGCGCTGATTGATTTCTCACCATCTTTTTCCTATCCCATATCTCCCTTAGGTCTGGTTTACATACACTGGTAAGTTTAGGAGTTTCTTTTTCTCTGAAGCTTCCCATAAATCCCAAAGACTTGTTAGGCATTTGACCTTGATTCACACAAGGCCCCAAGTGTACCTTCAGGGTAAGACTTCTTACTCTGTATTATCATTGCCTATGTCCAAGCTGGATATAACTCTGAGGACAAGGATGGTGTCTTACTCTTATTGTACCTCAAGCCTAACATATCATATCTTACAGAGCCTAACGGCAAGGCAGGACCTCGCTAAATATATATGGAGTCAATTAAACTGTTTTTCTTTAATGTGCAAATAAAGTTATGTTGTATATGTTCATTATATTATAATTGTGGGTTTTCTAAATGCATTTGGAATGTACCAAAATGAATTTAGTCTATTTAAAGTGATTAAAATTTAATAACAATAATTACTCCAGAGTTGGCAGGATATTACTTCTTACTAAAATTTAATTAATTAAAATGTTAACACCCCATAAGGATTTTTAAAGTACATTTTATTTTATACAAAATGCAGTGTCAAAGAGGTAAAAGAAGTGTTTTTTTACTAACACATTTTATATTAGAAAATAGCTATTGTACATATTTTCTAGTATACTTATTACTTTATTATTTTCTGGAAAAAAAAAGCACTTAAAAGAACACAGTGAGTAGCTTTATGCTGATGTATGAGAAGACATTTAAAGGTGATTCTTTTTTTTTTTTTTTTTTTAGGGGAGAGAACACTTGGTTGACCTCATAGATGGCAAAGACCTTGTCAGCTTACAATCCCTTATTTTTTTTTTTTATTTTTTACACCTACAGCACCTAGTCTTCCTAAGTGGTCTCCTATCCAAGTACTAACCAGGCCCGACCCTGCTTAGCTTCTGAGATCAGACAGGATCAGGCTTGTTCAGGGTAGCATGGCCGTAAAGGTAATTCTTAACATATGTTGGAACACAACATCCCTTTGAAAATCTGATAAAAGCTATAGGCTCTTTCACACACTTTCAAGAAAAATGTCCACATGCACATATGCTCACCAATTTTGCCTATAATTTTAGGGCTTTTGTGTTTCATTTAAGAAAACTAGGTTAAGAAATCCTAAGCTAAGGTCAGCCTAAAAAGACCATGGACTCAGCTGAGAGGTGAAAGAACATGAGTGTTAAAGATGGCCATGAAGCTTGTGCTTCAGAAAAAGAAGAATGCACGAAGCTTTATAAACCTCTGTGAAATTCTCCCTAACTTAAGTGTTCCCAAGATGGCTTGAATTGTTTGGAATCAAAACACTTGTGCTCATTCATTTATCCACCTCTTTAATTAAGAGACATTTATTTGGTCCCCATGGTGTACCAAGAACTGTACTAGAAACCAAGGGAGTTGCAACCGTGGAAGAATAGTTATTATTTTAAACTGGCAATTCTGTATTTCTCACATAAACTAGAAATCATGCTAGAAATAAGTAAAATGAATTCATTTGTTTAGAAGTTTCTGCTTACAGTGCACTGATTTTATACCCAGTAACCACTTTTCATTTATTGTTACTATTGATATCATGTGAAACTAAATGAACTTTTTAATGAATTTTAGAACCATAAAGTATAATTTAATTATATTAATAGTAAATTACTATAATGAAAAATTTTAATGTGACATATAATCAATGTAGTGCAATAACAGTGTAAGGTTATGGTTTTAAGCATCATAATAGTGCCCGAAATAGGATGATATTTTTAGAGAAACTTAATGGAAAACATTGCATCTCTTGATTCCCTTGAAATTATTTATCTACATGGGGAAGTCTCAAATTAAGATACCAGTCTGTGGCTCCAGGCAAGCTCAGGGAGGGTTAGAGCTAATTTTAATTCTCTGTGCCATGTATCAAGACTCAGACTAGGATATGTTTCCCTAGTAACATGGACTTTCACAATGAGATACAAGGGGAGACTGATCAAATCAATATAGAAGTAATTGTGGCCTCAAGTAAACTGCAATGAAGTCAAGGAAAACTTTTTGTATATAATCTGTCAGAACACCAGAGAGAATGTACATAACCAATCACCCCGGAAATGAGGACACTGCACTATGTGCATATGATATTGTTATCCGTTATACTTGTTAATGACACTAGACACTAATTATGATCCATGTGCAGGTGGGGCTGAGAGACCTATTTATGAACAACGGGCCTTTTCACTCAGCACATGCCATGATGATTCTTTCGTTTTGCAGCTGCAACTGCTATTCGTAGAACATGCTGCTGTTTAAAGCATTTAGATGTGAAGTTGGTCTCGAATCTTTGCACAAAAGAGCCACCCTGTTCTTGAATATTGCCATGTCATTTTCATCTGTCTGAGTTATCCTAACTTCCTACACCTACATCATATTTTTTGAGAGTATACACAGAGCTTTCTTCAAGTACTCTGTACTCTTTACTAATGCTAAAACTGACAAGAGTTATGTTTTCGTGAAAATTATTTACATTTTAGGCATTTGTTTTCTCTTCATTCATTCAGAAAATATTTGTTGAAGACCGACTGTGTGTGTCCCTGTCCCTTTCTATGTGCTACATGCTAAAGATAGAGCGGAAAGAAGACATACTTTCCCTGGACTGTTTTTTGGTGCTCCAAACTTGCTGTTTGATTTTAAGATAACTTGTGTAAAAAGTTAATAAAAGTATTCAGTAAACTAGCTGTACTCTCTAGGACAATATTATATCACATAACACTGAAATTTGAACATGACCATAACTTCAGGTATTGTCAGTCTTCTATGCCATTTGGATATGGATACAACATTGATGTCATTTGTACATTTGTGTTTTGTTTCCTAATCCATTCTTCCAGAAGTAATATCGTAACTTTTTCTTTATAATGACACTTCCTGTTTTCTACTTTTTATCTCCTGTATTAAAGTATAAGCGTGTATAAGTTCCTTGAAAGCAAGGGCTATGTTTATTTATCTTCGTTTCCCTTGTTAATCCTCACACAGAACCTGATACACACACACACACACACACACACACACACACACACACACACACACACACACAATGAAACTTCTTGCTGTTCATGACCACAGGCATATGTTCTTGTTTTGAGCCCTCAGAGCCTCCTCTACATTTGCTCTCCCTTCTGCCTGAAACATTCGTCCCATAGATAGCTGCCACATGGCTCACTCTCGCAGCTTAAACATCACCTTAATAGAGAGGCTTTCCATAACCACCCTACTTAAATTAGAAACTGCACAACTCTCCTATCCCACCACTGCCCATACTTTCCATTTTCCTTACTCTGCTTTATTATTCTCCGTAGCATTTATTTTCACTCGGCACCTTTGTCTGTCATCTCAACAACCAAAAGCCCTGTTTTATTTTCAATGCCTAAAGCGGTGCCTAGAACCTAAGTGGACACTCAATAAATATTTTTGAATGAATGAATGAGTGAATGAATGAATCAATGTTATAAATCCATGCATGTCATATACTGTATAAAAAGCATAGAGATGTGATGATTTATTACATAATACTGATAAGACATGAAGAGTGCAGATAGATGCTCCTGTAAAGTGTCCCTTTGCCATGATTACACAGCTCACAGTAGCAAAACATTTTTTGACAACCATTGACTTAATGTGATGCACTAATTATATCTAGGATAGGTGAACATATTTCCAGTATTCTACTATATCATCTTCTTTAATTAGCAAGACAACTGCTTTGGCAATTGCAAGCTGATGTCAGGCACATCTTGCTAAACCAGAGTAGATCATTCCTGTTAGTAGTCCCAGCTCCATGTGACCCAATTAGTTTCTTCCATGTTTAAGCCTCACTGCCAACAAAAGTGCTCAAATCTCATGTGACCAGTAAATAGACAGATGCTGGCAAATTCTCAATGAATCTGTCTCATGTCACGTTGACTCTTTCTTTTGCTGTTCCCTTATATGTCAGCAGATGTCTATACACTAACAGTGATGTTCATCTACTCACATGCCCAAGCCAGAAGCTGGGGTATCATCCTTGAATCCTTTTTAATTCCCTCCTTAAATCCAGGCATTCAAAATGCCAAATCAGCTCTGTCTTGAAACCTTTCTTTTAATTCCCACTGACAAATTAGTTTAAACCACCATTGCCTCTTATGTAGACTACTGCATTACCTCTCCACTGCTTTTCCTGCCTCTGATCTTGTTCCTCTCCAAAGCATTCTCCTAGCAACACAAGACAGTCTTTCAAAAATTGGCTTCTCTTTATCTTCAAAATAAAGTCAAATTCTCCAGCATGGCATGAAAAGCCATTCATGAATAGGCACCTGCATCATTTTCCAGCTTCCCAACTACTCCCAATCTCTTCGAGCTCCAGTCATGCTGAGTTACCTGGGAAATCCCTAAAGAAGTTGTTCTCTTTCTTGACTCTGCACTTTGCACATGTCATTCTCTATACTTGGTAAAATTTTCTCTCATTTTAGTGAGGTTTATTCTCTTCTGGTTTCAGTTTGAAGATTCATATCCAGAGACTTTTCTTGATCTCCTGAGACTGAAATAGGCATGTTTCATCTGTATTGATTTGTCATGCTGTGGTCACTCCTATCATAGGATTTATCACATAATGCTGAAATTCCTTACTTCCTCTTTACAGACTAGCCTACGAGTATTCCTTCAGTTTTCAACACAGCGCTTGGCACATAGTAAGTGTTCAGCATTCTTTATTGAATGAGTAAATCCTTGGCTTACAGTGAAAGTGTATTTATATGGGTGGAGATGATAGAGGATATGTCTCTGTATTACATCTACTTAAAAGTCATTTTTAGAAGTTTACTGGTCCCTGAAAACAATCGGGGAGCTTTAGAATATGTACCTGCATGATTTTAAAGTAACAAGTTTCTTTATTTCAAAGTAGAGTGTACTATTGCATGTGATCAAAAATTCAATTCCACTATTGGAGAGATTGTACATGTTCATATGAATATGAAATGAGGTTTATTTAAGGTATTGGCTGGTACTTTCAGCAGGTGTGAGGAAAACATAATTTTTAACCTCCTTAAATGCAATTAAATAGTGTGGGGAAATCGTTGATTGAGATTGCACCTTCACTTAGGCTCTTCCACCTGAAAAAGTGTTAATTGTTGCATGTGTGACAGCAACAGAAAATGAAGAATAATAAATTAATAAGTATAATACACTTTTGGACTTGATTCTATGAAATTTTAAAGTGACTTAAAGTTAAGTGTAATTTAAAATCATAATTTTTAATTTATATTTTTACTGAAGACTAAGTATTTTATCATAGTAACATATTAATTTTTTTAAACATTTACATCTTATACCTTTATTTAATTATTGAAGAAAAGTTAACTTTACATGTTTAAAGATAAACCATAAGTTCTAATTAATTAAATATAAAATAAAACAATTAAAAATAGAATTGTATATCCAAATGATTGAGATGATTCTGCAGCAATACAAGAAAATACAAAGGTAAATTGATAAATATAATTGTATAAAATGTTAAACATATTTATATACATATATAACTATAACATATATGACTTTCTAATTATATATGTAGAAACCCATATATGTTATAGTTATAGAATATGACTTTCTAATTATATATATATATATATAGAAAGCCATATATGTTATAGTTATAGAAAGCCAAAGAAAATTAAAACAATAATAGGGATGAAAATAATAGGAAAATCAAAGAATGAGAAATACATACAACTAATTGCTGAAGAGAAAGGAAATGGAAAGAAATTCAGATAAATAAAAATATTTTTTAAGTAATAACAAATCACAGTAATAAAACTAAATAGCACACAGTTTTTATATTTTTATTGAGATATAATTGCCATGAATTGTGTAATACTAAGATATAAAATATGTTGATTTGATGCATTAACATATAGCAGTATATTTACCAAAATAGCATGAGCTAACACCTCTATCTCGTTGCAAAATTATCTTTTTTTTGTGTGATGAAAACAATTAAGACCTACTCTCTCAACAACTTTGAAGTTTATAATACAGTATTATTGTATAAAATCACTGTGCTGTACATCACTTCTCCAGGACTTATTTATCTACTGTTTGTAGTTTTAAACAAACTCTCCCCAATTCTCCACCCCCAGGCCCTAGTAACAACCTTTCTACTCTGTTTTCACCTGTTTAGTTATTTAGATTCCACATATAAATGATGTCATACAGTATTTGTCTTTCTTTGTCTGACTTATCTCACTTAACATAATGCCCTCAAGATCCAACCACATTGTCACAAATGGCTGAATTTCCTTCTTTCTCATGCCTGTATAATATTTCATTGTGTAGGTGTGTGTATATATATATCTCACAACTTCTTTACCCATAAATCTATTGATGGACACTTAGGGTGTTTCCATTTATTAGGTATTTATTGTAAACAATGCTGCAAAATAACATGGGAGTGCAAATAGCTCTTCAGATTCTGTTTCCATTTCCTTTATATATATATACAAAAGTGAAATTGCTGGATCTTATGGTAATTTTATTTTTAATTTTTTAGGAACCTCCACACTGTTTTCCATATAGCTAAGCTAATTTGCACTCTCACCAACAGTGCACAAAGGTTCCCTTTTTCTCCATGTCCTCAATACTTGTTAGTTATTTTCTTCTCAGTGATAGCCATTCTAACAAGTGCGAGGTGGCATTTCATTTTGATTTGATTTCTATTTCCCTAATGAGTAGTGATGTTGGACATCTTTACATGTACCTGTTAGCCATTAGGATATCTTCTTTGGAAAATTTTCTATTTAGTTTCTTTTTCCATTTTTTAATTAGATTGTTTGTTTTATTTTTTGTTTTTGAGTTACATGAGTTCCTTATATATTTTGGATGTTAAACCTTTATCCAATACATAGTTTGCAAATATTTTCTCTCATTTCATCTTTTTGATTGTTTCTTTTGCTGCACAGAAGCTTTTTAGTTTGATGTAGTCTAATTTATTTGGTTTTGGTTTTGTTGTTTGTGGTTTTGGTGTCATATCTAAAAAATAATAATTTCCAAGAACAATATCAAGGAGCTTCTTCCCTATGTTTTCTTCAAAGAGTTTTATTGTATCAAGTCTTATGTTTAAGTCTTTAATCTATTTTGAATTAATTTTTGTGAGTGGTGTAAGATACGGGTCTTACACCACTCACAAAAATTAATTAATTAATTTATTTCTATATGTTATCAAGTTTTCCCAACACCGTTTGTTGAAGAGACTATCACCATTGAGTATTCTTGGCTCCTTCGTCAAGTATTAGTTGACAATAAGTGTGAGGGCTTATTTCTAGACACTTCATTCTGTGTGTCTGTTTTAATTACTATAGCTTTGTAATATAATATGAAATCAAGAAGTGTGATGCTTCTTGCTTAATTCTTCTTTCCCATGATTGTTTTAGCTGTTTGTGATTTTTTTTTGATTCCACACAAATTTTAGGAGAATTTTTTTTCTATTTTTGTGAAAAATTCCATTGGCATTTTGAACGAAATTGTACTGACTCTATAGATGGCTTTAAAAATGACATTTTTATCATAATGTATCTTAGAAAAGGTCTTTTATGCATTAAGATAATGTGGCTATATATTAGCTTCATGAATCTGGATATCGAAATCTCCCTAAATTTAGGAAATTCTTAGCTATTATTTCTTTAAATAAATAAACTTTCTTCCCCTTTTGCCTTCTCCTCTCTTTCTGGATCCTCTATTATTCTAATTTTTTAGTGTAATCCCACAGATTGTCTTTCTAAGTTTTCTTTTAGCTCATTGAGTTTCTTCAAAACATCTATTTTGAATTCTTTATCAGCTATGTTGCAAAATTCCATGACTTTAAACTTTGTTACTGGAGAATTGTTATCTTTTGGTAATTACCTATTTTCTTAATTTTGCATGTTTCTCGTAGTTTTGCATTGCTGCTTTTGCATTTGAAATAACAGACACCTGCTTAATGTTTTGTTAGTTGCCTTCAGCTGGGGTATTGTGCTCATTGATGTTATTGTTTCATTTTCTCCAGCAGTGTATGGGTACAACTGTTCTGTTCTTCTTGCTCCCTCTTGTGGTAGAATTCTTAAGCTTAAGCTTTTATAACTCACCAGGCGAACTATTGAAAACATTAACTTTGTGGTTTCTCCCTTTCCCACAAAACATGACCTGTTTTTTGAATGCACCCCATGTCTACCGGAGCACACACTCACTGCCACACTCGGGAGTACACACTAGGAGCTGTAGGCAGAGTGGGGGAAAGGTGTGGGTTTAGCGCTTGGGGTAGTAGGGATACCTGCAGGCCTGGACTCCCAGAGGCTCATGGGTAGACTTCTTGCCGAAGTTCTGAGTGAAATCA
>NW_006432669.1:11527976-11553052 GCF_000325575.1 Pteropus alecto
TCCTTCCTCCTATTAGTCATAGAAGTTCCACCTCAGTATTCTGTGTACTTCTGGAGAGAAATGGGTTTCTCCAGTTGCATACCACACCACAAAAGTAGCCGAGCACTCACTGTTCTTTTTTACCCCGGCAGAAAAGGCCACCACTACCTCTTAGTTCAGTCCCTTGCAGTGTTGTCTAGAAGCAAGAACATCCTGGCATTCAGATCATAATTTCTGAATACCATTCTATAATTAAGGGAGACAGCTCTTTAGAAAGTGACTAATGACAGGGCTAAGTCAGGGCAAATATAAGATGAGACAGAATCATCTTGTGATGTGAAAAAAGTAAGAAAGTGCTTATCAAATGATTTGGAGAGGCATATGAAAGAATTGAGGAGCCAACTTGAAGAAGCTATCAATGGACAAATCTGGTACAATGTGAGTGAAAAAATAAATAATGCTCATGATGTATGATAACCATAATCTAAAATAAATATCTTTGGGTCTAACAGATATAATTGACTAATAGAATAAATATATAAATAATAAATGAGAGAGAAAAGACAGCTCTTTCTAACAGTAAAATTGTGATTTATAATGTAGAAGGAAGGCTGGAAGCAGAAAATCACCATTCAGCAAACAACACAGTCATAGTTGTTGCAGGAAAGAATTATCGATGGATGCTAAAATTAATGGGTAAACTTACAATGAGAAATAGAATGTTAGAATAGCCTCAAAGTATTTCTGCATAAAATGCTTTTTTAATTATTAAGGGAAAAATTGTACTTGACAGTGGAGAAACTTGGCAGACATCATCTTAACCAAGCGATTGAAGTTAACGTCAATAAGAAGTTAACAGCAATAAGACATATCGGCTTTATGTACCTCCACCCTGAGGACACAGCATTGCTTCTGTGGTATGTCTACCACATGTGAAAATATCAGACACCAAAATTAGGAAACATTTTGAAACAGAAACAGAGAGGAGGTGAGCTGAGGAGGAGGGGAAGGAGGGAGGTAAAAAGGATAACTATTGATGGTGGTTTGGATTAATATATTGACAGTGAAAATAGAGAGAAATAGAGGGGATGAACTGTAAGGAAAATAGTGAATCAACAGAATTTGATGATAAACATAGGTTATCGAGTGGTGGGTTCTAGAGATAGTAGAAGGAGCTTTAAAGGAAGACACCCAGATTTGTGAGCCACGCAACAGGTGGATGGATGATCTTACCATTTATTAATGAGGGCACATTGGAGGAGATCAATTTTTAGTGGGAATTATCTACTAACTTGGAAAGATGGTTGATTCTTTGATATTGTCATCCCAAACATGTAGCTTATCTTTACTAATGATGTTCACTATTTTATTTTATTTTTATTTTTATTTTTATTTATCAGATTCCATCCACAAGGAAGCTAGTTTTTGACTGACAAATTTCACACTGGCCAGCCAGTTCATCTTGGAACACTTGCCTTCATGAGACCTGGAGCCAATATATGAGCAGTCCTGTTTGCCCTCATTTATTCTTTGTAGTAAAAAGAAGCATTTTTTCTGCTTCATTGGCTCCTTCTTTGTAGCTTTAGTTATCTATAGGAAGCAGTAATGGCTTCAGTTATGTCATGGATGAGACCTCTAAAATGAGTTGGAGACTCACAGTATAATATCAGAAAAATCCTTGACCCCTGAGCCCATCACTTCAGAAAGCTTTCTATTTGAAATATGTAAAAGGAATGTAGACTTAGACAAAAATCTTCCAAGAGAAACTTTCTGAAATTCTGAAAAAAATTACAAATGATTAAATTGCTTAAATTATAAAATGTTTTTCATGGATTTATTAAAAATCTTTTCTAATCACAGTTTTTATTGCTTTTATTTTTTTATAATCAAAAAAGCAAAATCATGGCAAAGATGAACCATTGCAGAAGATAAATCAGAAATATAGTTTATTCCAGTTAAAATGCTTTTGCTACAGTCTGATTTCTTAATATTTAGAATGAAATGACAAGGTTCATCTGCCTCTTATTTAGCAAAGTTTGCATTTAATTATAATGTACAAGATAATTAAAACTAAACTTGTATTGTCAACTTTAGTTAGATTACTTTTTATTTTATGCACATATGAAGTATTCGTGGGTACCTCTTGTGCTATACTACACTGCAATGTCTGGAGAGAGAATAGGTTTGTACCAGCTAGGCCTGGGCTCAAATTCCAGGGCTGCCAATTAGCCAATAACAGATCTATGAACTTTATATGGGCACAAATATAAGCCTCATTTCCTAGTGTGTAAAATAGAGTCAAGGACTCACCACATAGGATTCATGGAGAATTAGTTAAAATAGTTGCAATACTGAGTATTGTACCCAGTATGTGTGGACTTCCTTAAACAGCACATGAATAGATTAAATTTAGCTGATAGGTAATGGATTATGTCTTCATTTTTCTTTAGCATTGTTTTTAAGGAAGCAAAATTTAAGTAAATTAATTATTATTGATAACTCAAATTATTTGTAATAAAACATTTTTTCTTGGTCACATTATTAAGCAAACGTCAGTTTATTTGAAGAACACAAATAAAGAATTATTGCTAAAGCAGATAGAATTGTTGTAAACGTATACACAATATGTCTGTCGCCTGTGTGACTCAAATTTAGTCACTTAATTTGGTTCAAGGCTACACTCCATTGGTCAAATTATGAAGAGAAGAAATAAATATTGCTTCATGTAACATAGCATACTCGTGTTTTAGTTTGTTCAAACTTTTGCTCATGTTATAAAACAATTTACATGGATTCCGTATATACTGCTATTGTGGGAATAACCCAAAAATGGAAAAAATTACCAGCCACTCTTTGAGAATAAAATAATCTCCTTTAACTTGGAAGACTATCTCTATAAGAGTAACTTTAAGAAGAAATTATATGTATGGTTATATAAGGAAGTAAAGAGAGGTTAGTGAAATAAACATTGATTAAGCATGTTCCATGCCCTGGACATTATAGGCAATTTTATTACTACAACATTTTTAACCCATTTCTTGTTTAGAAAAAAAAAAATGTGCAGTTTAATTTTACATAATCACACTCTTCGAGGCTGAAGCAAATCTGATTGGTTTTCAATGTGAAAATAAAATATAAAAACTGTTCTTGCAGTTATTTCTAAAGAGAACTTGTCTCTAATCCTAATGTAACAAATGTATACGATGATTAGCATTTAATACTAATTTTTTTGTGTGGTAAATTTCAAAGCACAGAACAACATAAAAGGGAACATCTAGAGTTTGACATTTTTAGTGAGTGAGAATTACTATATTCTATAAATGGAAAAACCACTATTAAAAACAGAGTGCTATAAATAGAATTATGTTATTTGTTTCGAAAGTATCAATATACTAGAATGATGCAAAACTAATAATAAAAGTGAGATATTTCATGGCAAACTTTGAGGATAAGGTTTGGGCTGTAATCCTTGAGTTATCTCGAGGAAAAATCTGCAGCCACAAGTGCCACCAGAGAGTATTCTCGGAGGAAAGAGGGAAATAGGTCAAGACATGGCACCTATTCTGCAGAGTTTGGAACCAGATAGACCTTGAGATTCAATTCCATTCTAGCTTGGCTATTTACCAAAGCTGTGATATTGAGCAAGTTATTAAAATTACTCTAAACTACTGTTTCACTCTCTGAAAATGGGGATACCACTACACTCCCTTTCAAAGTTGTGAGAATTAAATGTAAAATATTGTGAAAATAATTGGTAAGAAATAAATTTCAGTGTTTCTTTCCCTTTCCCTTTATTTCAGTGTTTTTAGTAAAAATTCAGTTTGAAAACATATGTATTTTAGAGTTTATATGTTATTATAGAGATGTAAAGAATTATTATTATAAGTAATTAGAGAAATGTGTTCAATTTACTCTTATTTATCAGGAGAGCTAATCTCACCAAATGAATTCATATTTTGGTCTATTCGCCTTCATAGCCAACATCTTATAATAAGATATTGGAATGTAGGATGGATTCTTTACACCCATGATAAATAACTGGTGTATCTAATCACATTAAACTGTCCAAAGTAGAATCTCTAGATATAAAAAGAAAAATCTTCAGATGGTGAAGATAAACTAAAAGGAAGTGAAAGGTCTATATCTATGTTTTTTATTTTTATTTATGTTTTGTCAGTCCTTTAATTTACTAATTTTTAAAATCTTATTTAGCATGAGAAAATACCATATAAATGAAAAGAGGGTAATAATGCAAAAGTTCCCCCCACAGACACGAAAATTACGAAGTCAATCATATTTACTTCTCAATAAAAAAATTACCCCAATAATAACATCAGCCAATCCTATTTTTGTGCATAATTTAAAAATCACATTACTTTTTCCCTTTACCACACTTAGTGAATTTTTTTCATATAGATTTTTTTCTTAACATTGCAAAAGCTTTGAGTGAATTTACTATGAATAAATCATTGCAGTCCAGATTTAAAAGTATATTTGGCCTCAGGCCATTCCTCATAACAAGTGAATGCTCAAAACATGTGAACATAATGAGAACAGATGGAAACTAGACTTTTGGTAGTGAGCACGCTATAGTGTATACAGTTATCTAATTATAATGTTGTATACCTGAAACTTATATAATGCTATTAACCCATATTTCCTCAATTTAAAAAAAAGTGCAAACATACTGTAAAAGGGAGAAAAATATTTTTTTAGAAAGAGCATTAGAAATATTATTATATAAAAGGAAACCAAATTAAATTAAAATGTATTTATAAAGGTAAATATTATGCAATATTTTTATATATGATGAGATGCTTGTGATGGAGATATAAAAATAAGAATTTATCCTTAGAAATCTAAACGAAACTCTTCTAAGTAACAGGTTTCTGCTGCAATGTAATATAGAAAAAACATTCTGAATACATTTAATTGTGTACATATGGACACACGCAAAGGAAATTTACAAAATAAAATCATTTGTTAAAATGATGGAATTATTAGATCTTTTCTCAAATTTTTTCTAATGCTTTAAAAAATAAAAGCCATGTTAATTTACAAGAACACCATCACGCATTATACATTCCAGTTTTACCTGCAAGTGTTTGTTCTTTCCTGCATGATCTGTGGGGTATAGAAGCTCTCAATAAATTTTCAACTACCTGCTTTCCTACTCTGTACAAGAAGCTTTTTAATTTGGAGTTGTTGTTAAATAGCTCAGGAATTATTAATTAATATATGCTAATTAAGACCATAAAATATTTTAAAGTTGGACAAACAGAACCAGAACGGAAATTAAAAGTAGCTTGAGGCCATTGTAGTAACAAAAGGACAATTTAAAAATTATTAGTAATTGACCCAGAGGACTGGTAGTAGGTACAGCTGCAGGGAAAGAATTATGTGTGCACTGGCAGATTTTGGACCTTGTGTGGTACTTCAGTGAGCACAGCTGTGCAAAGCTAATTTTGTTTGTTACCATGATAATATAGAAATCATTCAATTAAAAAGGCCTTAATACAAAGTCTATAAGATTTGGGAGGAGGTATCTTCTTATATGTGAGAATTGTAGAAATTGCCTCAACTTCCAAACTTAAATTTATAGGAATATTATTATTTACAGACTACATTTGATATATAATCTACAATTAATTTTTTTTTTATTTTTAGGAATTGATTTCAAGCTTAGTTTAGTCATTTTTAAACTAAAATTACAAAATTTAATGGGGAGTACTTTAAATTTTAAATTATTTCCCTAAATTTTAAAGAACCAATAGAAACCAAAATGATACATAATCAAAACTAAAAGTTATTTGTGCAGTATTATATAAAATAAATTGTGCTGGAGAATATGTCATAACATTAGGCTGAATTCAATTTCTTAATATTTTAATGCTCTTACTGACTGTTTTCCTTACAATAAATAGGTGGACAAGTCCTCATGGTAAAAAAATGATATAGTCTTCCTGCCACAAATTAGCAGGGACCTCAATCAACAGTTGATCCTAGTATCTGAATAGCATCAGAAATAAGACTGTTACAAAATAACATCAATTATCTTATAAAATGTAATTGGTTCATATCCAGTAAGCTCATCTTAAGGGATGTATTTCTAAAAAATTATTTTATTCAGATACACCAAGAATCTGTATTGCTCAAACTAGACATGCCAATGCAGATATTTATTGAACTTTGATGATAACATCTGTTTTAGAAATGTAATACAGTTATACTATACAGAATAACTCTATGGTCTTAAGCAAGTTTTAGGCTTTAAATCGAAACAGATCCAGAAATCTCTGGGCAAGTGTGAGTGTGTGTGTGTGTGTGTGTGTGCACGGGCATGCATGTTTGTTGAGGGGAGGGGGTTATTATGGTTGTTTCAACAGGCGTCTTTGGAAGCCCTCTATTAGTAAAGACCCTAGATTAGGTTCCCTAATGTCTACAAAAGAATAGCAGTCAAATCATCTACTTTTCTAGTCTCCAATGTAATGGATTCTCCATCGACCAACAGCTCAGAATTTGCTGTCGTCAAGGTCAGACTTCATAACAATAAAAACTGAAAAATCTGGTGCACAGATAATGTATTTTATAAAGAATTTCTAAAGAGTGTGCTGTCAAATAAATATGTCTTATCTTTGGATTGAGGCCAAAATACAGCCATTACAGCAATTACATATTTACTACATATTACCTTGGCACTCTGCAGAGCTGCCAACTATGACAATGGTTATAATCAAAAAATGCTATAACTTATGACACTATTACATCTGTAAATTATGTTTGCTCAAGGCAGGTGGTTGGTGACATTTTCCTATTATATCATTGCCTTCCCTATTTGATGTTCCATGTTTGAAACATCTTTCAGAATTTAACTCTAGAGAAAGCTTTCCTCCACTCTTGAATGGAGTGTGTTTTATCCCCACTGGAAGTAAAAATATTTAACTATTTTCCTTTTTTATTTTGATGGCCAAGTACCCTACAGAGAGACATTTCACTCTCATTAATAGTGAATTAGTACAAGAAATCCAATCAGAAAGAGATCATTCACATCAAGATAAAAGAACGAAGGAATGCTGCACAGGAGATACTGGATTTGAGCCAGGTCTTAGATTATGACATATTTTAGATATTTAACAGGTATAAAGGTTTCAATAAAAGTCTGTTCTAGTTAGAATAGGCTAAGCAGCAGTAACAAAAATACTCAAACATTTAAGGATCAATAAAAGAGAAATAACTCTACAACTGGTTTTTAAATCATTGGGAGTGAGATTCTCTTCTACTTGGTTTTTGGGGACCCAGGATCCTTTCATCTTTTGATGGTTGCTTCCATGTCATCTGCCTTCAGCTGGCAGGAAAAGAGGTACAAAGTACCCATGAGAGGTGAAATGCGTCAAGCCTGAAAGTGACTCATATCATTTCTAATCAGTTTCCATTAGGAAAGACTAATTCACTCAGCCACCAGTGACTGCAAGTGAGGCCTAGAAATGTAGTGGAACTGAATGCCAGGAAGAAGAGGAGAACAGATGTTAGTAGTCTCTGACACAAATATTAAAAATAATAAATTGAATTTAATATGCAAATAATCTTGGTTATAGTAAAAAAACATAATTTTTCTATTAGACAATGAATGTAATTTCTCTGTAAATTTCTTATTCTTTGCAACTATCTCTTTTTCCACACATTCAAGAATTTTAGTTATACATTAAAGGTTTTAGAATCTATTAAAAGATCCTAGATTGACAAGACACCATTCTATACTGTGGAACATGTTTCAGTTATGATTAAATGTTTATTTCAGTGAAAGCATAGAAGAAAGACAATGAAAGCTCTGTTTATATAATAAAGTAAAATAATTATTTCTGCAGTTCATTTGGTAATGTATACATTACAAATGACTTTCAGAGGTTTTATTTATAACTGGATTCTCAACTTCCTTAATTTTAATAATTTTAAATGGTCATATAGTGGTTAAAACAGAATGAAAAATTTAGTCTCAAATTAAAATTTCTGGAGCCACTGAAAATTTTAAATGTCTATGCTATAACAGAATGTGATGTAAAGTGATTCTGGATTGCTGGGCAGTTTCCCAGAGACCTCTGTACTATACATCTTCACTGTACATATGTGTGTATTCTGGCTATACATTATTACCATCATATCAATGTACACCAGGACAATCCTCTAGAAAATATTATTAGTATTTAACATCAATACCACTTTCTCCAGACACATCGCATTATGAGATTTCATAACTCAGCAGAAATATCTGTGTGCAGCAGAAGGCAAAAATTATGTAAAACTGAGGAAAGATTGAAAAATTCACACTCAGATGAACTGTAATTCAGTAATGAACTAGAGAAGATACTACATTATAATGTTAATTATCTTGATGCCTTACTTTTAGAAGAGCACATTGTTCTCACTTTTTACCACTTTACCCATTGCTCTACTATGTTAAAAAAAGAAACAATCTTTGCTTTCCTCTACTCTCTCTAATCTTTATTATTATTTTATATAGATGTTTATTTTAGCAAAATCTCCATGATAATTTATTCATCAATCTGTGAAATATCCAAGACAAGTAAATTATTTTCTCCTTATTTTGAAAACAAAGTTGACATTATCTTTAATCCCATAGAATAAGCTACTACAAAAGGAAGATTGGAGCTCAGAATTCCTGTAACGCCAGTCCAAATGTGGCCAGTCCCCCAAGCCATCTTTTAAAAACTTATTTCCCATGCCAGAGCATGGCAAGCTCCATGGGAGATAATTTTTCTATGTGACTATAAATAGAGCATATTTACCTAACAAAAAATAAAAAGAAAAAAACACGTAAGTGGGAATTCTACTCTTAACTGAGCTACTCCAGCAGTTACCCTCTTAAAGAACTCTTAATTATAAACTTTTAGAGAACATGAAATAAAGCTAAACTTCACTCTCTCCTAAAGCACGATTCTGCCTAAGAGAAACTCTAATTAATCCAACAACATGTTTCCGAATTCCTAAAAAAACATCATTATGAATTAGTGTCTTTTCTTGAAAAGAGGAGTAAGCATCCTGGGGAAGAGAAGTACAAAAGCCAATGATAACATATTTTCCCTATTTGCAAGCCATCTCACTAAGACTGACAACAAAGAGGAGATATAAAATGGAACCCGACTGACTAAGATATTCAAGTGCAGGCATTGTTCTCCTGAAAAAAGAAATGGATCATTGGTTAACTGTGTACTGAAATCAAAACCAAAGTTATGTACTATGGATTACTCAAAATGTATACCCCATATATAAACAAAATAAACATAATCTTAAAATATTTAAGATTGATAGTATTTGTGAAACAGTATAGAAAATTCAGTGTCATTACACAAGTATACAGAATACATGTGTAGCACTGACTAAAGAACAGATCAGTTGAGCTTTGCCAAGATTTCACTAATGTAATTACTTATAGGGGCACGATTTGATTCGTGGTATAATTCACAAATGACTGATATCTTGTATGAGACTCCAGGAAGAAGTAACAACCTTGTATTACCATAAACACAATCTCTCTCCCACCTCAGTTCTGATGCTCTGCATGAAGCAAATATCAACAAATTTGGTTGGTTAGATAGACAAATGGATAGATGGATATGCATATGGAAGTTTGAGGCAGATGAAGAAGATTTCAAAGATTATTGCTGAACCATGATAACAACTGTAGAAGACAATGAGGAAATAGTGTTCAGTCCACTGCAGATAGAACAATTATCTACCATGTGCAAACTTTAAGACATATGATGCAATGCAAATATTAACTATCAGTATCATTATCTTTTAGAGAAAGTGTGGAAGCGGTCACAGACTGTGATATGACAGAATGTCATTATTAATATTCACAGATAGAATCTTCAGAAATAATATATTTGTCTCTTTGAGAGATTATCAATTTAAAAATGTATAGGTAACTGCTTTTATTAAAAAAAAATATTTTGTGTACTCTACTATGAATAGAAAGCAATTTATTAAAAGAAACGATAGCAGAGAATTAAAAAGCCAGCCACATAAAATAGAAATAATTATTTTCTTACTAAGTCATATGCATATTCAAGGTCCCAATGAGGTCTCTGTTTTTGGTTTCCATGGTAGTGGTTATTTTTTGACCTAGTTAACTAACACCTCTTAAAAGGAGCTAATATGGAGGCCTGAGTTTACTGTTAACTTGGGTGCAGAAAGGAGAGAGAATGCTTACATGTCTTTCCATTCTATTGCTCTGCTGGCGGTCCATACCTTTGAGCTACTCGGGTATTGAAATGGAAAAGATTTGTGTTGCTTGAAGCTCCTAGAGCAGAATTCTTGTCAATTTCAATCAGCTGCCTACTTAGGAGTTGGAACCAGCAAGGGGATACAAGGTGAAGAGTTACACATGAATGAATTTACATCAAAGGTATGTCTTTGAGTTCCATATTTGAGGCATTAACAGTGTTGCAGCCCTTATTCTTAAAAAGTTGATCTCTTTCGCTCTGTCTTTTGAACAGAAGAGTTTACTTTTTAAGTCTTTTTTTTTTAATTTAAAAGGAAATTGACCGATGACAGTTTAACTACATGGCGTTGATTTCTATAACAGACAGCCGAATCTCTTCAGACATTGGTACCTGGTCATGGGACTCTTTTTTTAAATGGTAAATTTAGAAAGTGCTACAAAGAGTTCTAGTGTTCACCCAAAGGGTAGGAATGACTAAATAGAATTCTTCATTTTCCCTGTCACTCATTATGTTTGCTGGAGAGTATTGTGATAAGCTTAGAAATTATCAGAATGATTTAGGTAACTTTAGAGTTTTCCCATGAGCCACTATGTTTTGGGAGATTAAGATTCCTGATCTGTGGTAAACATACCTCTCAACAAATCAGTGATCTTTCTTTGTGCATATGTATGCTTTTAATTTTGTAAATATTATAAACAGGTCATTGGAGAATTCTGAGCAGGAAGAAATGCATGTATAATTATGACCACTTTAGAGCAGGAACTCAGTTTATTTAGTCCTCAGGAAATGGCATAGTGAGCAGCAGACACATAATAGGCACTCAAGACAGTTTATTTTAAAATATATATGATCAGTATTTTCTGAAAACTAATGAGAAAGCCCTCATCACTGATAGGCTTTTCTTCTTGAGGTCCTTGAGTAAAGGGATATAAATATATACCATAAAGTTATTTCACTTTTTATTTACAAGTAACTCAGATAGATTTGGGTTAAGTGGAAGGGAGAAAGTCATTAATGGAGGGAAAAAGACCTGACAGCATGGATGCTATTTCAAACAATGCTATTTAAATTATAAATGTGGAGGGTTTCCTGTTCTTACAGCAACTAACATCTTTTAATATTGCATTTGCTCACATTACTATAAAAATCTGCCAATTAGTTTTTTACTCAGCTTATTTCATCCTAAATTTCCTCATAAGTAATACTAATTATTATACTTTATTCTTTAATATGTTGCAAAATATTTTCACCTCCATCTGCTAAAAGAACCTCTTCTGATTTTCTACACTAAAGGTACAAATTGTGCCAAATGTGACCTCCAGACTCGTGTTTTCTTTAGCCAACAGTAATTTTTTTTTTTTTAATTTTAAGAATGGGTTAATATTTTAAATTGTGAGGTCGCCCATAAAATTTCAAGCTTCTGTATTTTCCCAGAACATGTTAAGTTTTAATATTGTTGGGCCTACATTTTTGCATAGCAATGATAGGTCAGAGCAGAGTAGCATCAAATGGCCTCAGACAGCCAAGTTCTTTCCAGAAGTCTGGTACCACCCTTCATCTTTCTTAAAATGTGTGTTTCTCATAAAGTAGACTTAGAAGAAAAGTGAAATGTTTCTTGAATCTACAATTATATCCAACATGAGAAAAGAAAATGTAAGGCTTAGGAGATTAGGGTTATTTTCCCCCGCCCCCCCAAAAAAGTAAAAAGCCATATATCTTGGTGAAAGTGAAGAATGTGTAAATAAAATGTGTCTGTGTCTAAAGAGCACACTTGTGCTGTCATTAAGGACCAAACAGAGTAAGAAGTGGGCTGGTCTTGATTTACAACCAAATTGCTTGACTCACTTTACTTGCTAGGTCCCTTAGGCATTTATATTTTAAACTAATGCTTTAACATTAGTCTTGGTTCTTATACTATCAGGTGGCTATTCATATTTCTGAAAAGTATGGGTAGATAAAGCTACAACCTGTCTCATCACAGAGATACTGCATGATTGAGAACACCACAGATTTGGGCTGCAGAATAACTAACTGGCTGCTGCCTTGGAATATTGTCCTGATCCCTCTAGGGGTATCAAGAATAACGTATATTTGGGGATTACCTGGTTAGGAGCTGTTCATTACTTAATAGCCTCTAGGCTTTATCCAAGGTTTTAAATAGAAAGAGATGCTGGTTCTCAAAAGTTAAGTGAGAATGGGCCAGTCTGTCTTGAAGGACAAATTTCCACAGACAGTACTGTGTGGTTTAGATCTTTCTTCTTGAGATCAGAGCTTTGTTTCTGGAATTGGGGCATGCTCCCTAGTTTTCATCTAGCTAATAACACTGTGATTTGGGCCCTACGTTTAGAGACTTTTTACATCTAGGTAAACTCCGTCATTAATTAAAGAAGCCCTTGAGGTTTATTACAAAAATAACTATTTTAGAAACAGATCACTACTAAAGATAGAACAGTTTGAGAGAAGGAGAAAATTCCAGTTCTTCTGTTGGTGGTTTAGATTTATTTTCCAAGTATAACCTAACAACCCAGCATGCCCCCTTTCCCTTCCTGTTGCTTTCTGCCTGAATTTCATTTCCCTTTCACCTCTCCTCCATTCTCACAAATTGGCTGGGGAAATAACCAGATTCAGGGACTGTTATGGTTTAATTTTTATTCTCAGCATAACATCTGGGAACACGTGCTTTGTTGTTTACAAAAATAATCTAGGAACCTGGACTCAAACAGATATATTAAGTAATATTCTATAATTAGATTTCTTTCATTGATTCTACAAATGCTTATTAATGGTGCAAAGCACTGTGCAAAGTGCTGCAGAGATTTCTGCAGAGAGTCTCACCCTAGCGGGGTTTGCAACCAAACAGGAAAGAAAAACTTAATTAAACAAGTAATTGCACAAACTGCTTGTGCAATTATTAATCCTAACCTTTATATTTTTCTCCCTTCTGCCTGGAACATTCTGCCTTCAGCTATTCTCACAGCAGACTAAGTCTCATCCTCCCAATCATCAATATTGGACACGGAGAGCTTATGTATCCCAGGGTACACTGTGGGAGAGAAGGTGGGAGAGTTTGGGTTTTGAGCTCAAAGATTGTTTACTCTTTGCAGAAGAAGCAGTCGTTATCTTCTTGCATTCAAAATAAAGCTAATTTTTTTCCTAATTATAAAAGTAATGAATGTCAATGATAGTAAAATTGATATAAATTGAAAGTTATAAAAGAACATATTAAAATTTCATATACTTGTCTCTCAGAAATGACTTTTCTTGATATCCTGGCATTCTTCTACTCTCTTTTCTGATTTGAAATCATATTGTATATTCAACCGTGAAATCTCTCAACATTTGGAAACTAGGTAGTTTTCAATTTCTCGCACTGCTGTATTGTTGAAATGAGACAACTTTGTGTACAGTCTTTAGGATCACTTCCCAGAAACTATTGATAAGAAAGCTTTTTAAAACTCTTCATAGGTACTCATATATTGTGTTCCTTATAGGTTATACAAATTTTTCTATCAGCAATAAACACAGGTTCTCATTACGTGTTTACCATTAATCAACTATTATTTCTTTTAAAACTTCTCTAATTTTAGACATTAAAATTATATTTTTTAATTTGTAATTCTTGTCAATTATATTTTTCTTTAGCTATAGCTATATACATTAAATGTATTAATATATCATAAAAATACTACATTACATTATGTAAAGTAAAAATTTAGTTGAACTTTTAAGAATTTAAACTTTTCAACTAAATTTACATACTCAAGGAATTTTTATAATAAATCATATTACCACCAAGCTAATATTATAATTGCACACTTAGAATTTGTCATTTCTATAAATCAACTTATTGAAATGAATATTTCTTCTTTTAAGTGATTTTCACTTAATTAAATATTCAAACTTCTAGAGAAATAACAGCTCACTTTTAGTGACCCCACAGTGCACTTCCAGGACACTGGAATATGTCGATGAATAAGATTGAACAGATAGACCGATTAAAAAAGAAAGAGGGGGAGAAAACCCTCCTAATTACACACAAATGTCTCAGCACTGAGCAATAATGAGAAAGGAAATGCTGGAAAAGTGCTTGACATTTAAATGTCAATTTAATCAAATTATGCGTTTTTTAAAATGTGGCTGAATGTAATGGGCTCTTTAAATTGTTTAAATCATGCTTTTTCCTAAAATGGTCAAGAGATTGAGCATTTAGGTGCCTTAAGCTGTCTTTTGAACTAATATCCTTAAAGAATGACTTACTGAATTACATCATTACACTTTTAAAATAAAAATAAAATTTTACATTTCTTCAAGAATAAAAGGTGTCAACATATCTAATGAAAAGTGATTGGTCAGCATTTACAGTAAGTTAAGAAGATGACGTTCCAAAGGACAAATTTAGAGAGGGTGTGTAAATTTTAAGAAATAAATTATTCAGACTATGAGGAAGGCGGGATATAGTATTCTTACTCTTATTTCCCTTGATTTTAGTAAGAATTAACCTAACTCCAGTTCACTCCTCCTCCCTAATCTAGACCATTCAATAGACAGAGAACTAATAATTATCTCACGCAGACCTCACAATATACAGTTTTTTCATGGAACTATAAGAAATAGGTAGAAAATGATCAGAAAAAAAGATATCCAGAGAAATAATTGACTCAGTTTAGCCCCAAAGCTCGATAAAATTTGAACTTTGGATCTGAATACCAATGATACAGAAGTAGATTTTTCTCTCTAGCTTGACAGTCAAATATAATTCTTGTGTTGTTGGAACAAAATAAAACTCTGCGTTTGATCACATTGTTGTCACAAAACTAATAAAGAGGATGTTTGTAGGTGCAATTAAGAGCACCAGATTTAGAAATCAATGTCTGGATTTGACTATCATCTCTACTACTTAATTCTACGAGCTCGGACAAATCTTTTCTCTCTGAGCTTTCGTTTCCTCATTTGTAAATGTGGATAATCGATACTTTATACGATTTGTACGAGGATTACATGTGAGAATACATATAGAGTAATTATAACAGTGCTTGAACAATTTAAGCACTCAGTAAATATTAGTTGTTTCTACAGTGTTCTTAGCAGCAAACAACAGAAACTAATTCCGCCTGACTCAAGTCAAAAAACAATTGATTAAAAAGTTACTAAGTACTTCCCAGAATTTCCAGGAGTCCTGGTTAACTAGATCTAAGACAACAAGACATAAACATTGCTCAAATTGACCACAAAATAGTCCAGCGAGGACACATATGTCATTGTCTCATTTAAGCCCTGCACACAACATACAGACTTGAACCAGGAAGTCATTAGGGCTAAAACCTGACTGAAGATGCCCTGTGGAGTCTACTTCTAGACATCGTTAACACCTGCTTGGATTGGCAGCATCTTGATCATGAGCTGTATATCAGGTAGAGTCTAATCATAAGTCAAAAACCGTACCATTTATTTGCGGGGGCAGGGGGAGGGGATTAATATAAGGAATCATTAGTAGGGAACGTTAAGTACTAAAACTCAGACAAGAAGACTCTAAGGTGTCCAAAATTAGCAGCTGCAGTAGAATAGCTGAGATCTGTAGCCTGAGGAGGAGTGAACAATAGGAATTGAAGACTAGGAGAGGTTTCCTGCCAAGGTAGAAATTCGGACCTCTTTGAAGAGAGTGTAGCTACCATAGGAAATTGTAGCTGCAGGTGGCAAAGAAACTTGCCAGAGGTCACAGGCCAGTGCTGGTTTCTAGAAGTGGCCATAGTATATCTGTTGAGTGGAGGATATGAGCCAACAGAATTAGATCTCCAGAAGTATTCGAAGCTGCTGTTGTGTGGAAGGTGGGAAGGTTTATAGAAGCAGCTGTGCGTGGGTTGCTGGAGGGTTCTGGTGGGCTGGAGATGCTTGGAAGCCTCTGGTGGGGTGCATGTGGCCTGGGCGTGCTGCTGGAGCTCCTCAGAGGAAGCTGCTGGATGTCTGCATGGAAAAATAATAATGGAGAACCAAACCCCAAAGGAAATGTCTGCCTGATATTGTCACTTTGTAGGTTAACTCTAGTGCTCTGTTGACAGTGTGTCACATCCCACCAGCTGACAAAGAAAAATGGGAGAATTTTCAAAAGGTCCAGCACCGGTATCACACACAAAATAGGAGGATCCAGAGCTGCTATCACCAAAAAAAAAAAAAAAAGGTTTTTGAGCTGAAGAAAATGTTGATACCTGGCACAAAAGTTTACAGCTTAGTTTCCAGGGAGGCTGGGAAAACAATATCTGGCATTTTCAGGCTCGAAGACTCATGAAGTGATGAATTCCCTAAACACAGAAAGCATTTCAGTTATCGAGTAACCAAAAAAAAAAAAATGACTATCATCTATTACACTGCTATCATTAATTACATGGTACTTTACAATTTACTCATTGCTTTCACATTTATTATCTCATTTGACGTATCTACACGTCCAAATTGTATAAGAAACATAAAATATAATGAAGATGTTAAACAGCAGGTACATATTTCTATAGCTGGACATAGAAATTTTAGGTTTATAAAAAATAAATTGCCTCTGAATTTAGAGCAGAAACAAATATTTAGGAAAAATATATAAAGTGAGGCTAGCAAAGTAGCCTTGGCAGGAAAGATACGAGAATAAGGGAAAAAACAAACAAACAAACAAACAAAAAAAAAACAAAAAACAGTATAATAAGATATCATGGAATTCAACAAAACAAGTTGAATAAACATCTTCATTATATCTTATGTTTCTTATCTTTTTTCTTGTACCCAAATCAATGTCTGGGAGTAAATACAGAATATGGGCAAACTGTCTTCGTCAGACATATTATGTACCTCAAGGCATCATCGTTTGAAAGAGTTAATACAACCACTTTGTTAAAGAATTACTAAAGTCTCAGAAAACTTTTATAACCAATGATGTCTTCAATATTATAATATTGGATGAAACACTTTAGTTGTATATCTATATATACGTATACATACACATATATACTATGTATACAGGTAGATAGAAGTGAGAAGGCCATATATGTGTTGCATTATGAAACTGAAGTTTATTTGCAAATAGACATTGACTCCCACATAATATAGTCTTTGGATCTTTAAGGATTTCTTGCTCTCATTCCTTGGTTTCTCTTTGGTTTCCAGTGACTTCTGTTTTTATCTTCCTTGCTGCCCCAACCCTCGCTCCATTTGTTATTGTGACCCCTCTTCATTTTGAAGCACTTTTTTTTTTTAATTCCATATCTTATTGTACTGGTTTTTTTCCTTATTCTTGTACCTTTCCTGCCAAGGCTACTTTGCTGGCCTCACTCTATGTATTTTCTCTAAATATTTGTTTCTGCTCCTCCAAATTCAGAGGCAATTTATTTTTTATAAATCTAAAATTTCTGTGTCCAGCTATAGAAATATGTACCCGCTGTTTAATTGGAATTTCTGTTTTAACTTTCTCCAAGTATTTCAAATTCAGTATGTACAAAATTAGTCTCACCAAACTTCCCACAGCTCAGTGAATGGTGAACACACCAGCCAGCATTTAACCAGTTGCTTTAGTGAGAGACTGAGATGTGAATTTTGCCTAATACTCATGTGTAATTAATCACCAAAACCTATTAATTTGCTTGCTAAATATGACTTGAGCTCATATATTTCTCTCCATCTTCACAGTCCCTGAATTCTAAACTATCAACAATTTTCACCTGAGCTACTACAATACTGGCTATCGAAGTTTCCCAGGATCCATTACTAGGCCTGTTTAATTAATTTTCCATACAGCAACTAGCATTTTAAAAACACAAATTAGATTATTTTACACTCTTGCTCCAGAACAGAAAAATGGCTTCCCATTGTCTTTAGGATGAAATCCAAAAAGCCACACTGATCTTACACTGTCATTCAAGATCTGGCTTTGTACTTGCTTTCAGCCTTATCGTTCACCATATCCCTCCCCTCTCCAGGCACCAAACGAAATACTCTCTCTTCAGTTTCTTTATAGCTGTTTGCAGTTTTCATTTGTTATATCTGAAAAAGTGTTTTCCCCACTTCGTGATTGACATGTTCCTAGTTAACACTTGGATTAAATATGTAATTTGATAGCATCCTTACTCATCTCTCTTTTCATTAACACTTATTCCACTGTTCATCATTTTTGCAATGCAACCAGTAGGAATTACATGTGAATTCATTACTGGGATGTCTCCCAGCATCTAGCACATTATGTAACTAAGAGTAGATGCTCAAATTGTTGAAAGGAATATTCTAGCCCTGATGGAATTATATACTCTCATATAAGGTTCTAATTTTACATATTCTCAAAATTAGGGAGGAAGGAAGGAAGGAAGGAAGGAAGGAAGGAAGGAAGGAAGGAAGGAAGGAAGGAAGGAAGGAAGGAAGAAGAAAGAGAATAAAAGAATGAATGAACTTAACACAGCTTCCACACTCCCCTGTATAATGAGGGAAAGGACCCCTGCCCTGCTCACTTTGAAGATTGGGGTGAGTATCACATGAGACCTACAGACAATGACGAATGAGCCTGACGAATAAAATATTTTTTATTAAAAAAATTATTTGGAAATTTCCACTTCTGACAGCTTTCTCTGCTCATGAAATAAGCTTCCAGTCAATGATAAGAATCATGATGGAAAGAATATTTAAAAGTTGATTTAAAATAAATATGGTTCATAGGAAAAAGCAGACATTTTAGTCATCATTGAAAAAAGTAAAAGGTAAAATAATAAATGCATAAGAAAGAAAGAAAGAAAGAAAGAAAGAAAGAAAGAAAGAAAGAAAGAAAGAGAAAGGAAGAAACAAGTTATAAAAACAAAACTCTTCCTAAAGACTCAAACGTAGTGGACCGTGGCTTCTAATCTGCCTGTCCATGAACGAATAGAAGAAATAAGCAACTCATTTGTATTAATCAGCAGAAGAAAAAGAACAATTTATATAGCATGAAGCACTACTGATTAAACATTTCAGTAATTAAAATGTGCTCTGATGCATAATGAAAATCTGTAGGAGTATTTGTCATATTCTCTGAGTTTAACAACTTCATGAAATATAGTTTAAATAATACCAGGACACAGAATAGTGTATACTTTCCTTTATGCTCTACCAGTAACAAAAAATACCCTCTACACATTTTAAATATCTATTAATTTATAGAATCTGGCTATTGAATTGTTTCCCTCGTTTGAATGAGTTTTTAACCTCTACTCTTTGTCTAAGCTAAGGATGTCTGCATTACTTTATTCGTGTTTAAAGGACATTCCCAAGTGACTTTATATCTTAAGGATTCACTTTCCTCCTCTGTAAAAAGAGGTAGTCCACCTAGATAGTCTCTAAGGTCTTTTCCAGTCACAAAATTTTATAATCCAAAATTTTATAATCTGTCTCCTTGGCACTAAAAAGACACACACTTAAATACGTATACATAGTTTTTAATACTGACAATAAACAGCTCAAATTTAAGAGCACCAGGTTAAAATGAACACTGAAAATTTAATCTGGCCATACGGCGCCAAACCTAAATGAACAGGGAGCAGCAATAGTTCCAAAAAACTCTCAGGACTGGGCAATATGCTACCTACATATAAAATTTGTCCTAACCCACCCTAAAACCAATCATGTTTTAATTGGTGGCTAACACTTTAAAATGAGCAGAATACTCACAGATATTCATATTTAAAGATTTAGTTGAAAAATCAGAATTCCCAGCTACACTAGGCCATTAATTCCTCTTGGCAACGATCACCTAGGGATAAGAGTGACTAGGCCTTTTAGGTATGCGAGTACTCTCAAGTTCATTGCTGATGTCACCACTCTTCCCTTGACCTGTTTCATCCATCCACATTCTCTGGCTAGCTCCGCCACCTGAGATTGGAGTTTGCAGTCTTCCTTAAAAGGAAGGAAGACTTAATGTTATGTGACTATTCAGGTAGCTGAAGAGCCATTGAAAGAATAGTCATTAATTCTATAACTCTCTAAAAAAAAGGTTGGATATGTTAGAAAATGATTGTATTTAAAATGTTTATGATTGTTCAGAAAACTGTGAATCAATGTTATTATGTAATTTCTGAAATTCATTCTTTTCTTTCAAAGCATTCCAAATAATCAGTCATTTAGAAAATTTTTAGAGTCTCTTTGTATTGTATATGGGATAGTGTACATGTATGTCAATCTCTTCAACAATTGACATAAATTACTCTATATCATAATGAAACTTTTTATTGCATAATATGTTTTCCTTTGAATAGAATGAATAAAGTTCTCTTTATTTGCTAAGAAACAGATGAAAGTACATAAAGTCTAATTTTTTGGTCATAAGGGATTTTCACTATTCTAAAAAAGTTATTAAGAAAAAAATGCTATCTTAGTGTTAAAGTAAGGAAATTTATACTTGAAGTTTTAATACAGTCAGAGCAAATTATTAATAGTATTCTTTGAATAATGAATCATGGTTTAATATTGTATGGAATAAAATAGCATTTTTATTAAACATCATTTCGTTCTATAATATCCTAATAATTTAGAAGAATGAAGTAAAGGGGTTTATAAATCAGAGTTTAACTGTGGAAACTCTGGTAATGGTTCTGAGAATTCAGAAAGTTTGAAAATATAACTTTGACAAAGTAACTAAAATGGGCTATTATTTTTATTTTGTGTTGTCCTTCCTAGTGTAAGGCCCAGATGTTTGAAAATTGTTTTCGAAATTTGAATTTAGACAAAATAATAAATCGCAACATACAATTAAACCAGCCATTTTATGATCTTTACTAACATCTGGTGCTAATATTATATTCTAAAATGGGAAAAATCTTTTTGATTCTGTTTTTATGTAGGAAGAAACTAAACCATTCAAATGCTTAGTATTTTCCTCTAGTCATGGTTACCTGCAAATTCTCTTGCAGGATTTTGTGCAGTATGTTTTAGAGGGCATGATTTTTTAAAAATGAAAGTCTTATTTGTCTGAGTTACATATGTGTTTGTCCTTTTTAAAATGACAGCTAAAACTTGGTTTGCTTTCAGAAGTGGCTGAAACCGATTTTCCGTAATCCCTTAAGAACTTCTGCTTTCTTGAACTGAAAGTATTCTTATAGTGCCAATTCCAGTAGAAGTAGAGTTATAATAGCCAAAATCCCTTCAGCAGAGATGGATGGAAGAAGTGCTTACCCAGTGATTTTCTTTTCAAGTGGTAGAGTAGAATGAGCATGACCTTTGGATTCAGACGTGGGTTAAAAATTGATCTTTCCCCACTTAAACTTCTACAGGTTGCTTAACTTCAAAAATTTCACTTTATAAAAGAAAAAAATGAGGAGGATAATACCTACCTTGTTGGGCTATCGTGAAGTTTGAATGATAATGAATATAAAATGGCTATTACAGAGCCTGACGCACCATAGGTATTTAGTAATTGTTAACTTTTTTCCCTTTTCCCTTTCCCAGCTAGCTGCCTGGATGGCTCCCTCACACTCAGGATACGGTATTAGAACATTTGTATATATCCTTAGCTTATAGCACAGAGCAGTCTGTCCCATTAAAAGTATGTATGTCGTGAATTCCAAACAGGTTGCATGTAAATTAATTTTGATAAAATTGTGTCATCTTCAATACAAGGAGGCATGATTATCTTTGGTGAAGATACAATTTTACATGTTAGATTTGCTTTAAATGGCTGCTGTTCCATTCAAAAGATTAGTTAGGTCAAATATCTTCACCAATCTCAAATACCTTTTATGCATGACCTCTTCTTTGCCTCTATTGGTTATTCATTTAACAAATATTTATTGGCCACCAACTATGTGCTAAGTATTATTCTGGATGTTGGGGGAAAAATGATGATGAAAAAAGTCAGAGGCCTCGCTCTCACAGTTACGTCTGGTAATACAGACAGACATTAAACAAATGTCACAAATTCTGCATCCAAAATAAGTGATGACACTTCAGTTATTCAGGAAGCCTAACATTCATGAGAATATCTGCCAAATATTATTCCATTCCATTTTTAATTGATGTTATCCACTTTCATGATGTATTTAAATGCTTTTCAGGAAGACAGCTGTGTCTTCTCTGATGAAGAAAAGCTTTCAACATATTATTTAGACCCTTGAAAAAGTGTTTCTCTAACATAAAAAGAATCCTACAGCAATTATGCAACTCAGTTATATAGTATATAAAATATAAATGATGAATCAAATGTTTCCATTAAGGAGCCACTGAAAGATAAAAATATATTTCAAGTCCTTGAATTCTAAACAGTAAATCACTTGGTGCCTTTCCCTCTACATTGTTCTTCGTGATTGGAAATTGACAAAGAACTGCACACCTGTTTTGATTTAGATGCTTTTTAGAATTGGTTTCTTTCTCTCCTCTCACCTTTCTTCCTTCTAAAGGCTCACTCTTTGGAGTCCTTATGGTTATATATTAGTAGTAAAAAAGAATGATATGATTTTTGCAGCACCCAAATTACTGCCAAGGAAGCCAACTTTACACTGGATGGAATTTTGCTTCTTGTGCTGAGTATTGCAAATAGCCTTCTGCTTGTTCCTTTATAGGCCTTGGAAGCAAAATGAGCCATGTGTTTCCATTATGATGGCCTGACTCTGGGAAGAAATGTGCAAACAAGCCTTGTATATTTTTACTGAGCTCTCAATTAGTTTAATTTAGAATTGAAATGTGCTTTCTAGCTGAGATGTCCTAAAACAGAAGAGAGCGTGTATAGGGCTGTGCAAGTGCAGCCCACGATTATCTCTCATTGGGATATTTGATGGCGTTGTCCAAAAGCATCTTCAAAGAAGACATCTGAGAAAGTGAAGTACTTAATTGTGATATAATTAAAGTGAAATATTTTTGTGTAATTTGCATTTCAACTTGTCATTTATGGTGATTAGCTTCAGTAACTTTATGTTCTGTAGCTAACCACCGTTTAGAAGTCTAAGAAAATTAGCTTTTACATATTAATAACTTATGATAATGCCTTAAGGGCATAAATTAATGAATTCAGGGCTCAGCATGTTCTATCCACCATCTGATTGAACCTTTTCAAATATGAACATGAGAAGCTTATCATTTTAACATCAAATAATCAGAGAAAGAAGGAAGATGCTTAACTAATACTTCCTGAGTTTGTGAAGATTTCAAATAAAATGTGTTTTAAGAGACATTATTTTAAAAATCCACATGGGGGATAAGATTTCTTCCAGAAGAAAGATAAATGGTAAGGTCCTAAAATTAACAGGTAGAAATTAGATAAACAAAGAGTGGAAAACAATAGTCATGACAGTCTAGGACCAGGGGCTGTGCAGTGGGAGGCTGGCGAGAGGCTGTAAGACCTGGAATCGATAGCATTTCACAGGCAGCTCCAAACTCTGTGCTGCTGGGTGAACTCATAACTTCATCCTATTCTGTGAAAATTAAATATATAAAAATGGCAATACAATGTCACCCTGATAAAAACATAAAATATAGAAGTTTTTGTCAATTGTAAGGGAGAAGATTGTCTTATTACCTGAATTTTAAATTGTTAAAAAATTAATACATAGTTATGATTATATGGTTTTCTTATACTCATTAAATTTCTATATGATAGTAGCTGGCAATTTTTGGAAACTAAGCTTTAATTAAAAACTAATGGTGAATAGGTGCATGGTTGAAAGCAGAAGGATAATGCACATAGAGATCAAAACTAATTTGCGTAGACTGGGTGGAAATGAAAACTTTTAACTGCCGAAGTCAATTCAGCAACCTGAAAGTAGATTTTTGTGGCTTTTAGCTAGTCATTTACACTCTCCTAGTCAATCCTTTTTCCTTATTTTTTTTTTTACCAGAAACCATAAATCCATTCATTCAATAAATATTAGTCGAGCACTTTCCAAATGCCAATTTTAGAGCCTGAGGATAGATCAGTGAAGAAGGCAGTCAAATTCCCTCCTCTCGTGGAATGCATATTATCCTGGAGAAAGGAGATAAATAAGTAATCAAGTAAATAATATAATTTCAAATAATGGTAAGGCCTATGCATAAAATAAAACAAGATCATGTGGTAGAGAGTTATTGGAGCTGTGGGAGACTCATTTCATAGAGGAGTCAAGGGGAAACTCACTGAGGAGATGACATTTTTGCTGAGACAGAAACATTGAGAATTCAGCCTTGGAAGATTAGGAGAGAAGGAGCACCTGGTGCAAAGGCTCCATAGACGGATGAGAAGATGTTTAAACAGCAGAAAAAGGGAGAGTTGGGCTGAGTTTAGTGAGTGAGGGGACAATGATAGATGAGTTTAGTAAAGACAAAATCTTTAGAGCTTCTTAGGTCACATAGATATTGCTCTAAATATGAAAAGACACCAGAATTTTAAATGGGGGATGAAATACAAATTTATTAGCATTTCTGAGGAGTGACGAGTAATTGGGGAAGAAGAAAACCAGAAGTAGTAAGTGTAGTAAGGAGACTTTTAGAGTAGATTGGGCAAGATAATGGTGGCATAGTGGAGATTAGAGGAGTAAGTGGCTTTGGATATATTTACAATATTTTAGAGATAAAACCATCAAGATCTACTCATGACTTCAATGTTGGAAGAGAAGGAAGATAAGAATCGAGAATATTTTTGTAAATGGTCGTGGTTTTCGTAGATGGTCATGGAACAAGTGAAAACAGAGAGCAGGTTCTGGAAGAAAAATGAACAGTCCTGTTTTGACCCAGCTGTATTTTAGATGCCAATTAGAGAACAAAAGGGAGATGTCAAGTATAGTATTGATGTTTGAGTCTGAAGCTCAGGAAAAGACAAAACTGAAAGTATTAATCAGGGAAGTACTGGCCATGAATGGTATATGAAGTCACAGAAATAGATGAGATAGTCTAAAG
>NW_006432669.1:11553087-11565072 GCF_000325575.1 Pteropus alecto
AGATATGGAGATTCAAGCAAAGACACTGAGAAAAAGCACTCAGATAAAAGGAAACCCAGAAAAGTGTGCTCTTGGGTTAGCAAAGAAAATGTGTGTTTCAAGAAGAGGAAAAGTTCTCAATTCTTCATTATTATTTCCTTTAGTCACAATCCTTATGCTGTATCAGAAAAAAATCATAAATTTCTAAATTGCTACCACTTCCAATTCATGTAATCATATCTTGTCTTCTATCATTCATTTAATCATTCATTTTATTTTGTCATTCGTTCAATAAGTTTTTATAGGACACTTACCATGTGTCAGATATTGTGTTACATATGTTATATTGGATACACTTGTGGATAAACAGGAATGGTTCCTTATCATCATGGAGTTTACAAGTTATTTTATGTGTTCTTAGTCAGTTGCCTCTTTTTGTAATGTACCACTTTCAAACATCCTTATCAAATTCACAACAACCTTGCTTCTTACGTAAGTGAAACTAGGAAACTATCAATCCACACACATCTTATCTAATCTTTTGATCTCTGAAATCTGTGGAATTAAGTACCCTCCACACATCTCTATATCTCATGCAAGGCCAACCTTACATCTGTCCTTGACCTCTTATGTTCCTCTGAGAGACCTTCCATAATTAGTAACCCCTGTCTCCCTCTCTATTGGCTACATTCTTTCAACCTACAAACATGCTCAAATTTCTCTTATCACCTTTCTCTATATATATATCATGTGATCCTCTGAAGATATACTTAACATTATATCAATAATGAAAACCACATTTTATTGATATCTAATCCAATTGTTGCAGGAATCATGAACCTGAAAATGTGTTATTGGGAATTCACTGTTACTCATATTGCTAATTACCTCTTAGAAATTGGTATGTACATGTTTGCAAAGTGCGTAGAGTTTTGAATGTCTTGGTAAAAGTTTTTTTTTTTTTTTTAATTCTTATTTTGAGTACCTAATAACCAGATGCCATATGATGACTCTGTCTTCCCACCACTGTTTATATTTAAGCAATTGGCATATGTTTGTTTGTCTAACATTTTTAGAGCTTATTTGTCCCTGAGGTAATTTAAATGTGATTTTATTCAGAAATAGAAATGCGAGCACTAAGATCCAAATGCATACTTCTTTTTCAAAGAGGTCATCTAGATGATCCAGAATATGTTTATGTTACTTTTAAATACCTGTTAAAATGTTAACAGCAACTTTACAAAGTTTCACAGCAACTCATGGATCTCTAAAAATAAATCTTCAAATAAAATTTGCAAAATTTTTTTCATAACACTTTAACTTTTGACTTTTCATTCCTTGAAAAATCCTTCTTTCTTCTATCAGTTCTTCTACTATTCTGATGTCTGATATAATCTTGAAATGAGTTGTTTCCCATAGTTCTATCTTCAGACCAAAGTTTCACTGCACATTCTTTCTGAAGATTCTCTTACTGACTTTCACACCCACTTTCTTCCACATCTGTATTTTTAACTCATTCTTTTTTTGTTCAACCTCATTTTTTTATATACAACTATCTGCTAGACATTTGATACCTCAATATCAATGTGTCCAAGAAGGAATCCATTGGTTTTTATGTAAAACAGCTCTTCTCTCATAGTATCCAAGGAAAATCTTTCCAAGTTATCCAAGCCACTACTCAAGGTGATACCACTACTCATTCACTTGCAATAGAAGGCAAAGTCATCCTTCAGTCTGTCCTCTTCCTCATCCTCTCTCTTCTTTATTCTCTTTATCCAATAACTTATTACATTCTTCCTAATTGACTCTTAAATATTTCCTAAATCTACACTTTATGCCTACCACCTCTGCTCTAACTTAAACCTTTATCTTTTTCTTGACCTACTACCATAACCTACTTGTTGGTTCCTATGTCTTTAATCACCATTCTTCATACCTAACCTCCACAGACAGGTATCATTTCCTCAGTCAGCCTTCCTTATGTCTACTGGGCTAAGTTAAGTATTTCCATATGCTTCCTAATTCTGTACCAATTCTTTATTATCATCCTCTTGAAGTATGATTTTATATCTCTGTCTTGCCCACTAGAGTGTGAACTTCTTCTCAGTGAAAATATTATATTAATTATATTTTATTAGAAATGTTTAAGACAATGACTGAAATAAATTAGGCAGTATTAAGAATTTATTGAATGAAAAAAATGAATAGTAGTATTAATGCCATCTTTTTTGCCGTGCATTCTTTCTACTAAGGTGGAGGAAACACCAACAAACATTTTTTTATAGTGCTTTACAGTTGGCCCAAACTAAAAAACAGTTATATTTATGTTGAAAAATGGATAGCTTCGTCATTCAAATTTAAATTTTTACAAGGATGGACTGTTAACATAAATACTCAAAGTGGCATAGTCGTAGTAATGGAAGTGGTTGAACTTTCAGCTTACTGAGGAGTGCAACTGCACCGTAAAGCATTATATTCAACGGGAAAAAAAAAGGGGGACAAATAAATCTCATGTTCTCTAGATCCAGGGTGTCAGATTGGTGATATCTGCTGCAGATGTACTGTAACCACTTATAACTTCTGTTCATCTTAGCTCAGAAAATGGCAACTCTTAGAAAAATGTGTCCTATACATCGTATATAAATGGAACAATATAAAAGATAATATAGAGTTTTAATAGTTTTTGTTGTTGTTGTTTTGCTCTCTTCCCATATTTCAGACCTAATGTGATCACATCTTATACATTATACTGTTAATTCTGTCAGGTTTTTCCAAGTGCTAGTTTTTATTGATTCCATCATAGTGACACATTTCCAGCTGCAGTTTCCAATCTCGTTTCTGTTGCTATAGATACAGTATATTTTTTAAAAGAATTAAATAATTAAGAGTTTTTACATGAAATGCAAATTTGGAAAAATATTCTGTTCAAAGACAGTAAGAAATGCCCAGAGAGGGTGGAGGAAAACTAAAGTGTTATAGTATTAAGATAACAAGGCAAGGAAGCGTTTGAGAGAAATGTCCAAAGTTTCAAACACAGCAAAGGATTCCAGTAAGATAGGAGCTAAAATGTAAGATTTAGGATGTAGTTCGTCATTAGCAAAATTGATGAGAGTGATTTTAGTGACTGGGAAATACAGGAGCCAGATGAGTTGGAAACAGTGTAAGTAGAAAGCTCCTTTAATAAAGGTGACTGGGAAAGGACAGAAAGAGATAGGAAGGGTAAGGTCAAGAAAGTTCTCTGTTTTATAAGAGGCAAAATAGTTGAGCTTATTTTAAAATGTTTACAGAAAGCCTTTAGAGGAGAGTAAAGTTGAAGATACAGGAGAAAGGGAAGGGCAATCGGTGAAACAGTGGCCTGTGTTCCTTTTATCCATGCTATAGTGACGATGTAAAATTCAGTACGTCTCTCCGATTTATATCCCTCTACTTGAGAAACTGAGCTAAGACCATGTCATTTGATTTGTATGTGATACAGGGTTATAAATTATCATAAATTATGTAATAATTTGACTTGGTTTGGCATCTGGAATGTAGAATCTGGAATGAAACTGGGTGATTACTTGAGGAGAAGAGAGATTTAATTAATTGACACCATCAGGTAAAAAATGAATGGATTATTATCATGTGATTTTATTATGTGTTTAGTTATGTAATACATGATCCAAGTGATCTCATTAGTGAAACAATATAGAATATTAGAATAAAATTATGATTGGATTATTTCATTGAAAGTCTCATCTTGATTAATGTTTGTATCCCGAAATATGTATCAATCTAATATCATTGCATCTATTTAGTGACTAAGCATTAATTCTTGCTTATTTTATTTAGCCATGTTATACAAGAACGTTAAAATTCAATTTATTCCTCTATGTTCTGAACATGTTGATATTCAGCTTAGTTTATTCTCATGTACTGATATATGCATTTATATAGTTCAAGAAGTTCCATGTTTGAATAATTATTTGTATGCTAAGCAACAATAGATGTCATAAAATATAACTAAGCAAATTTCGATTTGAGTGTTTGCAAAGGTAAAGTATAATACTAAGTATGGATATAATTATATTTTAAAATTTGAATCTAGTGAACCAAATAAAATATTATCCAGGGTCTCACAAGAATTACTAGTTTCAAAATAAGTTTATTAGAGGCAGAATGACAGATGGTTGTGGAGAAGAGAGAATAGATATGTGTGGTGATGCTTATGAAGGAAAACAGTTAGAAGATGATTAAATATCAGAAAACATTAAGCGTGTTGTGATCCAAATGGCATAAATTAAAATAAATTAAATAGCATAGCAAGCACTAGAGTATTGGAAAGTTATAATGATTACCTCAAAAACAGAATAGTAGGAAAAAACAGTAGAGGAAATTTGTGCAAAGAATATTTATTGTTTTCTACCTTTTTTTTGGTAATGTAATACTTTTCGCAGATAACATTTTATATTGGCAATAATTTAATTTTTTTAAATAGATGAAATCAAAAGTGTTTTGAGGAGAGTGAGCAGTACCAGGGGAAAGGATCCAACCTTGCTCTCCCATTCCTATGTCACCAAAGATTCTCATGCAAAGCTACATAAGTCTTCCTAGGGAATCTGTGGAGTTCCTAACATACACACACACACACACACACACACACACACACACACACACACACACACACACCCAGTATGGAAAACAAAATTTAGAATGGTAGAAAACAAAATTTACAATGGTATGGGTTTGGGAATCTGTGGAGTTCCTAACACACACACACACACACACACACACATACACACAGTTTGGAAAACAAAATTTACAATAGTATGGGTTTGAAGTTCCATAACAGAAAGAACTATGTAAATGTTCATTATCTGCATGAGTAATTCAAGTAGATGACTCATAAATCCTGTTTGCTTATGTTTTCTCAAGCAAGTATTAACATTTGTGTATAGTTTCAGCACCAAACTAAAAGCCAGCATCTTAGATATGAATTTTAAATCTCTTCAACTTAATATTTTCTTTAAAGTAAAATAAAAATTAATTGAACTGATTATTTACTGTTGTAAAGATTGAAAGTGGGCCTTCAATTTCCATGAAAAATCAAGAGAACCAGAAAATATGAAAACAAAGGAGTACCTTGAGGTTGTGTGCTAAACACATAGCACTTACAGACATACATCCCAAACCTCGGTAGAACATTCATGAGATTAAGCAACTTGATTTATCAGGTGATTTAAATTATCAGGTGATTTAAGTTGAAACCCAAGATTCCAAAATGTTGCAACGTGATGTTTCTTATTTCTTGCGAGAAAATGACAGCCAATCACACTGCCAGAGCAAGCCAATCTACTCAGGTGATCAAATTCTAGTTCCTGGGTGAGCTTAGAGTTAGAATTGGATATTCTTTCTTGATAGTATTTCTTTAAAAACCTTAATCTATTTTCATGACAATAACTGGTATTTGTTATATGGAATCTGAATACTTGGTTTTGGATCAACTGTGATATTTTACCCTGTAATCCTTTTACTCGCTTATTAAATAACAGAGCTACTTAAACTATATATATGCATATAGAAAATTTATATTCATAAAATCTGCCACTTACAAATTACCTCATGTGTCCTCATAACATAGTTCTTTTACCTACATTATCTTATATTTCGTATATAACTAAAACACTAGGATTTAAACTTGTTTGCAAGGTTTGCGATCTTTCCCCTATATCTTAACGTCAATTCTATCCTAGTTTTGTCCATTAGAATATAGACTGTGATTCCTTAGTTGGGCTTTAGTTTTTCCAAAAAAATACAGTATCTCTTAGAGCATGTCATCTAAAGAAGACCAACAGCATTCATTTTCTGTTAATTGTTACCCTCTTATGTTATAATTGTATTGCTTAGACTCTATCAAATGACACAATAAATAAGAACAAAAGAAACATCTCCAGGTTTTATCAATTTATCTTGCTTAATTATGCTTCATAACTTCCTAAAACCCAGATATTGTGGAATATAGATATACAAGTTATTAAGATAATTAATTTTTTCAAGAGCCTAATACTGTTTTAACAAAGCGAGATCTAATTTCTTTGTATCACTATGAAGTATTTCTAAAATAAATACATCTAGATTATCCGAACTCTAAGCTTCTTAATTACAATTAGTAACGAAAATCAGAAAACATAACAATTTTATAAAACTAAAAGCTTCTTAAATTAGCTATATAAGCCAAAGAAAAACAGAACCTTTAGACATACGTGACAAACTGTGAGAGTGATTTTGGATTGGAAATAAGTCAAAAGAGTGTTCAAAATATGATGGGGCAAGAATCTCGAGAATTTTTTTTTCTTTATGAATTTGCCTCATTTTCCTTACAACAGCTGGGAATATGGAAAAGAAAGACAGGGTGAGATTGGGCACCTATTTATTTACCTTGGGTTCCCTTACTTCAGGAGGACCTGATTTTATTGAGTCTGGGAATTGTTTTGTCTTAGTTTTATGGCCTACCTAGAAGCTACACAAGCTGGCCACAATTCCACTAAGCATCTAGGCTATCTCAATAGTGACTTTCCAGACAGCATAACTTCTATTTTCGAACACGATTCAAGAGAACTCTAAGGTTGTGATAAAAAATGAAATTGTCATTGCAAAACAACAACAAAAAGATAATTTAGGCTGAGTAACAAATGCAGTTCAATTCAAAATGGAAAAGATAAGCATATTGATTCGGAAGTATGGCACAAAGGTAATTTAATTATTCCTCTAAATAATACTTAGAAATATTTAAAGTACAATATTATAGCTTTTGCATGTAAGAAAAAATACAGAGAAAAATTTGGATTTGTCACACTTAAAAGTCTCTCACATAAGATTTGTCACATTACCATGGAATGGCATATATTACTTCATTTTAGTTAAGTTTCCTTTTGATTCAAATTGGTTTCTTGAGAAAGGAAGCATATAGCCCCAAGTTATCTCAATACAAGGCTTTGAATATAAGCTCAAACATTCATTAATTGATTATACAATTAATTACACATTTCACTTTTACCCTTTTCTTATATCATATTCCTGACACACCAAAAATTCAGAGATTATTTTTCCTCAATTTCAAGGACTGTAATGAGGAAGTTAACAGTTTCAGAGTATGCTAATAGCTTGTTTTTTTTTCTCTTTTGTTTCAGTCTGTTCCCAGTATTCTAGAGGAGTATTTGCCATTTTTGGACTCTATGATAAGAGGTCAGTACATACCTTGACCTCATTCTGCAGCGCCTTACACATCTCCCTCATCACACCAAGTTTCCCTACTGAGGGGGAGAGCCAGTTTGTGCTGCAGCTAAGGCCTTCCCTACGAGGAGCACTCTTGAGTCTGCTGGATCACTATGAATGGAACTGTTTTGTCTTCCTGTATGACACAGACAGGGGTAAGTCACAATTCCACATCTACATAAGTTAATTTTCAACTCGAAGTGGCTTTGGATATTTCAGTAATTTAGCAAAATATTTTAATCCCTAATATGGCTAAAATCAGAATATGGTCGATGTGTATTATCAGTATTTTTATCTTGACTCTAGGGGAAAATTTCTAATTAAACAAGCTTTAAATTCATAGGATTACTCATGAGCCAACCATGCCTGGTTACTTAAGATAAATAATTCTTTAAAAATTTCTGTAATGATACTTCAGGTACCATAAAATAAATATGTCTTTTAATTCAAATGCAAATGATTTAATGTTTTGGAACATCTTAAAATAATATCATATTGAGCTATAGCGTTGAGTTTGAAATATAAGACTTTAAATGAATAATTGTAGTGTCATGACAATGAAAGTGGATTTGCTGGTAAGGCTTCTGCTTCTTGGCAACATTTCACTTTATCTTTACCTATCAAGCTGTAAAGATTAATAAATGATATCACGCAACCCATGTGTTGGAGAGGATAACTATCATTAAATTATTAATAATCCACACATTTTTGTACAAGGTACTTTGACTTTTCAACTGGAGACATATATTTTCTTATATTTTTTTCAATTCTTTTTTTTATTTAATGACTAATATCAAAGCAACATATTGTATTTCAAAGTAGACATCAGGAAACCACCTGTGGGGTTTTTATCTTTGATCCTTTTTCCTTACAGTGTAAGATTTATGAGAAGACAAGAAGTTAAAATAAAAGTTGAAACAGGTAACATTTTAAGAACATCCTTGAATAGAATTCTATCTGTGAAATGAGTAAAACAATAAACATAAAAATAATAAACAGGCAAAATAAATCTTTTGAAGGTATAATTACCTTCAAATGTCCAAAGCGTATTTTCAACACTCAGAGATGAAAACTCATTAAAGAAATTTATTTTTCTCATTAAAATTCACATTTTTAATTAGGTGGAAACAGTATGTCACCTAAGATGGCACATCAATGGTGCTCCTAGTATGCTATTTATATTTACATTCTTGATAAATTTTCCTTTCAGAAACAGCTCAGAAAATTTATATTATCAATGTATTTTCTACATAGAGCATACTCTAACTCATTTGGAAATATCTCATGACATCATTTGCCAATAGCTAACGATCCAAAGCATCCTAGAGAATGTATTACAGTTTAAAGAAATCATCACTCTGCTTATTTCTAACTTTTGAAAAAATCCTTAAGCAAGAGGACACTGAAAACTGAATCACAGTGCAAATTAAAACAGTGAGATGTTGCCACATATCTCTATTAGAATGGCCAAAATGCAAATCACTGACAACACCAAATGATGGTGAAAATGTAGAGTAAAAGGAACTCTCATTTATTGTTAATAGGATTTCAAAGTTGTAAAGCGAATTTGGCAGTTTCATACAAAACTAATTATGCTATTACCATATGATCCAGTACTCACACTCGGTATTCAGAAGGATTGAAAACTTATCTTAACACAAAAATCTGCACACAGATATTTATAACAGCTTTATTTATAATTACCAAATTATAAATAAAATAATATTTTATTTATTTTAAAATAAATAAACCAAGATGTCCTTCAGTAGGTGAACAGATAACTAAACTGTGGTATATTCAGACAATGGAATATTATTTAGAGCTAAAAAGAAATGAACTATCAAGCCATGGAAATACATGGAGAAAACTTAAATGCATATTACTAAGTGGAAAAAAACAATCTGAAAAAGCTAAATACTGTATGATTCCAACCATATGACATATGAAAAAAGCAAAACTATGGAGAAAGTAAAAGATCAAGTTGCCAGGGGTTAAAGAGGAAGTAAGAATGAATAGGTAGAGCACAGATTATTTTTAGTGCAGTGAAACTGCTCTGTATGATAGTATAATGGTAGATAAATGTCATTATATATTTTTCCAAAACCATAGAATCTACAGCATCAAAGATGAACTCTAATGTAAACAATGGACGTTGGGTGATAATGATGTGCCAGTGTTGTGCATCAGTTGCAAAATATGAGTATCAAATGCAAAAGGAAATACACTTCAATAAAATTAATTTAAAATGCTAAAATAATTGAGTCAATGTCAAGAAATATATACTGGGATGTGAATGAGATGGTTCTTCCTATGGTTTATTATGACACAGCTCAGTTCGCCACTTTGGGCAAAAGATCCTTATTTTATGACATCTTGATCTCAGAAATACCAGTAGAACCTATGTCTCATTCTTTCTCCTCTGCCTCTGTGTAAACCAGTCTCTAGCAAGGAGAGTGTTGCAAGCAGTCATGCATCAGCCTCCCCAGCCAAACAGGGATTAAATGTGGTGCTTTGCTTCTTCACCAGTTTATGCTTTCTAGGATCCTTACTTCTGCATAGCAAGTCAGATGTTCCAACCTTGAGCCACATCTCATTACCTCTCACCATGAGATCTCTCTAGTATAAGCCAAACATATATACTTAGTTATTTAAAGCTCTTTCTCTTGGCTAAATTTCCGCTTTCAAAGGCTTAAGCCCAACATGGTACAAACACTATTTCCTCTAATATGGCATGTTTTAACCTTTAACCTACTTACTGGCTTGCTGCACAAAGCCTACTTTTTTCTTGTCACCGCCCAAAAATTTAACTGTTTTGCTTCTAGCCAACTTATGCAAATAACTAGAATTTCTTAGTTCTCTCTAATAGTTGCTCAGGATGAATAGCTAGTCCTTTGTATTGCTTTCTGGGTAATCTGACCCAACTTCAAAATAAACACTTTTATTTCAAGTGGTAATTGTGTGAATGAAAAATAACATGTCAGGAAAATGGCCATTTCTTGATGTTCAGATGGCTCACTCTGTCATGATACTGATACAGGACAGGGCAAATTTCCCCAAGTGACAGGGAGACCAAGCCTTGCACTGAGAAAAGAGGAAGGTCCTTTAGCGGAGAGTGAAGAAAGAATTCAACACACACGCCAAAGTTAGAGTCAAAAGGAAAGTTTATTAGAAAAGGGATAGCACTCCATAGAGTGTGGTCTCTTCTCAGAGACAGAGAGTGAGAGGAGCTTGGAAAGATAGTGAGTAGAGGGGAGACCGAGTGTTCAAGGAATTCAGTTTATATATCGTTCTTTAGTTTCTGTGAATTATTATTTAAAAGACTTTGTTAACCCATTTCTTTGATGTGGACATACAGTGAGGAAGGGGAAGGGTATGTAGTGTGAAAAGGTAAAACTATGTAGAATGAAAGGCCTGCTGGCGGTTCTTAGCCTTTAATCCATAAGTTCCCCATGGTTTTAGCCATTGGGAATGACTCTTGGTTCCTGGTTCCCCTTCAAAGGTGTGAAGAATGGGTTGTTAGCAATCTCAGTAGAAATCTTCCTTTGTTCTGAAGGTGTCCTCCTGGCCTAGCAGCAGGAGTGATCAGCGCATTGCAGTCTCTGAATGTGGCTTAATTAACATTTTTAATTCTCTTGCCTCCTCCCTACATTAATACCACCACGCTTCCCAATATTCCAGGTCCTAATAGAGTTCTTCCAAGAGACAAAAATTATTTTTCTCTCTTTGAAATTGTTGTCTTTATTCTATAAGTTTAGGATCACAGCCCAATTTATTAGTTCTAAGATACTGTGCTGAAAATTACGTATCACTATCACCAAGCGAGGTTTGAACATCAGTTATGAACATATGATTAACTTCTTTCAAACACATAGTTGGCTAAGAGTCATCCATATTTTCACATCATGAAGAAAAAAGAATACACATCAACACTAAAGGCCAAATGTTTCTAAAATAATTCACAAAACCAAGTGTAAAGAAATAAGGTAATAGGGAGCAATTTGGTGCTTTTCTCTAATCCTCTACTGTTATCATGAAATGCTTAACTAAATATTTTTCCTGTTATAAGTAACTACCTTAATATGTCTCTGAATTTCTCCACAAACTTAAGTGAAACATGACATTCTGATGTATTATAAATCTTTATTTTAGAATAAGTTATTTCATTGATCCACTCAATTATTTCTGAAATCTTTATCCCTATAGTGATATAATGATCTTTCAAGATAGAAGAGCTTCACTCTGTAAAAAAAGTAGTGTTTTTTGTGTTGAATTATAGTCAATAAAAGGAGTAGTACTTTACTTCCTCTGATATAAAACATATGTTCTAGTCTTGATCTGCTATTTATTGATGAGCTATGTGAACCTGCCTATATTTTTGTCTTCATCTGTTGGAAGGAAGGAAGGAAGGAAGGAAGGAAGGAAGGAAGGAAGGAAGGAAGGAAGAAAGGAAGGAAGGAAGGAAAGGAGGAAGGGAGGAAAGAAAAAAAAGAAAAAACAAGAGAGAAATAAATAAATCATAAAATTACTACACAAAAACACTAGTAAATCATTATATAATATCCACATGGGCAAAGCCTTTCTAAGCATAAAATTCAGTACAAAACCATAAACGGAAAAAGGATGTTAGATTTGTATGTATGTCAAAAAGCATTTTTAAAAAGGTTAAAAGGCAGATCACAAATTATGAACATTTTTTGCAACATATGTGAAATTATTTCTTTTATATGTATAAATACACACATACAAGCACAA
>NW_006432669.1:11565089-11597510 GCF_000325575.1 Pteropus alecto
AGAAAGAAAGAAAGAAAGAAAGAAAGAAAGAAAGAAAGAAAGAAAGAAAGAAAGAAAGAAAGAAAGAAAGAAAGAAAGAAAGAAAGAAAGAAAGAGAAAGGAAGGAAAGGAGGAAAAGGGAGGGAAGGTGAGGGAAAGAAGAAAGTTGAACTGGGTGTCCTTTAAAGTCCATTTCTTTCTTTCTTTCTTTCTTTCTTTCTTTTTCTTTCTTTCTTTCTTTCTTTCTTTCTTTCTTTCTCTCTCTCTCTCTCTCTCTCTCTCTCTCTCTCTTTCTTTCTTTCTTTCTTTAAGATTTCTTCATAGATGTTATTGCAAATATGCTATTCCATCACAGAAAATTTTGGACCTAAAAAGAAAGATACTAGGTGACATAAGTGATCTCTTTATTAGCAGGTGACTATCTGCTTCTGTTCATTTCACTGCCTCTCGGAGAAGAAAAAAAGTAGTGTTTATTCATTTACTCCTTCAATTTATTTATTTAGTATTCGATAAAAATTTTATTGTTTGGTTTGTCTATATCAAGCACTTTGATAGATATTAAGAATGCAACGATGAAAAAAAGAATGCAAGGATAAGCAAGACACTACTGAAAATAAATTAACTCGCTTGCTATGACTTCTTTAGGAAATAGTACACAATATTCTACATGACAACCAGAAATTTGCCTTTGATACACAGCTTGATGTTTGTACTATTGTAATTAAGAACACAACAATTTACCAAATAGTTCATCATCCTTTGGAGAAAAACAATTGTAAAATATCCTTTAAATATAAACTTTGATAAGATTTTTGAGTTGATAAATATAAAGCTACTGAGTGCTTAAAATGTGCCTTATGCACCTGAGGAACTGAATTTTAAGTTTTATTTTATTTTACATGATTAATTAAGTAGCCACATTTGCCTAATGGACCTCATTTGAAATGACATATTTCACTTTGAGTGAAATCTCTTCTTGATTCATATTTTACTATGTAAGAGAAAACCTTAGAGAACACCCTGTACATAATTCTTTTTACAGTACATGGATATATATGGGTATACAATTTTTACATTGCATTATAAATACATTTACATATCTTTTTTCCCCCAGAAATATAACTTATTCTTCAGTAATTATTATATCTGATTACATTTTATACCTTTTGTAAAGTAATCCCTGTTAAGAATACTATAAATACAAAATGAACTAATGAATTAATCAAGTGAAGTCTTTGACAATAGATATTAGACAGTTTTAGTGCTCTAATAACTAATTATGTAATACATTTTTAATTAATGGTAATGTGTTTTAATAAATCATATAGTTTATAAAGTCAAAATTAAAAAATTTTTGTAGGGATGGTACATGAATTAAATGCAATTTTCTTACCATGAAAAAATGTGCAGCGAAATGAAAAATAACATTCTTGATTTAGATATAATTTACTAAATATTTAGAAATTTTAAAATAATCAACATTTTTGCTAATATAAACCTTGAAAAATTTTTCAAATCCAATTAATGCGATGTCATTTTTCTTGAGTAAAAACAATATCAATTTAAATATTTAAAATATGAGCAATAGTTATTTTCATTTAAAATACATCTTTTTAAAAGAACATATGTTTTACCTATGTCTATTGCCCAGAATTTTTAGTATTTATGATGTATTTATGACCATGCTTAATACCAAAGGTGACAAGATGAATTTATGAACACAGAAAAGATTAGGAGATATAAACCTAACATTTTTAAAATTCTAATGATCATTGTCAGTGTTTTTCAAAATTGTTACCATTTCCAGAGTAATGCGTATCCAGAGTAAGCAATGGCTGACACTGACCTTGTTTTTACTTAGTCCTTGGTTCTCTTTAATGCTTAATGTTCGTTTTACTTGCATTAGTGCTTTCCAAGCTAACAGATTTATTTTTCAGGTTGCTAAATATCTTGTATCTAATATCTTAATAAGTATTATAACATTATATTATTTGTTCCTAGGAAAGATATATTTGGCAAAGCATTGAAAAGAAAACTTTATTTTGGCTTCTTTTGGCTTTTTTCCTTTTTCTGTTTTATTTTAAGCACTTTTTTTTTTTTTACGAAAATATATTCTACACATTGTATAACATATTTTGAGAAACCTAGGAAACAATGTTGTGGATGATATAATATGAATATGCTGCTATCCCAGGCCGAAGTCAGTGCAGGAAGTGATGAGGGATAGAAAGAGGGGAGGAGAGAGATTCTACCATTTTATTTCTAATTTTTTGGTGTTACTGCATACATGTCTCTTTTTTAAATTTATTTTTATAAGAGTTTATTCGAACCAAATCTACGACATATGCCGAGGAGCAAGATCTCAAATGCTCCTCATGCCTTTTGTTTTTAAACTGCCTTAAATCCTTTTGCAAAAAAAAGTAAAGATCTGTAATAACAGAAAAAGGAGCAAATGAATAGGAAGTGACATGGAACATCTTTAAATGATATCTCTTTAACTCCCAATAAATAAGTCTATATCAACCCAGAGAACTCTTCCATCTTCCTTTTGGGTTCTCAACTCCATGTCTCTTCTCTTCTATTTTCTTCTCATATTTTCCTATTCCATTGCTCTTTTTCACTTTCTCTTCCTTCCCTCAAAATCTAGAGTGGATAGGCAACATGATTTCAGGTGTGCTGAGAACTTTAATGTTTTTCTCGGCCATTACCTAAGATTCCTTTAAATTCGAATCCATAAATAGCATAGGGGGATGATAGAGCAAATAACTCTAAGAAATACAGCATAATGACTTCAATTCGCACTAAAGTAAAATTACTGATATATGCTCCTTCTTTTGGGTGGGATGGGAAGGGTAAGGAGTGTACCTGTCAACTGGACTTGCAGTCACTCAGAGAGGAGCATTCAGTGTCTTCAGTGCTGAATATAAGCACTGTTCTTTTCTTCCCTCTCTCCAGCTCCAATGCCTAATTCCACTGACACACATCTACCATTAATTGTGACAGTTAAAATACTTCTGGTCCATTTTTCCTATTAAACAAAATTAGAAAGATAATGGCAAAGCAGAATTAACTGACACATAAATTCTGGAGAAGTAGGAATCTTTCAGATTGCAACTTGGTATTATCCAAGAAAGGATGAATAATTTATCTTTAGTTCTTGATAGTGTTAAGCCCTATTTTCAACTTGTTTCCTAACCCTCAAATAAAAACTTTAAGTCTAAAACCCTTACCAGTATGAAGAGGAATTTCCTTTTTGTAAACCTCCCATGGTGATCATCAGGCAATTATCTGTGCTTATAGTGAACGCATTAGGATTTAGACTATTTTTTATAGCTCATTCAAATATATTCACTACTGGCTTTTATTACAATTATGGTCAGGCTGACAACACCAAATATTTTCTTATTGTTAGTTGCCCAGCGTGAGGATAATCCACCAGGAGAACAACACTTAACTATATCTTTCAATTATGTATCACTGCCTTCCTGCTGGAACCAGGCCAGTGGGAGACAAAGAAAAATACAGGTATAAAAATAACGATGGAGTTTTCTGTGGAGATCTAACTTGTAATTGAGGGAGATATAGTAATTGGAAACAGGCAGGGCAGCTCTTGCTCCTGTCATAGCATCTTCTCTGGTGTCACTGCAATGTGTTTATTCCCTGCCCTCATTAACCCAGATTCCACAGGCTGTCACTACTGTAGGTTAGGAAGTGGAGCAATGGACTAAGGGGTGAGTGGATGAGATAAAAGAGCACCAGTGGGTGTTTTTATGAAGGTTTATGCATCCGATTCCTTTTTCCTGGTGAGAGGAGGCAAAGGGAAGCACATGTCTATCTGTCATCTCTTGTTTTCCCTGATATAGAATGAAGGATTTGAGGTCAAATGCCAGAAGTCCCAGTCATATTCTGAAGGAGTGCTGAAATCTCACAAGGAGAATGAATCAGAACAGAACTGCCAAACAAGGGGATTAGCAAAGAACAATGATATAAAGCTAAAACAAGAGTAGTCAAAGAAGACAGCAGAACAAGGAGCAGTCAACTAAGCAGCGGGCTGACAGAACGGAGAAGTCCTGGAGACATAGTGTAGAAGCCTGCTGTTGCTTTTGTGGTGCCAGCAGCCTTCCAGACTTTCATTTGAAAGGTTGAAGAGGCCTGAGTGGGATGGCAGGGAAAATCAGTATGTAATTCTCCATGAATATTTGTGCTCGGTCAGTTTAGTTGTCACTTAGTAGGCACTAGACATACATTGTTGACTGAATAACAGATCAGCTGTCTGGATGCTCTTCCTTTCCCATTTCCTACCAACTGTTCGTGTTTGGTCTCTGAATAAAAGATAAGAGCAGATCTAGACAAGACCTTTAGAGGCCCTACTCACTGGAAAGGTGATTGTGCTCTGCCCCATGAAAAGTCAAACAAACAAATTACAAAATAAGTGTATGAGTGTCCAAAAGAGTTCTGATTTTTCACCATAGTAACCATTTGAACACTGTTTTTTGAAATATTCTATTTGTATTTTAAAAGATTCACTGTTATAGAGCCCTGAGCATATGCTAAACCTGTCAATGGAGTTATTCAGCCATGTCTGGGGACCAAGGGGAGGGAACATGTTCCTTCAGAATCCTTAGGTTAATGGAATGTGGGTATAATGCTTTAGCAATTGTCTTATCCTGTAGACTTTCTCACTGGTTCCATCTTTTCAGTTACCCACACCTTTCTAAAGCAGTAAGTTTTCAAATGATTTGTAATTTCTTAACAACTTCTTTATTTAAAAAAAAAATTATCTGAAGTTTGGAGAAAAACATTTTTTTAGAGCTCTCATTGAAAATATTACCTCAAGATAACTTTCATTGCCTCAATGAATTTTTCCTTCTATTATAAAAATGGAACAAATACATATATAATGACAATGCAGTTAGAGTTGAAATACAATGCAAAACTTATTTTAGAGTAACTAAGTTGAGTAAGGTTTACTCAACCGATGTGCTTTAGAGTTTATTCACCATGTTATAACACATGATATCAAGGCTATGGAAAGGAAAGCAGTAACATTATTTGATGCAACGGAAAAGAGTTCTTAGATATAAATTCCTTATGGGTAAAGCTGTGACAGTCCTGCAATCTTTTGCATGCCCAAATAGGACTAGTTCCAGCATCTTTTCAGCTCTATATCCCCGACGTTGTCAGGACAGTTGTAAGACCACACTGTTAAGTGGCTGGATTCATATCCCAGCCGTACAACTTATTAATGTTTGACCCTGGATAAGCTTCCTAATATTGCTAAATCTCGGTTTTCTAGTCTGAGAAATAGCATCGAATATCAAATCTACCTGGTGGTTCTTAGTTATATATAAAATGCTTGTAAAGTTCCTGGTATATAGTAAGCTGTATAAGTTATAGTTATTACCTGTTGTTGTTATTATCATTATTATTAACATCATTGTTATTTGTGCTTTAATATCATAATATTCATGCTTAAACACCAGTAAATATTTATCATTTTAAAATTATTAATTGTGAATCAGAGGTTTTGGTTAATATTTATATTATGAGAAACAAACCATAATACATGGACATTTCTGAGTATAAATGCTAAATTGATGAAGAAACAAACTGAAGCGTAATTCATAATTTCTTTTTCTTTGTTTCTTTCATAGACTTTTCCTCCTCTAACTTCTCTTAAATGCCGGTATTCCCTCCAGGTTCTGTCTTCAGCCACTTTGCCTCTGTAAACTTCTTAAATACAAAGCTGCGTATGCTCAAGTTTCTGATTAGAATGATTTCGTGACTTTTTATTATCCTTCATATAAAGTCCAAATTCCTTAAATGATACTCCACAATCCATCTCTTGATTGCTTCTCCCATCTCATTATATAGTCCACTTACCCAGAAACACCAAGCCCCAGTACAAATGACCTTTCTAAAGATTTTGAGCACACGAGATTCTTTCACTTGCCTTGACAGCTCTACAAATGCCATTCCTTCAACCTCAAACCTTCAGTGCAAATCTTTTTTTCCTGGAGTGACCCCTATTCATCTTTCAGATCTGAGCATAACTTCCTTCAAGAGGTCTTTTACTACACATTTACACTGGAGTGAGTTAACCCCGCCTCTGTGCTCCCACAACACTCTGTATTTTCTCTATCGAACACAGTATTCTATTTGTTTAATTTTATGCCTTTGTCATCTGACTCTTAAGTCCTATAATAAATAGCAGGGACTATAGCTTAAAGTTAGGTAATCAGTATGATGATAGTTGATAGTTGGTACTACTGCTAAATACAGTAGTCATTGTCATATAAAAGATTACATTCTTACTATTTTCCAAAGTTGATTTTAAGGGTTTTATTCTGTTTTGATAAATACTAGATTAAGGTCATAACAAACAAGCATTCTTCCTCTACTAGAGCAACAACATAAGCACCCATCCTCATAACAGTCTATCACTTTAATTTGAAAAGTAGGAAAAGAAATTTTGTGAGGGACATTGTTGTCTGGGCCTTTTACATTTTTGCCTACCTATACTCTATCAAAAAGGGATATATTATATTATCTAAGTTTTCACTAAAGTATTTAGGAAGTAAGTAGTATGTAGAATCATAAAGTCCACATGTCTACTGTCTAAAAAATAATCTTCTAAAATAAATTTATATTAGAAAGAACTTCTCCCCCGACCCACCCCTAAAAAATCTTTACTGATTTACACAGAAGTACAGATAGTGTATTAAGAAGTTAGTAGGTTTTAAATAACTAAAATGGCTGTTTAGTTAGAATGACAAACAAGAGTGAGTTGTGTTCCATATTAAGCATGTTGACTTTGTATTATTATAGTTAGGAAAACGCAGTTTGTTTTTGAAAAGAAGAACAGGGGGAAAAGACGTAAAGAGAATTTTTATTTTCTTAAGAAAGTCTTCTTAGTAGTACCTGGACTGGAAGTTATTGTTTCTTGTCTAAAAACACGGTAACAAGGTAGGTTTAACCTTACTAGAGCCAGGAGACCTATTGCAGATATGCAGTTGTCAGAACAAGGCCAGTTCTCCCCATTGGGCCTGATGTTATTGTAACCTAAGAGTTCAGCCCCCAAAACTATGTAACCAGCAGTGACATCTATGGCTATAAAGAGTCTAAAATATACCCTCTGAGGGAGTAGACCATAAAAGCAGTACAACCTTGAAAAGTGGATTTGAAGAGCATCTCAAGTTAAAAAGCCTTCTGATGCAGGTGAACTCAGTACAGATTAACAAAGGGTGCAAGGTGGAACTGATCATGGAATAATCAATATTTTTCTGACCCAATATAGAAACATGGATGTTTAAATTAAAAGACATAGAGTAATGTTTTAAAAAATAACAATAGAATGGTATCAGTCACAATAGCAAGAGTTAAGATAATGAAAACTCATGTACATTAGACAAATCAAAGTGAGTTCGAAGAAGCGCTGGGGCCAGCATATTGCTAAAAAAATCACTGATGAGAAGATGAGGTACTTAGTGGAAATAAATGTGGAACAATGATGCTGAAGAGCATAGAAAGGATCAGGTTTGAGAATTGTGCCCTTGCCACTCAGAATGACTAGAATTTTCCAGCTACCACAACTCTTCATAGGTCTGAAGCTTTTCACTCCTAACCTCTAGAACAGGAGTCAGCAAACTACAGCTGTGGACCAAGTATGGCCAATAGCCTTTTTTTTGCAAATAGTTTTATTGCAACACAGCTGCACTCATTTATGTATTATCTATGGCTACTTGCAGACTGCAGTGGCAGAGTTGAGTAGTTGCAACAGAGATTGTATGACCCAGAAAGTCTAACATGTTTACTACCTGACCCTTTTCAGAAGCTTGCCAACCCCTGACTTAGAACCTTCATTGAAAAGTGATTACTTCAATTGAATCATCTTATGTAAAAAAGATACTTAAATGCGTACTTGTTCTACATATGTTTTCATTGCTAAGTAAACCAAAAATTCATGATACAAAAATATTTTCCTAAAATTATTTATAAAAGTAACTCAGTAAATATTTGTGAAGTTGATTTCAGGATCTATGTAAGTGTGAATATGAGTACCATGGGAACAATATTATAAATCCATAATATCGTGAACATAGGTGCTTTCACCTGACATATTACATTATTGAACTAATAGTTTTCATGCCTTTCACAATAATGATGAAATATTCCTTTCAGTTACTAGTTAAATAAAACTAAACGATAATATTTCCCATTCTTGAAATCCCTAGAATCAAGGCCTAATCAGAGCCTCTAATGTACAATATCAAAGTAAGGATTATGCTAAATGCCAATTGTTTGCCTCAGTGCGTAAGATGTGTTTATTGGGGGGAAAAGCTATTTCCCAGAGACATCAAAACATTAGTATTTACATAAAATTATGAGTTTTCATTTATCTCAAATCATAATTAGGTTTTTTGTTTTGTTTTATGCTGCCTTATATTTTAAATAAGTTGTAGATATGGACTTTGGAAGTTAAACTTGAAACCATTGTAATATAACAGCACTTTTAATTTTAGGATGAATTTAGACTTATTTCTAAATCTTAATTGGGTCTGTGCATATGGCTCACCTTTGTTTTGTTTTGTTTTGTTTTTCTGATGACGTACTTACTAGCTCAAATAAAAAATAGATCAAAGGCAGAGGCATCATCATCTCTAAGCCAGATTGTTCCCATAGCCTCTTATCTGATTTCTCTCCTCACCCAAATCTTTATCTTCTAGCACAATAGCCAGAGTGAACCTTCTAAAACAGGCAGATTACATCTCCCTGCCCAAAGCTATCCAATGGCTTTCTATTCACTCAAAGTTCTGATGATGACATGCCAGGCACATTCCATTCTCAGGGCCTTTATACATCCTCTTTGCTCTGCCCAGAATACTCTTTCTGAAGATGTAAGAAGACCTCGCTCTCTCTCCTCCATCAAGTCTTGGCTGAATGTCACTTTCTCAGTGAGGCCTTCTCTAACCCCATTCCTCTTCTCTGCTTTATTTTTCTCTCTAGCACATTTTACCACCCTACATGTATACATTTTATATATTTTACTTACTTAGCAAAGGCTCCATTGCAACAGCGAATTGTGTTTATTTATTCACTGCTGTAATTCCAGGGCCTAGAATTATACCTGGCATATAGACGATGCACCAAATGAAATTTTGCATCAAATGAAATTTGATAAATGAATTTTAAAATTGGCAAGAATGATGATGAAAGCAATAAAAAGCTGGAACATGTGCAATCATCTCATAGTTATCACAGGAGAGTGTGGTGGCCTGGAGTTCCTGAGGCCCAGGAATGGATGACCGGGAGTGCTTGGTATCTAGGACGTGTATGGGTTTTATGGAATATTTGGCATCCCTATCACTTATTAAGTTATTTATATTTGAACTAGGAAATTTTTTTTTAAATTTTACCACTCAACAATTGGTGACTATAAAATAAGAAGTGGTATATTATGTTCTTAAAATATCCTAAAAGGGGGCGGGGGGGTGGGGGGACTCTAACATGTTTTGTCTAAATTCACCAGTATTAGGCATAAGCCCAACATTTTTTTTTGATGACGCCTATGCATTTTTGAACAAACAAGAAGCATATGTCACAAAAATACAAATGGAAAAAGAAAACTATGAACAGAGAAAAATGGCTGATCATAGATATTATAAAAAAATGCTTTCAAGTAGTGTCGGAGATTCTTCAAGAATTTATAATCTAATAATATTAGCAAGCACTTATATAGTACTTACCATGTGCGGGCACTGTTCTAAAGCTTTATATATATGTATATATATAAACTCATTTAATCTTTATAGCATTCTGAGGCAGGTGATATTACTATTTCCATTTTACAGATGAGAAAACTGAGGCCTCTAGAGGTTAAATAACTTGTCCAAGATCATACAGAAAGTAATTAGCAAACCTAGGCTTCGAATTAGGGCAGTTTGACTTTAAAATCTATGCTTTTAACCACTACATTATGATGCCAATGAGGACCTCACCTTTAATTTGAATCTGAGATAGCCAAAGAAGATAGAATAAGCAGGTCCTGGACATCTAATATATAAATCACTATGCAGCACTAGGTATTCCCAACAGTTCCTGAAAGGTCCAAAAAAAGAACCAGTCACAGATCCAAATATTTCAGCTTTAGAAATTTATTTCAGCATGGGCATCTGAGTCCTGCAGCTGCTGTGTATGGTCTTTTGTGTGGTCACAGGTGTTGGCTGTACCACTAGAGCACTTAACGGAGGATGACAAGGCAAGCATAGTCGGGACTGCCAGCCACAGGAGGTAATGCCAAGTTTAATACTGAAAGTCAAACATATGCATGTGCCAATTTTCTTCTAAATGCATTTTTATTGAAGAAAAACAAAGTTGTCCTCTAAAACACTTCATCTGTGGAAGGATCAAGGATGATATTGGCATAAAAAATGGTAGCATTAGCAGGCTTAAAAAATTAAATTTGGTTTAAAAACTGGAGATGATAGAGCGATGAAATCAGACAGTTACATCAAAGAATGACCACTTGAATACCAAGTAAACAATAATTAGGTTCTACATATTTTAATTTTAGGAAGCCAACGTGTGGCCTAAATTTTCATGTAAAAAATATAAAAAAAAAGAAGAAGAAAAAGAAGAAATAAACCACACCCAGAACCTTAAAAAAAAAAAAAAAAGAAGACTACACCTGGCACTTTCTATGAATAGATGCTTCAATGATCATAAGTGATGTTTTGGTGAAGCTAGAGCCTTCTTTATATGAATTGAGTCATTAAACTGTATTAAACAAATGTTTGTGGATGATCAATTATGTGTACTACAGTAGATAAATATAAGCATAAACTATAGATTTTGATAGCAAAGAATAAACAGAACACAAATCAATGTAAAGAAAATATACTAGATAAATAACGTAAGAGAATTACAAAGAAATGTTAAGATTCAAAGGAAGAGCCCATATCAGAGTGAGGACTAAGAATGGGCCCTAAGTAGGAGGTAGAATTTGAACAGGGACCTAAGAAGTTAATGTAGATTTTCAACAAGAAGAGACAGAAGACATTTCAGGGAGAGGAAATTGAGAGTAAAGAAGAGATGGGAGGGTAAATTTCAGCATGAATGATGAACCGTGCACATTTTCTGGGGTACAGGCTCCATAACCTGAGAAGTTTAGAGTCTAGTAAGGGAACTGTGACTTCCCAGATCTCAGTGACTGACATGTTTGGTTGACATTAAGTGAAATGAAATGGCATGTAGGTGAAATGAAATGACATGTAAGTGAAATGTGGGTGAAACATGATGTATAATGTTATCTATGCAGATAACTATCATACAATGGAAATCATACTCTAATTGAGGCACATAGAAGACTGCAGAGGTACAGAGAAGGTAGATCATTTTCTTCAGGGAAAGATTCAGAAAGGATAACATTTGAGCTCATTATATCTCAAAAACATGACTAAAATTTCCAGATGAAGTTGGAGGAGAAGGGCATTTCTTGGAGGGAACAGTATGTACAAGAGTATATGTCATGCAAATGGCAAATACCTCAGTATAGCTCAAGAAGCGAGGGTGTGGGAGGTGACTGGCAGGGAGAATGGGCTGATTAGGCTGTTTAGACCAGATGAGACAGATAATGTTGGATAGTGTATGCCCCACCTGAGAATTTGGATTCTGTGTTCTAGGTGACAAGATGCCAATAGTTATTTTAAGGTCGGGTACTAACATAATAAACATTTAAAATATACATCACTAAAGCAGTATGGAGAATGAATTGGAGGTGGTAAGATTTGGCGAGCAAGAAAAAGCAATTAGGAAAATTACAATGTGGCACATAAACAAGCAAAAATGAACATAGTAAAGCCTATGTACATGAATGCTAAAAATGTGTCAAGTACATGAATCATCAGAGTAGGCTGGCTTTAGTCAAAGTTTATCACTTGAGATTTAGAGCCAGATCTTATTTTAAAGATTCCCACTTTAACTTAAAAGTAACAAAAACAAGATATAGATAACTAGTTACTTTAACTCATAGATTTCTACATCTACTGTGATTTCAATATGTTACTACAGATGCTAATAATAATACCAATATGTAAATTTCCTTTATGTCATAATACATTATTTATATTACTATTTAGTGTATTTATATAATGCATATATAGAATATGGATGATAAAGTGTTCTAGTTTGCTACAGCCTTATCATGCATCTAACACCCTAATGAAAGAAGAGTTTAACTTGTGTTGACAACTTACTAGTATCCTAATGTCCCCTATTTAAAAACAGACTTAGTTGTGAGTGATTCTTCTGATTTGGTTGTTCACCTCTGCAAAATTTTGCAATTTTATGTCGAAAAATATAATTTCTTCTTAAGGCCTTTATTTAATATATGAAATGGTTTGATCAATATTTTCCATTACTGATGGTATAATTTTGCCAAATTTTATATATTTTCTCTCTTAGTTTGTCTAGATAAATATATTTGTATAAGTTAAATAAGTTTGGATACTTGGTTAAATTTTTTCAGCTCCTTCCCCACCTACACAAAGTTTATTTTAAGTATTTTAATACATGGTTTAAATATATCTTTCACTTTAACATAAGTTTTTAAATAGTCAAATCATCCAATTTCTTCCTATTGCCAGGGTGCCAAGAAGTCCTGGAGAAAGATATAAACTGTGGCAATTTTGTTCCATTACAAACTTACCTAGCCCCTCAATTCTACTGAACAATTCTGCTTATCTCTAATTAAAATCTATTATTTTCCCAAAAGTTCTTATTCCAATGTTTTTCCAATTTTCCCAAATATTGAGCTGAATTTTTTCTACTCCCTTAATTCTATGGAGATCAGGGTACTTTTCCTGACACTATTTAACATGAGCCCCTCATTATTCAACCAAAATCAAAGTGCTCTGAATATTCATTCATTTCCTCTGATTTGGTTGTTCACCTCTGCAAAACACCTCTGGTGTTCTTTCTGCCTTCAAGAAATATTCCTTGCCTTCCTTCAAGGCTAACCCTCTAAATGAGCCCATATCTTTGCTCATACTCAAAGGTGTTTCTCTTCAGTTATCTAGACTTCCTCTTTGACCTTCAGTTTCTGCCTCTTTTCTGTTTGTACACAGGACTAAACTTTCCCAAACTATAAACAAGCACTCAGACGTCCTTAATAATCTAAACTCTCCTGAGCCACTAAAGCTCTCATTAACACATTCCTTGAAACAGTCTAAAAAGCTCTTCCTCTTATCTTCACTCCTTCATCCTTTGCTCTTTGGATTCTATCTCCGCCCACTCTGCAGAACTTAACCTCTTCAAAAATTAACCTTCAGCTCTTCAAATCTAAAAATGTTTCTCATACTTCATGCTCTTAAATTCTTCTTATTTTTTACCCCCTTAAATTCATCTTTGGTATCTGACACTATTTTGCACTCTTTTTTGAAACATTCTGTTCCCGTGATCATTTCCAATGTTGCATGTCTTGTGCCTTATATTTCTGATCCTAAGAATAGTATTCCCCATATTCAGTCCTTACTACTTAATGTTCTTTTTGGACCGAATGCTATTTTTGCCATTGCTCTAACTATAATTTTGATCTGAATGAGTCCCGAATTCCTCTCTCTTTATGAGCTCATGCTAAAGCGTCGTCCCTTTTTTTAAACAAGTTGCTCTAAGAAGGTATAATAAATTTTTTTTTAATAAACCAGATATTGATTTTCACAGCTCGTGCATGTTGTTTTCGTAATTCTTAAGAAATAGGCACTGAAATAATTAGAAGTAAAGGGTCACGATTTATCCATTGTGCTTCAGAAAAAAGTATGTACTACCCATGGAATATATACAATGTATATTATAGATAAAAGATAGATAGATAGATAGATAGATAGATAGATAGATAGATGATAGATAGATAGATACATAGATAGATACATAGATAGATACATAGATAGATACATAGATAGATAGATAGATAGATAGATAGATAGATAGATAGATAGATGGATAATAGACAGATAGATTTATGTATTTGTGTATAAAATGTTAACAATAGGAAAATTTGTATAAAGGGTGTATGGCTCTCTCTTGTATTATTTTCATTCTCAAATATTTCTAGAAGTTAAAATTATTTCCAAATAAAATTATAAAAATAAGTAAGTGAAGTTGGACTGAGGGAATTTTATGGCTTTGATGACATTTATCATAAAACAAGAAAACTGAATAAAAATAAGCTAAGCTTTCAACTAAATAAGCTAAAACACACACACACACACATACACATACACACACACACACACATACACACACAGACAAACATCACAGACCAAAATGAAACATGCAGAAAATTAAATAATGCAGGCAAGGGCAGATATTAATATACACGATTAATAATAAAGCTGCAGGGAATTTTCACCTGTTTATTTATCGCTAAGTAAGTCTCCATTCTCCACCCACCATTTCCTCTACTCTTCCTTCTCCTCATCCTTTTTATCAGAATAATTGACTATGCTTTAAATGTGCTTTTCTCCATATTTGAAATTTCACCTTCTTTAAAGTACAAGGGACTAAAAGATTTTCTGACGGGGAGACATAAACCAGTTTGGAAATTGAAGAAATTTTTTCTGAGGCAGCGATGTGAGAGCCATGATCTAAATGATAAATAAAGATTTTCAAGGCAAAAGTGAGGAAAAGTAGAAAAAAAAATGCATAAAATTTTTGAAATTAAAAAAAAAAAAACAAGCATTCTCAAAAAAGTAAATGAAGTCTTAAGTAAGTGGAACAGAGGGAGAAAGAAGAATAACTCTGAAAGAAAAATAGCAGTGGTCAAAAAAGAGTTGAGCAATTATTTAGGAAACCAACAAAAAATAACAGGTATATATTAATTTCATATAAAACAAGTAATTAGCCTCAAAAAATTTTAAAAGAACCATTTTTATAGTAATTGAGTTTATAATTAATATTGAAAGCCGTGATGTTTGTCAAGGAAAAAAATACAACATCATTTTAACATATAATCAGAAAGCTATAAAAATACAGAAAGAGTTTAAACTCTTACTTTTAATTTTAAAAAAGACAATAAATAAAAAATATAGGGAACATGAATAATATATTTTATTTAAGAAACACTATTAATTATACCGCAAGGGAAAATAAATTTTATTTTCTTTCATACATTTTTATGGAATATTTATAAAAATGGGGTATATATTAAGTCCATATAAACAGTGAAAACTAATAAATTTCAAAAAAGAAATTATAGAAGCCATATTTATCAGTATAGTGGATAAAGAATATAGTACAGTAATAGCAAAACCTTAGAGTAAAAAGTTTGTGTAAATTTATAAAATAAAAATACAGCAAAGAAGAAATCAAGAATTCAATACCAAACTTAAAATAATGAAAAGAAAACAAAAATGATAAAATTTTAAAGATGAATCAAATACATGGCATTGTAAATTATAGCCTTAGATACGTTATTAAACAGTAAAAGATTAAAATAACTCTACTACATATACAATCTACTACATATAAAATAACAACAGTACCGAAGAAAAGCTGGAAACCTGAAATAAACATAAAATCAGAAATTGAAAAGGTAGGGGGAGAAGTATAATTATTCATTTCAAGAACTAGTTTCTTGAAAAAATCAAATGTTTTAATATTCATCTGGAGGTAGTACTAATGTTTGAGGTTAATGAAAAAAATGAACTAAGTATTGGCTGGTTGAAGAGAGGTTGGTAGAAAGCAGTGACTTCTTACCAGACCTTAAAATCTGTAAGCCTAAAATATTCTAAATGAACACATTCCTGGGTCAAAATATATAGACATAGCAATTAATGAGAACATTATATGACTAGTCAAAAAGTATATGAAATATTTTCAACTTCATATTAACCAATTAAAATCAAATGCTATAAACCAAATTAGAAAAGATCTTTTGCTAATAATGATATCTAGCTTTAACAGAGTTTAGGAAATAAGCCTTCTTAACCATTGTCCATGGTAGTATTAATTTGCACATGTTCCATTGTACTAAATTTCTTAAGAAAATTTGGTAGTGGAGATCAAAACCTACATTCAGAACTTCCACTTTTCAGAATTTTCCTAAGAAAATAATCTGAAATTCACACGAAAACTAATACTTAAAATGTAATGTAAATAAGATATATGTTTATAATTATTTAACAAGAAAAATGGATATTATTTATTGAATTCTCATAGCACATCCCAAGTTAACATCTTATGAATAATATCTAACAATTCTATCATAAAATTATTATTTTACCCATTTTAAAGGTAAAGCACAGAGACTCAGAGAGGCTAAGGAAATTGCCCTAAATCATATGACTACTAAAGAGTGAATCAGTGATCTAAGACTTGTATAGTCTGACAATAAAATCGGTTTGCTTAATTACAATGTTAAGATAGTCATCATTTATAACATCAAAAAAAACCACATCTCATAAATATGCAACACCAGGATTTAAAAAATCATATTGTATCCATATACTATGCAAAATGTAATCATATTTTAATATATCAAACTTGTTTCAACATTAATAATAAGAAAAATTAGTTGAAAAACCAGTATATTCTTGTGAGATATATATAGATAGATGAAAATAAATAGGTGATTGATAGATAGACGATAGATGGATGGATGGATAGATAGATAGACAGATAGTAAAGAGAGAGATTGATTTATAAACCAGATAGCCTATGTTTGAATTCCAGGTCTACCTCTAATGTCATAACGGTTTTATGGAAATTCAGTTAGATTATTCACGTAAACTGTTTCACAGAATGCCAGGCACAGAGTAATGAGCAACAAACATATACATCTCAGATATCAACTAGATTCTCCCTGGTCCCTCAAGTCTAGATAAAAGTTTCTTGGTTTGGAAAGCCTCAAGGATGTTAGAAAACACCTTTATTATTATGAATTTCCTGGCTCCTGCATTCAACATGCCATCCTTTCCACATTGCAGGGAGCCAGGTATGAAACTCAGTCTTAACAAAACATTTGTGAGTAGACTTTACTGAAATGCTTGGGGTCGCAGAGAGAGGCAATATCAAGCACTACAGATTTAAAACAATAATTACTGTCCCCTTCCCAAACAAAGTATCTGTAATCTCAAATAGTATTTGGACATACCTATACCAAATTTTTTTACTACTATCACACTAGCAAAGGATTATCTTAGCCCTACATCCACAGGGTACCCTGTCTTATCCAGGAAGAACAGTGGGACCCCTTCTTGAAGGCTTTAGTAGCAGCCGACACCTTGTACACACACACACACACACACACACACATACTCACTCACTCACTCATGCATACCCACCACACACACAGAATGTTATACACGAAAACCATGTACCAAACATCATTAATGGTACTTGTTGAAACTGAGATTACAGGTGATTTTAATTTTTTTGTATCTTTATTTTACAATTGTTCTTCAATAAGCATATTGCTTTCATAATCAGAAAAATATATTTTAAAAGAAAGAGAAATGGTACATAATAAACTTAAGAAAATATTTACTCGAAGTACAAGTTTTTTAAAAAAATTACCACATAGTTAAATGCTTCGATTAGCTAGAAGTTTTTATTTACATGGAATAATTTATGAAATAAAATAACCCAATAATTGCAGGCAAATGACAACACCAGAGGCTATTCCCATGGAGATGAAACATTCTATTTATGTCTTGCCTTATATTCTCATATTTTATTAAAATAAAAGCTATATTTATGTGATAAAATAAGTCTCTATTCATTTCAATACATGACTATTAAGGAAATTTTTCAAGTTGTTTCAGTGGTGCCCAAAAGAACAATTAATATATTAATATATCATTCAAATGATGTCTTTAAAAAATTTTTTTTATGATTCAAATACCATCAGGATGAAACTTAAGATCACAGAAACGTGACCAAGGGCCTGGAAAAGTTCACCTTCTAGAGCCAGTCTATATATTAAAGTGAAAGCCATTCATTTAGGTCATTTTAATCAAAGGAATAATGGATATACATAACTACTAAGATCTTAGTTTTTCCAACTTTTCACTTGAAAGTAACAACAAATGACTATTATAGCCGGCATACAGGGGTGTTTATAAGAGGTCAGGAATACAAGAGGCTTCAGGAAGAGAAAGGGATCAAGAACTGAAAAGTCACCAGGCCAGGCAGTAGGATGCTCTTCTGCTTCATCCACCTTTTCACTCATAGTTCCCCCTATTTCAAAGGTGAGTCGAAGATAATTGCTCCACAAATACTGATTCATGAGACTAGGCCAGACTGAAGTAGATTAGGTCTTCTTAGTTTTTATTACAAATTTCCAGAAAAGAGAATGCAGTTGGGGCTCAGATTTGGTAAGGAATTCCCCTGTCCAAACAACTAAGTACAGTGGTCTCCTTCTGTAGTTCTTACTCATGCTTTTAAAAGCCTTCTAGTTTTTGTTACCTAACGTTATTTCATTATAAATTCAGGGATTCCATTTCACAGATCTAGTGTTTGGGAAAGGGGATCATTGTATGCTATGCTCAAATTCCTAAAGATATTTTTTGCAGAGGTATAACAATCTTTGACAAATGCCTTTCTGGTTTTACTAAGCGAATATAAGTAAAATCTCTAAAACACTAAGTAAAAGGTGAGATATTTAAGAACACTAATCAGATTTAGGAAGACATTAAAAATCCCATCAGTGTTATAAAGTTTAGATCTCAGCTCATGCTCCATTTATATGATCTTAGTAATCAATCTATAGAAGGTTGGAATTTGCATTTACATACAACTTACATTATGGATTATGTATTTCAATTCAAGAGCAGTTTTTGAAAGCTACGGAATGTCTGCTTTAATGAAGGATTGACTAACTCAAGGAATTGCTTCAAAGGGTTAAAGTATTAGACAAATGGCATTACAGAGCACTGGCTAGACCTCAAAGAGATGAGTGAGTACCATGAGTTTACCCTGACTGCCTGCTTCAGGGATCTCCGCCTGTGTAGTCTTCCCCCATGCTTTAAAAGCCTTCTAGGTTTTGTTACCTAAAATTTCATTATTGGGAATATACATTTTACTACCTACCAACAACAGCAAATATAAAGCTAAGTAAAGTCTTCATAATTGATGTGTGATAGAGGCTCTGTTGTTTTAAGAAGAAAGAAAAGTAACATATTTGAATAACAGAAACATGAAATATTCTAGAAACCTAGGATATCCGATGACCTGATAGGTTATTTACAATCTCAGTTTTGTAGATCTGAAATATTGTTCACATCACAAACTGTATAATATCTATTTGTATCAATAAGGTCTACATTCATAAAGACAAATTTATGGGTTCTCCACTCTATTGTAAAAAAAATTTAGCTCTTATTTCATTTTCAGGTTTTGCATACAAAAAGGACAAAAATACAAAATTTCCAAAATAAAAAAAACTTTAATGCAGATATAAACTAAAGGCAAAAATTGTTATTGTTGAAAGTCGAAAGCCTCACTAGGAATAATGTCTTTTTTCTTTCTGTTCTTATTATTTTCAAACGGATGTGTTACTTTCTATTTAAAAAAATTACAATATGAACTAAGGAAAAAATAAGTATAATCATGATTCAATAATGAAAAATTATACACTGTAGTCTGCAGAAGCCTGGTATACTCAAAACACTAGCATTTTTTGCATGCCTTCTAAAAAGTTAAGCGTTTTATTTCAAAAGATTTGAACATTTTAAAATGACAAAAGAAAAACAGCAGGGCACTGCTTTGTCATACCTTTATTTTTCATATTCACATATCACAACAGAAGTTCGGCCTCTAACTCCTGTCAACATTATCTAACTCATGTCATCGGTAGCCATGAAGTTTGACTCAAGTTAAAACAGTGAAGCACAAAAATAATGATTTGATATTTAAATCAGTTTCAAAGTTCATCCTGTAATCAAATTGGTAATAATTGATGATCTTTATTTGTATTCTTTTAACTATAAGGATTTATAAATTGGCATTTATCTTTTCTAAATTTAACATTTGACACAATCCCTTTGGAAATGTTAACATTAGTTAGATGTGATACCTGTTTTCCCCTCCCCACCACTCCATGACCCCTTTCTATCATTATTTTCCCTGAAGTTTCTATGGTACCATATTCCAACCTGAAGTGCTATCACACAAAAGCTCCCATTACTGTGTGTAGGGACTCTCGCAAGAATGTCTTACCTGTGGATCTGCTGGTTCTGCTACTGCTTTTATTCATTCGCATGCTGTTCTTTTCTCATCCGCAAGTCAGTCTAAATTTTGTTTTATTACAGATGAAGTTTCTAGATAAATAAATTTTTTTATTTAGCTAATTTTTTTTAGCATAGCTAATTTTTTTAAGTTTTGTCTCTTAATTTCTGAGCTACATTTCATTTTTGTATTGGTAATTATTTTCTCGTTCATGGAAAGTAAAAGTTAATGCCTCTATATAGAATTAGTTTTAGTTCCTAGAGACAATACAACTATTTTCTTATTAATATTCTTTCAATTTATAACTAGATTTAATTCAACTCACAGTTCTTTGAAAAATCACATAATCTCCAAAGGAATTAGATAGGCAATAATACACAATGTAACTTCTGCTTACTTTTAATGTTCTAGTGAACTCAAAGGTAAATCTTACCCAGGTAGCTTGGAAAGAATGGTTATAAAAGGAACATCCCCACCCTTCAAAAAAGGAGGCATTTATTTATTCCTTGCAGATTTGTCTATTTTACAATTAACAAAAAAGTATTAGGCTTTTTTAAGGAATTTTTGTTTAAAGATTTAGAGGAGACAGTACCCCCTTGTTAAGTGTAAAATAAACAAGTATGAAGCAGAAGATCATGGCTACGAAAATTCATTGTGTTTTCCAAATCATAGATGAAAGCTTGCAAACTGTTTCCCTTGGTGAACTTAATACCTGATACGATCAGGTCATGAGTGGTATATTTTGTCTGAGTTCTCTTATTAGTTCCCATGTCAATATCTTTTGACCTGCATAGTTTAGACTTCTTTCCCACAGGGAAACTTACCTGGCATATGCTTCATTCCTTCAAGATTGTTCTAGATACTTATTAATTAATCTCACAAATTAATCAGTGCTAACTTTTTAATGGATGATTCTGACCAAATATGCAACCTACCTCGATATGTATTTGATGCTGAGTTATTAGAAACAAAATTCTGTATCACAGTTTTCATACTAAGGAATTCTCAAGTTCTTGTGACTATTAAAATGAGTGCTTTTATTTCAATCATAATTAGAGAAAATTAGTAAAGGCTTGTTAAATATCTCCTTATAACCAGCTAGTACATGATTTCAGTGTTTCTGTCAACCTGTGAATTTTTATTCTCCATTACAGTGGTGTCAAACCATAAAGCAAAGATATGGGTTTTAGTTTTTAAAGTGATGTTTCTTACATTAAGATGTGAGGTCTGCAAAAATATGCTTTCGGGTCCTAGAGACCTGAAGATATTCTTTCACATCTGTGATTTCTCAAGGTTGAGAAACACTACCTTAACTTGAAGACTGAATTGAATGAAGAAGGGGAATGGATTTAAGCACGATGGTAGGAAGATCTTTGGATCCTTCTCAGATCACATCAGGGAACTCCACATTCTTCCACACAAGCCCAGCATGACTGTTCATAAACAGGAAGAGTAATACTAGTGTGCTATGGAAAGGGCAAAGGGCTTTGCATTCAAACAGAACTGGCTCCAGTTTGGGTTCAGACTTCAGCACTTACTGGCAGCTTACACAGATAGGGCTGAGGATTAAGTGAAATAATAGATGTAAAGTTATATCAACACTCACCTCAATACTTAGCTCATAGTGGCTACTCAATAAAGGCTATGCCCACCTTGGTCAGAAATGAGATCTTTTGTTGCTAAATCCTATGCTTTTACCTTTAAAATGCTGTATCTCTCTAGGAAAAAAAAAATGAAGAGTAAAATAATTCAGGGATAAATGTATTTTACTATTTCTTTTTTTTTTTCCAAATATTTAACTCTTAATAAAGAGAAGAAGAGATATGTATTAGCTTTAGTATTGTCGTGGATTAAAAGGCGTTTGAACTCATCTAACTTGGGAAAGTTTCAATAAAAAGTTTCAATACAAAATTAAGTCACACAATCTCCTTGTTTCCAGAGTCACTTTCAGTCAGCCCCACACAGCTGTTAAACTGGGAATTATCCAATTGCACACAGATAGATCTCTTTCCATTCATTAGGATAATTCTGAATTCCTTTCAGAGGAAGCATCATGCCAGTGCAAAGTACAAAGACTCAATAACAGTTATCTTAAGGAAGGATTCAACCAACTAGAACAGCTGCTCATCAGAAATAATGCAAAGCTTCCTTTGTTATCTATATGTTTTTTTCTGATGGTTGAAATTTCAAATTATATTGGATACTTTTTATTCAGACATAGTATTAAAATATTTTCTGAATTGTGCTATTCAAAATATGCAGACCTTGAGATAAGAAGAGGTAAATCAGCTTCTGGTTGTGGGTGTGCATGTGTGTGTGTGTGTGTATAAAAGAATAAAAATCTTACCAGGTCAAGAGACAAAATTAATTTGAGAAAATGCACCAGCATCTAGCTTCACATTACTAAAATGCATTGAAATAGATTAATTATTTAAATATTGATTTAGAAATAACAAAATTATTATAGTGTAGTGGAGTTAAATGCAAGCCTACCTTGATTTACATCCTGACTCTTCCTCCTATATCTGTCGGACCTTGGGTTGCTCCTCTCTCTTTACCTCAACATCGTCTTCCAGTTGGAGACAATAATACTACTTTTCTCATACAGTGGTTTTAGAAGACTGAGTCTGTCTATGAAAGGTGCTTAGAACAATGCCCGAATCATTATAAACACAATCTAAGTTATAATTAACATTATTAGTATTATTAATATTATCCCAGAAATGTATGTATCCCTATACTATTCTAGCAAATTAATTGCAAAATAATTAGTGGCTTTGTAATAAAGATTAATATAGATATCTCAATATTTCTATAATTTACATACAGGCTAGATTAATAGCTATTAAAATTTACTTTTATTAATAAAATACTTAATTTGAATTTAATTCTTGAACATGAGCATTTAACTGTTTAAATAGCATATGTGCAGGAGTCTGGCCCATCTTACTCATCTTTGTAACCCTGGTAATTAGCACAGTGCTGGGTATGTATGGGTACTCAGTCAGCATGTGTTGAATGACTGAGAGCTCTTTAGTAAACAGCGGGGATTGGCTTTGGCTTCTTAAAATTTCTTATGATTTTTTGTACAAATCATCTTTTCTACTGTAGCACATCAAACTATCAATTTTCCATTGGTAAGTTATGCAAACTAAACTTTACAAGTATTTCTTGCAATCAAAGATCTAACCATACTCATTTTGCTGGCATAAATTAGGTTTGTGCTGTTAAAAAAAAAAAAAAAAAGGAAGGACTTGTTACAACAAAACTTCTTTTACAAGGAAAAAATAATTGTTAAAAAAGGTCAGCATTAATTATTACAAGGACAACAACAGTGATTCTTAAATAGAGATTCTGATAAAATGGATATAGAGTGGGGCCCAAGCATCTACAGTTTTGGCACCCTAGGTGATTCTAGAAATGATACTTTGGGAAACATTGAAGAAGTAATAGAATCTAACATGTATTGAGTCCATGCTTAATGTTCTAGCTACTGTCTAAATGCTTTATACATATTCACTTATTTAATATCCCAGGACACCCATTGTCAGAATTCAAACCCAGTCCTTTCAATGCCCGATCTTGCTGTTGCATACTGAAAGATATTGGGGCTCAGATATCGGGGGAATCAACTAGTATCTCTGAACTCAATCTCTTCATTTGCAAATTCAAAATTTATTCATTTTGGGTGAGGAATAAATGCAATGAAATTCACCAGTACATTTTGAAAAGTGTTTTGTGTATACATATAAAATATGCAGATATTAATTATTGCTATTAGATGGATCAATTATATCAGTCTGAAAGGCAATAAATTTTGTTACCAATATCAAATGCAGAAAAAGCAAGATATTACAAAAGGAAAGAATGAAAAATTGATAAACAAATAGAACTTTAATTAAGATTGATTTAATTGATCAAGTACCAAAGGGATATAACATAAATTATTTTTTGAGAAGTTGTGACTAATCACCACCATCAGACATTTCTAAAGCATGAACTAGGCATGTATTGATATATCTTACACTTTAGGTCCTTTCTATAGGAAACTTATAAATCAAGTCATGCTCATATCCTTAAGGGAATGACAACAAAGTTATTCATTTCATATTTAACATTTGATAGTTAATATCTCTTAATTGTCATTAACTGCTTATTATTCTATTACTAAAATCAAACTATTGAAACTAAAGGAACTAGTAGAGAACTCTTGTCACTGGTATGAATTAACTGGGATAAAAGTACTCATGCCTAGAATAGAATATCTGCTATTCACCAGCAATTTATGACAATGTCTTGTAAAATATAAATGCCCTTGTTATGACATTTAAGATCACATTATTGAGTTGAATCTCTTATTATAGTGGGTTATGTCAAGTCATGATGAAAGTGAGGCAATAAATTGTTTCTTTTAGGTTCATTCATTATAACAAATTTCAAAATCTAATCATTTGAGCAATGTAGATTTTATTTCTTGATGTATTAATGATTTGTGAAACATTTATGTTTATTATGCTTGAATTTCTGCTTACACGAATTTTTTAGGAGAAAGATAGCATATTAAATAGAATCCGAGACTGGAATATAATACTCATCAATTCATTTATTTAACCAAAAATTGTCATGTGCTGCTGTTGTATCATATAGTGTGCCAGATTTTAAGATTAAACTATAAATAAGATAAAGTGCATACTCTAGACTTTCTTTTCTAATTCAGTAGGGGGAAAAATCTTGCCCACTGGCAAGGTCTTTTATTAAATGAGGTTCTTTTGCTTTTTTGTAAGGTAAGCTTAAAAGTAATGTTGCTATTACTCTGCAGGAAAAGCTCTACTAGAATCTTTAATCTACAAAATAGTAGTTTTAATTGAACCACTAGCAATTCCACTGCGAATTAGACTGTAAACATGCTGTTATGTAGCATCTTGGACTTTCTAGAAAAGAAAAATGAGCCCCCTCACACAAAAAGAGAAATCGCCTTCATTGTGTAGGTAAACAGCTATGAGGGCCAACATTCGCCCCCATGGAGACAGAGGTATTGTTTCTGACTCTCCCAGCTTCGCCTCAGAAAACAGCTGAAAAGCACTCTTTTCCTTAGTGCACCTTTTAAACGTTACAGTGATTTCCACTCCTGCCTTTCTCATGAAAAGAATAGAGAGACTCTATAACATGGTAGTTCAAGCCAAAGACAATTAATTGAATACAAACTTCAGTTCAATTCCAGTACTGTTCAAAACCTATTTTTCTGTGTATAAAGGCATTGGATTCTGTGATAAGCTAATACTCAAAATAATTAATAAATGATTATATAAAACTTTATAATATAAATTTGAGAAGCCAAAGAATATGAGCAATGGTGATTATTTTTTCCCAATTAAAAGTACATAAAGCCCCATTGTTTGTGTAGTGCTATATTAGACCTCTGAAGTATACGTAAAACATGAAACATTGTCACTGCAGTCAGATGGTTTTGAGAAATCTAAGACAAAGGAAACATTATGTAAACAACATACAACATACAGCATACATTTACATTCTGTAAATGAAGCTGTTCTACAAGTCCAGAAACAGGAAAACTGATAAAGACTGGGAGAATTATGCAAGTATTACCAATATCACATAAGTTTACTATTTTAAAATGTCGCTTAAGTACTGTTTGTAGAATAAAAAGATGAATTGTGACAGTGTCCCTAGTTTGGGATTTTTTATTTCATTATTTGTTTTATTAGCATTAGCATTGAAATTACAATGTCTTTACTAAAATCTGCTTCTTTTTAATGCGTTGAAGTAGATTGATTTTCCATTACAAGGAAAAGATTCTCCCCCACACGCACACCAATAAAAAGAAAGAAAGCACATGGAAAAGCATATTCTATGTTTGATCAGTAACACTAATACTAAATATTGTTGTTGACAATAAAATAATGTTTGATTAAAAAATTGAAATTGAATGACTACATGCCAAAAATATTATTTTAGAAATTCCCATGTTATATTGAAAAATGGCATCAAAATCTACTAAACTAACTCCAAAAACTCTATGTGATGGTTCTAAATTTAATACAATTAAGATGTTCTACAAGATCTCAATTAACTTCAATGAGCAGATGCAAATATCCATGCAAATAAATGGTAGGAAAAGAAAGGCTTTTTGCCATTAGTGAGTAGTTTCAGGACTGGTTGGATTAAAAACTAGAAATTAGGTACTAAAAAGAGGAAAATGTATTAAAGACCTTAAAAAGTCTCATATTTCTGATAAAAACATTTATATAAAAACTAGACAGTGACATGAAGATTATGCTAAGAAAGTGGAATGATGAATGTTAGAATTCTCGAGACAAAGGGAATATGGGTTTAGGACTAAGTTGTTGACAATCAAATGTGGGAATTAAACATTTCTAGCCACACAGAGGTAGATGAAAGCATTTAATAAGTTCTACCCTCATTCTGAACTTAAAACCTGACTAAAAGGTGAATAAGTATTAAGTCAAATAACATATACTTTTAGCATTATAAATAGAACTGATAAAGACCGAGATGGTATAAAAGACAAATTAAGATGTTAATTTCTAATGTGATGAAATATAGATCTATAAAAATAGTAATAGGCTTCTAGTCTGATGAATTACAACTATAAAAGGCCACCAAGGATTGAATCTTATCAATGGTTCAAGATTTATATTAGTTTTCAGACTGCTGAGGGAGCTTTCCATGACTACTCAAGCCCTCATTGATTTTTTATTTTCTCTGAACTCATGTAGTACATGAATAATCTAACACTGATTGTAGCACATATGTATACCAAGTAAAATGCATATTTAAACAGATATTCAAACTGCAGAGATAGGGTGTGTGTGTCCTACTGCTCCTGCAGTGTTCTTGCAATATAATCTCCCTCAGTGCTGGATCCAAAGGGCCCTTATCTAACCTGTCCCATGGCCATAGGCAGTTCTACCTCTTCCAGCCTTGGTTTTTTTCAGCTGAGAAATTATTAGAGTCAATCATACCCCTGGCTCATTACAGTTCTAACAATCCAAATTCTGTTTTCTTATTTCTGTTGACATCACTTAAAAGAAAAATAGATGGTAAGATTCTGACCTGTTGAATCTTTAAGCTAACATAAGCAGAGTCTTTAAATGAATGTCTTTAATTTTACTTGTGCTCAGGGTGACTTTACTGACCAAAAGAAGCAGCACAACAAAATTGCCAAGTGAAGTCATTGTGGTATTCTTAACAGTCCTAAATGTCAATTTGAAGAATAGGCCGCTTCTTCGGAAGCACTCCTATTTAAAACAGAGTGGACAGCAACATTGATGGATGATCGAGGCAGTCTGAGTCACACAAAGGGACTTTATGCTTCTGCAAGTAAGGAGGAAAATGTAGAATTTTTTGCTATCACTCTCACACAGCTATGAAATGCTGTTAGGTATTCAAAATGCAGAACTGTCTACCAAAATCTGAGAGAAGATAAACCATTCTTTCCTTCCACCTGCATTGTAAGAACCACAGACCGTGTGGGAATTTCTTCAAATTTCTTTATTCTGTCTCCCTTTTTATATCCTTTTACTATACAAACTGTTTTCTCTAGCTAACCTGTCAGAGAGACATCTGTTACCTTTATAGAAGCCAGTGCACATCGATGTGTGTCACGCTTTGGTTATTCAGCGCCAACATTCTGGGACAAATCTTTACCGAGCTTCATCTGGAAACTCTGTTTAGCTCCGTCAGTCACTAGGGGCACATATGTTGCCCCCGTCCCCCTCAACTTTAGACACCAGTGGCAGGTAACCTATGAGCTTAGATATCTTCTCCCATGCTGTAAAAATGACACGCCACTTCTACGGCTCTCCTGCCAGTTTGTAAATAGCCCTGTCAAGCACAAACAATTTAGAAAAAAAATATGAAGCATCTTTAATATAACTTTAACACCCTTGTGCACCATTTTTTCATTACTTTTTCCTTTTTTGTCTCAAGTCAGGAAACTAAAAGGATTACATGTAATGCTATAAATTGAAAAATATGGCAGTCCATGGAGGCCTTACTACAGGTTTGTAAGATACAGAATTTTAGAATTATCATGTTACTACTAACACTTGAAATTTAATGTTTTAACTTATTAAAAAAGTTTTTTGAGATCCAAAGAAGGTGGTGGGGAAAGTTAAGGCATGAAAAGGCAAGTTAACATTTGTTCACTGCACATAGAATCACATGTAAGCTCTGTTTACTTTGTATGTGGCTTGGTCATTTGCATGCTTTTCTGCCCCAAAGAACCTTGGCCATCCGTTGTTAAAACCCTCTTCCTATTGACAGTATTCTACCCTATTTATCATCACCCAGAGGCTGTGTCAGCAGATCCAATGACCTCTGTAAGCGCTGCCCTCCCAATGGGTAGATGATGAGCTCGGCTGTTCCATCTCTGAAAGTGCTGAGGGAGCTTCCAGCCCAGATGGCCTCCTTGCTGATCATGTCTGAGGGCTGTGTTTTGTTGTTGTTGTTGTTTTGTTTTGCTTTCTCTAAGGCAGCTTATTTAATACAGGATATATCTGAGGTAGTTTGGTCTGAGCCAACAAAAGCTAATGATAAAGTTGAATTATGAATTGCAGTGCTGCTTTAAAAACCAAAGCCAGTCACCAAAGTAATGGTATTTTCCACAGTGTTAAAGAGAAAAAAATGTGATATATGCTTATACATATATCAATAATAACAGATTTAAGTACAGTCTGTTTTGTGGTTTGGTGTGAAAAAAATGATTGTACATTTAATACATACTGTGCTTCTGTAGAAGACACTGTTTTTTTTTTTTTCTGATTCACTTTTTAAAGGTTAAAAATATTACAGACTCAATATACACGTGAGGCTGCCATCATCATTGGTAAGGGAGAGTGCCCCCATTCTATTAATAAATTCTTAGCGGTGGTTTTTCTTCAGCAATCACTAAATGTGCCTTGGGGTGGCAAGTTCTAGTTCTGTCCAGTGTTCTCAACTACCTGGAACATGTATCTGCACAAAAACTTGTTCTTAGTAATAGTAGCTGCTCAGTCATCCTTTTAACTATTCAAAAGTAATGACCTGGCTCAGCTTATAGAGAATTTGTCATCACAGAAAATGCAGGAAAATGATACACCTAGACGTCCAAAGATGCTACAGCAATATGAATTTTGCTATCAACTGACTATGCATTAATTAGAAATTAATATTAGAAATTTAATTCCAAAATGAATTATACTTGAGCAACATTATCAGTGTCATAAAAAATTAAATCTTATTAAAAGGATTTATATCCATATAATCAGTAGGAGATGTAGAAGGCTGGGGAGATTCTCGAGAACTGTAATGTAAGAAAGTTGTTCACATGGAATTGGTTCACTTTCCATTAGGTAGCTAAATGCTTTTAAAAGATTATTCATAAATGCATATGTTAAAAACATTAGAAACAATTTTAGGAAAGCCAAAGAGCAAAATTATACTTGGTTCTTCTCATAGGAAAAGCAGAAATAAAATAATACTGAAATTGATATAACTATTGTTTGTAGGATGAAATCTACATCAAGCTGTGGAATACGGAAAAAGTAAACATAAAGTAAACAAGAAATAAACCAACATCAAGAGCTAGAACTCAAATTATTTTTAAAGTATTTTAAACATATTCAGATATAAAAAGTAGTTTGCAACGGGAATGGCCATAGTCAAATATACAATTTATTTAGCTTAAATTTATTCAAAAGAGTTCCTACATGAGAAAAAAAATTTGATATTAACAGTGAAATCAAAATTCTTGCACCTTACAATTAAAATGTTTGGATATTTATATCATAATCCTTTAAGAGATTTCTTGTCAAGAATAAATATTGGGTTTTTTGTAAGGAAAATTAACACAGCTCTTAATCGTAACTGATACATATTTAATCTCTCCAATATAGTTTTATATTCATTATATGTATTTTGAAGATGTCTTTTAAATTGCAACACATATTTTTAACCTAGCTGAAAATATTTCCTTAGTTCTTCTAACAATTAGTAAGAGGGAAGGCAATTAATGGCTATACATATCATTTTTTGGATCTATTAGTTTAATTTTAATTTTTAATTAAAAAATTATCTAAATGGTTTAGTTTAACAAATACAATTCAATGGGCTAAGACACTATCTTCAATATGGTTTATAGTTTAGAGCATGAGAGAGACACTAAATTGCTACTTAAAGTCCGACCCAGGCATGTGGTTTGATCTGTGTCAGTTTATATAAAATACAAAAATAGGCTGCATATCATCTCTATTGTTTATTTGAGAAATTAAATTATTGAGACTTTAAACAATAAAGCCAAAGTCATATCACACTCTCAAAGGGTTCCTTTATTCTCTTATTTCAGAAAAAGTACTCTAAAGTACACAAAAAAACAGGTTCTTATGCCAATAGGTTAATAAATCTTATAATTTCATTAAAACCACTTTGATTCAGTTGAGGAAACATTTAGACAAGTACCAAATGCTGAGTGCTGTGCTGACTCCTGGAGATGTCAATAAGACAGAGCTACTACTCCGTGGAGGTCCTGGGTGAGACAAAGCAGATGTGAGTGTGGTCTAGCAAATCTCTTGAACACACACCCAAACCAGTGGCATTTCTTTTACTTTTGAAGATATAGAGAGTAACAAGATTATCACACAGACCCTGTTCTACCACTTCCTCAGGGGTAAATAGAGGAAAGGGGATAATTCAGGTCAAGTATTAGGGTTACCAACACTTAGACAGAGTCCTTGCCGAATATCTCTCTTCCAGGGAGCTAGTTTCATTGAATCCAACAGAAGGGAGCTCAAAAAGTGCATACAATGTCACTTTTGAAATGGGTTTGAAAGCTCCAAAATGCAGACTCTCTTCTACTTCACTTAAAATTGACCTTTCAACATTCTTAATAAAGCAAGAATGGATGTTCTCAGACTTGAAAGCTTCCTGTTAGGTTTTCCTTTCCACAGGGAATTTGGAAATAGTGTTTCAGTTCAGAGAGCAATGATATCTGCTTTGCTGAGGCTGTCGTAGCTCTAGCAGAGGCAGAGGGTCACATAGTTTTGGGAAAAGAAAATGAGGGCACGAATACACAGACAGATAGATAATTTCACTCCTGTCTGTCAGCTGTCCAAAAACAGAGATATGCCCAAAGTGCTATTTGACCACCAAGATTCCTGACCAGAGTGGTGAAGCTGTATGGGAGGGGTGGAGAGAAAGTCTCCCAGAGTGAGTAATGTCTCAGTCTTGAAAAGTCAGGCATTCACCGGGCGCAATAGGGGCTCAAGGATGGGAGAATTGCATGAGTAAAGACACGAAGATGCAAAAATTAAAATTCTCTATATCAAGGAACCCTACATGTAGCAGGCACCTATGAAAATGTATATTTTAATGGGTAATAACAATCTCTCCCAATTCTAAAGGATCTCGTTATTGTCAGCCAATAAATTCGGCACTTCAATACTTGATTTAAAAAAAAGACCTGTTATTGTGGGTGTTTGTAGGCACTTATTGATCTTAGAAAAGGACAAAGCAAAAGAACATTCAGTTTTACAAACAGCATGGGTATCTACGATTTGCTAAGTACTGATTTCCTCTTCCACTAGAATGAAAGCTCCTTGACACAGGGCTTTTGTTTGATTATTCACAGCTCTATCTCCAGCACCTAGAATAGGAACTGGAATATATACTTATAGTTATATGGTCATAGTGTAAAAAATAGAGATTCAGTAATAGACAAGACAGATCTGGTGTCTATTCTTGTGGACTTAACACTCTAGTACAGGGTTTTAACCGAGGGTAGGGGGAGAAGAGTCAGAAACTTGTATGGGAGAAAACATGACATCTTTATTTTTCTTAACCTGTAACTGAAATTTAATGTTAAATTGAATTGTGAATATAGGCCATAAACCACAGAGCTATTAGCAGTTCCTGTGACTTTGTGACTTTTATATTAAAAATTGCTAAGAACTTTTGGTCTAGGAGGAGAAAATAAATTAATTAAACAGGTAATTATTATTCAAAGATATGGCAAGTGCACTGATAGGGGAGGAATAGGATGCTGTCATTGCAATTATGTAGGATAGAGGTGTTAGGTAGCTATTCAGACAAGAGTGACAAGGGAAGGAAGGAATAGGAGCCCAGCCTAGAGACCACCCAAACAACACACCAATGGTAGCAGAATTCTGGGTATGCACATTCTGGTGTGCACCAGGCAAAGAG
>NW_006432669.1:11597571-11672315 GCF_000325575.1 Pteropus alecto
GCAGACATTCCCACTTGTGGGGGTCTTTGTGGTGGTTGTGGCTGTGGTGGTTATTATAGTACACTGTACAGTTATTTGCTAAAACCATGTGCTTCTTTGGGGGCATGCTTTGTCTTTCTAAAACATACTTTTAATAAATCTTTTCTAAATCTCACTGACCTGTGATTCTTCACTGTGTCAATGAGGAAGAACCAAAGAAAAACTCTAACTACATTTCTAAGCTGTTATCGTCCACCCCGCTGCCATTGGGGCATCAGATGAGGTGGTCTTGTAAGAGAAGCCATGCCTCTGTTCTCCCTGAAAAATGAATACGAGAGTATGACATGTTCAAGAAACTGAAGGAAAGGAACTGGGGTGTGAGTGAGTAGAGGAGGTGGGTGTTTGGGGGATAAGAGATGAAGCTGAAGAGATAACGTTTAAGCCAAGTAAGATCAGACTCAGAAGTCTTCATTTTATTCTAAGGCCAATGGGAAGTTATTGATGAGTTTTAAAAACAGTAGAAAAAGATCACACTGGAGAGAACTGATTTAGGGAGAGGCAAGCATTAAGCAGGGAGAGCAATCTCTATACTTAGAATAGCTCAGAAAGATTGTATGAAACCTGCATTGTTATTTTAAAAATATGGAAATAAAGAAAATCAACACATTACTAGAACATTAATGCTTAATATGTTTTCATATTCAACCTACTAGGATCATTTTGTTATCAATAGCATAGCTTTATTTAGTGTTGCCAATACAGTTCATTTACAGTTCTTTTAATGGTTTATGTAATTCAAACTAAGTTAGAGAAAGTAAGGCAGGAGCTTCAACAAATGACAAAAGGCACTTTAGTTGAGAGTTCATGCAAAAAAGACTGCCAGTCACAACTGCTATGGGACCTATTTTTAATCGTTATCTTAAACTTACAATGTGGACTTAGTAATTTCTGGATAAGCTATGTCATTGTAAATAGCCTTTGTATCAGCTGCTTCTATTTTAATTCTGTCGTTAGCCAAATTCTCTCTTTTCCTTACTGTTTGTTCCCCAGGACGCAATATGGTATTTTCATTGATTCTTTCTAATGTATCCATTATCATAAAATCAAATGCAGTATTTGTTTAGCAAGATTGTCCAAATTTTTGTTCTTTCTAGGACATGTTCATTTTTGGGGTACCTTTTGCCTATGAAATGTTAAACCTGTTTTCCCTCTTTCCAAACGCATTGAAGCATAATAGAACTTTGATTTTTTATATATATATATGATCATTTTCTGTTTTTATATATCATTTATATATGATTTTTTATAAAATATGTTGAAGACATTGAATGAGATAGAAACTGTATGAGCTGGCCTCCTAAAGCTTCTAATTTCTGCTGTGACTAGCCTCATGAATATCAGTGTTCATTGTTGTCAAATATGTCCAACTTTGATAAACATGTGTATTTAATCCATTTACCTTTAACCAATATCTTTTTGCGTGAGATTATTTCTATCAGTGTTCTGGTTCCTCCATCATCTTGTGAGGTACTAGAGAGGACAAGTAGGTAGTTCTCCAGAGTATAAACACACAGGAAACTAAGAAAATAACAATAAGAAAGAAAAACTATCTTTCTTACAAAATAAAGTCACTCTTGAAGTAAGTCAAGTAGAATCTATTCTCCTCTGAACATTTTCAAAATAGCTGTACCAAACTTATACTGAGCAAGAAATGCTTTCACAGCTACTGTTGATGTTTTTGTCTTTTAAACAGTTCATAGAAGTTTTGTCTTTTGCTTTAATATCTTATTTTGGTAATGAGAAGGAAGAAGTCCAAAATAAATCAGAGACTATACAGAAGGCATTATATTAAAAGCATTAACATTTAAAAACTACTAAATTATTTTTGCTTAGATGAAAAACAGGACACAGATGAAGCTCATCATGAATTCAAGTTTATAAAATAAAGATTTAATGAGTGTATATATCTTTTAGAAGATAATTATGGTATATGTGTAACTAAAAAAAATCAAAGTATTTTGATTCTATAAATATGAATAATCAGGAAACCTGATTGTATAGTGAGCTTTTGGGTCTATAATTATGCTCTCTCAATTTACCACTGCATAAAGTTTCAACTCTTTTGTATTTCCTTGGAATTCCACTACCATGTTAAAATTTATTCCCCGGCTTCACTCCTAACCCATTTTAATTTGTCAGGCCTCCAGTGTCCTTCCAATGTAACTCATGCTTTGTTCCCATAATTTGTCTAAATGTTACCCATCGTTTAAATCAGTTTAATTACACTACCTTTTTGAAACCATAATGGATTCCTTTATATCTTTTTCATTTCCCCTTTTTAGGATTTATAATCTACACCATACCATTAGCAGTTAATTATAGGCTATTTTTTGCTGTTTACTGTTGGCTTCATCTGCTCTCCAGCAAGAGTGTAAACTCCATGTCAGCATGCATGCCAGTGAATTTATTTAGGTGTTGCTTCTAAAACTTGAACAACAGAAATTACATAAATTTTTTGAACAAGATAATGCCAAGTTTGAATTCTGCCTCCTCTATATAATCATTTGTTTAGCAAATATTTATTGACCATCCACTATGTGTCAGGAACTATTCTAGATTTAGCAATAAAACCAAGGCAGATGCAATCACAATACACATATATACAAAACCACACACACAACAACACTTCCTATACCCACAGACTTTATATGCAAGTGGAAAAGGCAGAAAATGAAAAAAGACATATTAGATGACAAATTAGCAAAGAAAATAATAAAAAAGGGAACAGAGATATGAAGTGTTAGGAGGATGGTAGAATCACCTGTAGAGGTAACTCTGAGGAAGGTTTGAAGGAAGTGAGGGAGAACATCTGTGGGAGTTTTTAGGCAGGAGGAACATGGAATGCAAATACTTGAGTGAGAATGCAGCTTCTCTTTGAGCGTTTGAGGAACAGTGACAAAGCAAAGTGGCTAGAAAGAGCAAGAAGGAGAGTAGGAAGTTAGGTTGGAGAGATAATGAATGCTGTATCACACAGAACTTTGAAGGTCATAGTAAGGATTTCATTTTGAATGAAAAGAGAAATAACATAATCTAACTTACATTTTAACAGATCTCTCTTGTTACTAATTAAGAATGGGGAGGGCAGAAACACAGAGGCCATTGAGGATACTATGGCAATAATATAAGCAAGAAAGGGTGGTCAGAAGTGGTTAAATTCAGGAGATATTTGAAGGTAGAGCCGAAAGGACTTGCTGTTGTGAGGTGTGAAGAAAAAGGAAGAATCAACAAGGCATCAAGTTTTTAGGCTCTAGCAACCAGAAAGTGGAATTATCATTATTGAGGTGAGGACAGATACAAGAACATTGGTGAGGAATGGAGGAGAGCTTAAGTTTTAACATTTTGAGGCACTTATTGTTAAATCTCCAAGTGAACATGTTAAGTAGACAGATATGTTGGCTGGAATTCAGAGGAGAGGACCAGATGAAGATATAAATTTGGGAGCTATTAACATTAAGCTGGTATTTAAAGCCATCTCTAGAGAATATCAACACCTAGACAGTGAGGCTAAAAAAGCAAGAGAAATCCAAATAATGAACTCTGCCCCTGGGGCACTGTGATCTGTACAGATGAATCAGATGAAAAGGAACCAGCAAAGAGACTGAAATGTGAGTGACTAGAAAGAAGGAAAACTAACTAAATGTGGTAGTTTTAGATGCCAAGCATCAAATGGGTTCAAGAAAAAGTGATCTACTGGGTAAAATGCTATTTATAAATCGAGTAAGATTAGGTCAGAGAAATTCCCACTGGAGCTAACAATATGTTAGTCATTGGTGACCTTCACAAGAGCAGTTTTACAGGAGGGAGTAAAAACCTAATTTGATTGTGTTCAAGGGAAGAGAAGGAGAGACATTGAAGAAAGAAAAGAGGACTCTTTCAAGGAGTTTTGCCATAAAGAAGATAGAAATGAAGCAGTAGCTAGAGGTAAAATGGTATCAGTATATGAGAGAAACGGCAGCATGTCCATAAATGAACACTGGAGATAAAAAAAATGGCGATGCTGGAAACAAAGGAGAGAATTGCTGGAAGTGTCCTTCAGTAGTCAAGGGCAGATGGGATCTAGGGTACACCAGAGGACTTGGCCTTGCCTAGGAGCACAGATAATTCATCTTTAGTAACAGAAGAGAAAGTAGAATATTTGCACCAGAATCAGTTGCTTAGGTAGATATAGTGATAGGAGTTACGGAAGTTCTTTCCTGAAATCTTCAATTTTAAAATAAAACAAAAGTAAAGGTCATCTTCTGAAACTGAGGATGTGGAAAAGTTGTGGTATATGTGAGGAAAAATAAGAAAAGATTTAAAAATCATCTAAGATAGTAGGAAAAAGAATGGACTAGGGATAGAGGATGGTTTCCAGATACCATTAAAGGGAGACTAGTTGGTATGGCTATGAGATTTTATCCAGCCATATTCAGCTATATGGATATAGGTTCAGGCTGATGAAGAATTGGATTTAATCTGAGTTGGATTTTGTCACATGAATATGATAAAGTAGAGAAAAGTAAAGGAGTTGAATAGATTTAAGAGGCAAGAAAACACATAAGGATGGTGCAGAATAAAGCAAAAGAAGTAGAAGCATTGGATTGATGATTCTAATGGGGAAAAAGAGATTTCTGGAGTCCGGCTCTAGAGAGAATTAGTTGGAAGGACAGAAGGTAAAATTTAGAGGGTGACTAATTGAAGTTGATTATGTAGAGGTTGCAGTTTTTGTCAATGTCAAGGTTATTACCATGGGAGTGAGTGGTTACAGTACAATTGGGTGAAATCAAGGTCATGGGGGTACAGGAAGTAACTAAACTGAGATAGCTTCTGTTAATATTAGGACTACAATTTACTAACTGTAACTTTCAACAACTTACATTTTCTGGGACTCAGCTTTTTATTTCTACTATATTGTTTTCCATAAAGAGAAAAATATTTCAATTGAAAACTTTGAATTATAAATAAGAATAACTCTTATTATCATTTATTATTTATCATGCACAAGCACTATGTTCATTGTTAGTGAGACCAACTAGGGGAAAAAAAACTATAGAGAGGTAGAATTTGACTCAAAATAAGAAAGAACTTTCTAACAATAAGTGCAATGAAAATGGAACTGAGTTCCTCAGTAGAGATTTGTTTCTGATCACTGCAAGTGTTCAAGAAAAGATTTCATGAGATTTGGCTAAAATAGTTTATAATACTAAGAATGTAATACCTTGATATGAGTCAAAAGAGAAAAGACATGCAGAATAGCAGTATCATAAGGCAAGGTTGAAGAAAAGGCCAGCATCTGGGATGCTAATTCGAGCGGAACAAAGCAGGCAATTAGTGGAGATCTAAGAAAGAGAATGACTTAACAAAGGCCCAGATGGGCAGGTAGCCTGTATTGGTCCAGATGGGATGATGCTTCCACATCAAAGAAATTCATCAGTTTGATCAATGACCCAAAACAAACTTACAAACCCAGGGTATCTGAGTTCCAGAGACTTGCAGTAGGAGAATAGAACAGAACAGAAATCAGCCAAATGGAGACTGGAGTGCAAGAGCAAAAATTTATCTGCTGGTAAAACACTAAAAGCAAAGCCAGAATGACAATGCCAGACAAGGAGATGTTGAAATAGAGCTTCTTCTATACATTCCTATTTAAGAGCTGAGGCAATATCTCTTAGATTTAGACAATCGAGATAACTAGGTATTTGCAGAATGAAGACGAGTAGGTATATATTAATAACAAATAAAATTCAAGCCCTTAGTTAATTTAACCTCATCTATGTCCCCAGCTGTCAAGATGTAGAAAGTAGTAGCTAACTGAACTTTTGACACAAAATGAGAAAATGGTTTAAGATGCATCCAAGCCTATCGATAAAGGTAATTTCTCACTGTTAATATTTCCTAGTGTATTAAAATAGGAAAGATATTTTCTCTGTTCTACTGAACAATTAACAAAGCTATTGAAAGGCTTTCTAAATATTGCTTATATAAATTAATCATAAATTCTTACAAATAAAAATTGAGGGTATTTCTTTAAAGTTTACAAAGATTGTTTTTCTTTAAAAGCATATTGAATACAATTTTTATTCCAAAAATACATTCTACAAGTTAATTAATTTCAAAGGTTGTATTGTTAAAGAATCAACATTGTTTTTAATTTGTTCCTTTCAAAGTAGATTATTATCGAGAGCTATATTTTATTAATTTATATTTGCTTTATGACACATATTAAAAAATCAAATATTATAGATATTATATACCAGTATATAAATACCATACACACATACAAGAATCTTGTAATAATAGTATTCACTATATAATTTAAATTTTTTTGAGGCAACAGGCAAAAACCATGGATTTTGGAATTCAGAGAGAAAATAGGGTTGAATCCTGGCATTGCCATTTACTAGCTGTATGACTTTTGGAAAGTTTCTTCCTTTAACTAAAATTCAGTTTACTCATCTGTTAAATAGTTTTAATAGCTCCTACTTCATTGAATTTTTGTCAGCATCAGTAGCTAATGTAAAGTGTACAAAATATGCATCAATAAATTTTAAGTGTTTTTTTTTTTAGGCCCATGAAAATCTTCTTTGAGTTCTTGGAGTCTTTTTACTTTATTTCCTAAATTGCTCTCAGTTTCTTTTCCAACTATATGCAAATATATTCAAACCAACTGTTCATCTAACTCTCTAGTTATTGCTGTTTTTCGATCCCCTTGCCCTATTTCTCCCACCCCCACCGCCTCTGGCAACCACCAACATGTTCTCTGTACCTACGAGCTTGATGTTGTTGGGTTTTTTCCACATATAAGGCAGATCATACGGTATTTTTCTTTCTCTATCTGATTTATTTGACTCAACGCAATGCCTTCAAGCTCCATCCATGTTGTCTCAAATAACAATATTTCATTCTTTTTATGGCTGAATAATATTCCATTCCATATATACAATATCACAATTTCTTTATCCATTCATCCATTGATGGGCACTTAGGTTGTTTCTGTATCTTGGCTATGTGGTAAGTAATGCTAAAATGAACATGAGGGTGCAGATATCTTTTTGAGTTAGTGTTTTTATTTTCTTTGGAATTGCTGGAATATGTGATAGTCCTATCTTTAATTTTTCGAATATCCTCCATATTGTTTTCCTTAGTGGTTGCACCAATTTACATCCCTACCAACAGAGCACAGGGATTTCAGTTTCTCCACATCCTTGCCAATACTTGGTTATTTCTTGTCTTTTTGATAACAGTCATTCTAACAAGTGTGAGGTGATAGTTCATTGTGGTCTTGATTTGCATTTCTCTGATAATTAATGACATTGAGCATCCTTTCATCTACCTCTTTGCCATCTACATCTTCTTCGGAAAAATATCTGTTCAGAATTTCTGCCCATTTTGTAATTGGATTGTTTGCTATTTTTGTTATTGAGTTATACGAGTTCTAACATGTATTTTGGATATTAGCCCCTTGTCAGATATATGATTTGCAAATATTTCCTCTTATTCATTTTGTTAATATAATTATTAGATTTTCATTTTGTTAATGTAATTATGTATACTCTAACTTTATCTCTGACCTTACATCACAGTTACTTGCATTTGAAATTTTAGTCAACCAACCCCTTTCACGCAGGAAGAAAAGTTGTCTATTAGGTCACAGGAAAAATAGATATATCTAAAATAATATATTAATATTTGTATGCTTAAGTGTACATTTGCCATAGTACATTGTTTATAAAAAATAATTATTTTCATACATTTAGTGAGACTTTTTTATTTCTCATTTCTCAGACTGTTCATCTCAAAGATTACCAAATTCTTGCAAGAGACAAAGGAGAGATTTAATATTATTTCCATATTACAAAGAAGACAGAGGCTCTGTGACTTTAGGTTACTGTGAAGTCTAGAATTTTTTTAGCTAATTATATATTTATGTCCATCTGTATAAATAAATACATCTTAAATATAAACATATAGAGGTATGCATACAATATTTTATGAGTGTCTTATGTGATATTATGCTTCACAAAGCATAACAAAAGTTATTTATATACACGTTAATGTGAAAATAAAATTATACACAAAAGTTAATTATTTCTTTTAATTGCATTAAGGCGTAATTGAGATAATTAAATCCATAGGCTTCTCTGAGCAAAATTTTAGATCAATGTTCATGAATAGCTAAATAAATTGAGGTGCTATTTCCATCATAATTTTTAATTAGTTGAGCAAGACACATTGTTTATCTTCCAGATAGAGAATACTTTAAGCTCCTAAGATGTTTTATTTGAGGCTTCGAAAATGTAGAAGATATGGCCCCAGTCTCATGGTAAGCTTGGATAGGTGATTCTAATTGGTTCTGAACCAAAAAATGGTAGAGCCATGGTTATTAATATTTTGATGGTTATAATTGATAATAGTTCTTTCTCTTATATTTGATATTTTCTAAATTTGAAGAAGAATGAGAAATTTGAACATAAAAAATTAACAAATCTGTTAGTTTGCTACATATAGAAACTTTATTATAGAAAGCATTGTTACCTACCTATTTTTGATGTTACATTTATTTAAGGAGTAGATTGATAATCTCGTGATTCACTCTTACATATACACATAGGAAATGTTAACTAAACATCTGAATTTACAAATTCTGATAAAACTTCTCATAACCTCACTTAAACTTTTAAAAATACAAACTTGTTGATTAAAGACATTTTATGACTTATAGATAATTTTAGTTTTCCCTAATAAATAAACACAATTTTCTAAATATCAAGCATTCTTGCTTTCATGTAATTAAAACACATACATGCCAGACCATGCACACACTAGAGCAGAGGTCCTAACCTTGGGGCCATGGATCTATACCAGTCTGTGGCCTGTTAGGAACCAGACCGCACAGCAGGAGGTGAGTGGTGGGCCAGTGAGTGAAGCTTCATCTGCAGTTGCAGCCGCTCCCCAGCTCTAGCATCACCGCCTCAGCCTCACCTCAGATCACCAGGCATTAGATTCTCATAGGAGCACCGGTCCCTGGTGCCAAAAAGTTTGGAAACTGCTGCACTAGAGCATCCTCAGGAAATGACCCATGTTTCTAATTTAAGGGAAAGGGCAGAATTTCCTTCTGAACAGATTTTTTTTAAGCTTTGAATTGTATTAAAGATACAAAATGAATTCTGGTTGTGTACTCTTGCACAGAAAAATAATAGTAGGCATGAGGTGGTCTTGATGAACACTATTAAAGATGTCAACAGAGTAACTAAGTCATAGCTAACTATAATTAGTTGGAATAAAGGAGAAAACTATTATAAAAATAAATAATTTTATATGGGTGATTGCAAAGTTTGTAGTAGCTAGTGGTAAGTTAATAGCCTTTGTTTTTTTTTAACCACTCTTCTCCTCTTTTAATAGTTCAAAAGTATGTTTATTTGAAAACTATTCCTATATGAAAACTACTGGGAAAATGTATTAGATGTGCATATCATTGCAGAGATATTTTCTATTAAATGACTGGAACACAGTAGTTTGCCTTCTTCCAAGGAGAACATAAAAATAACTCTAACAGAATAAAACTGCTTATTACATGTGAGTATATAATAAAATATATGCTTTAAAGGGAATCTGTAGTCTCATAAACTAAGCAACTGATTTCAGAGACTTTTACCTTTTAGACACAGAATTGTTTTAATTTTAAACAATTTTATACTGGATTGAAAGTTCAGTTGCTAGTATTTTAAATTAACACTACGTTACGTTGATTACTTTAAGCCGGCCTTTCCTCTTTCTATTTCTGTAATGCTGATATTGGAACATGATATTTATGTAGGAATGATTAAGAGTGCTAATAAGAAATCAGAGTACTGTTTCATAAACAATCTGTATTAATTAATGTGACTCATCTGTGAAAGATTGATCAGGGAACAGAAAAAGAGAGTGAAGAGATCATCTCTGATCTAGTAAAACAGCCCACTCACCAGTAACTGCTGCTTAAGAGGAAAAACATGAACAATTAAGTCTAAAATGGCTTTCAAATCAATAGAAATCTTCGAAATGCCACTAACGCTTAAGTGGATAGAAGACATCACAAAAGCGAAAAATAAATAAATAAATGGTTGCAAAAAGAAAAACCCGTATCAAAAGCCAAATTTTGAGATAATGGAAGCAAAAAGCAATAGCCAATGTCACAGCATCATCATAAAACAAATGACTCAGTTAAAGGAATACAACTACAAAAGCCCAAAACGAAAGATTCTAGAATGCCAAAGGTCAGTATATGTGATCAGCTGCACTTCCCTCTGGCTCTGGACTTTCTTGACCATCATAATTGCTAATAGCTAAGGAGGTTATCCCATCCATAGAAATTTACATTTTAATAAGGATTTGTGAAATTTTAAAAGTCTTCTAGACACACAGTGTATAGTATATTCCATTATTAAAAGACAGAATGTCAGACTCGGTTAAGGTCATTTTGCAGCAGAGAGCTTTCCTTAGTATCATAATTGTGGCCAAACTGGAAACCACCTGTCTGACCTAAGAGTCCATTTAATCAAGAAATTTAGGAGGAAATTGACATTATCTAAGAAGCAAAGGTGAGAAGTGAAAGATAGACCTTAAAACAGTACAAAACCAGAGCAATTTGTAATTGCAAAAGGCAAACCTAAAGCTACCCTGATATTTTACTCTAATAAAAGAAATCTTTCTTTTTTCCTTTCCCTCCTTAGACCAATAATTGTAGGATTTTATTTTTTTAAGCTAAGATACTTAAACTTCCAATTAAATAATAAGAACTGAACATATCTTTACTAAAATGACAGTAAAAAGGATAAATAAATGGTGTTTTTGTGGTCATAAACCCACTGAACAATGAGAATAGGAGAGTAATGAAATTGAGGGAATCGTAAATCGGAGATGCCAATATTTGACTTAGCAGAGCAGAGGAAGCTGATGCCTAGGTGGGAATCTTGACCAAAGGAGGCACAATTAGAAGCACAGAGCTCCCCAGAAAAGTTCAAGAATGGATGCGCCAATTTCAATGAAAAGGGAATACCTCTGGGTCTGGAAATAGGTACACTGGTTGAAAGTCTATTAAAAAAAAAAAAAAATTCAAACTCACCATTCCTTTCCTAAGACAAGTAACTGGTATTTGCTCATCTCTCACACCATGCAAATCTGGGCGTACACTTTCTAAAGAGATTAAAACAAAGATATTCTAGACTTGAGGACATGAAAGAAAGTTCAGGGAAGGTGTGCCATGATGAAAACAAACTGTGAAATGAAATTCTGCATATTGAAAAATAGTCTGTTTTATAGTGCCTTTCTTGTAAATATTAGCAGACACCCCACGAGTAATTTGAAAAACATTCTAAGCGGGAAATTATTCACCCTAACAAAACAAAACAAAGAAAATGATTTTGGAATAAAAAAATTTCAGTGCAAGAAACCAAAGAATATGTCAAAACACTTTTGTTCAGAGATAAGATGATATATTATATATGCATGAAACAGTAACAGGAGATTATGAAAAGGGAATATTCAGAGGCCAAGAACAATAAAAAGTTTTTGAAAAGTAAAACTCAGATAACAAAAACATCAAAAATATTTGTAAAAAATAAATATAACATTGACGTAGAACATTGGCAAAATCTCTTAGAAGCTGCTACCAAAAGACAAAGAAAGGAAAAATAGGAGTGAAAAACTTAAGGAAATTTGAGAATGATATCCAATGTCCAAATAATATGAATACATAAAAGAAAACAAAGAAAACTAAAAATTTCTTAGACTCCGAGGATAAGAATTTCCAAATAGAATGGATTCACAGATGGTTCAGCACAGTGAAGGGGTGGGGGTGGGGGTGGGGGTGAGGGGGATGTGGAGACACAGGCTTATTCATGTTATCTTTAATTCTAGAACACTGAGAATGAAGAGCAGATGCTAACAGCTTCCAGAATGGGTAATAAAGTAACCTAATACAAATAATTGGGACTAAAATAACACTGTCTATTTTTCTTACTCCAAATTATAACAGTTATATTAGAAAGAAGAAAATAGAGATAAGGTGAAGGCATATGTATTGAAGAGGCTTGAGATATCTCAACTTCATTTTTCATGACGAGATCAATATATAATATTTAATATTGAAAATAGCAATGTAAGTATGATATTTAGAATTTAGATATTTATATACTTAAATTTAGTCAAAAACTATCAGGAGTTTCAAGTAGTTATCTGTAAAGAATAAAAACATAGAAAGGAAGGGCTATTTTCCTTCTATGCTTTGTAGAACTAGCAAGTAAAAATAGTCACGGTACTAATCTCTCTTTAGATCTGTAACAAGCCCTATTCTTTTCTATTGCTGTTGGTCTAAAATACCTTAATTTTGATAAAGAAAGTGAGGAATGGCAATGTGTTTTCTCATACCTATAATTCACTCCTTTCTCCAGAAGTGATAAAATCAGATAGCCTGCAGATCAACATACAAATAAAATTAAAATAAATTGTTTGATATTTGTGATCAAAAATATAGTTAAATCTATCTTCTCCCCAACTATAAATAAACACAAGTGTCTAACTAATCTGTCTCACAAGTAGTAAAACACAGATTTAATTTATATGCCCTGAAATATAAAATAACTACCAAAAGTCTGCTAATAGAAATAAAATATGAATTAAAAATAGGAAACAAAAAATCCTGCAGTTAATTCATAAAATAACAACAAATGTAGAATTTAAAAAATTCTAAGGAAAACCAAATAGTTTCACAAACTTATGGAACAAATGCACATATTTAAATATTTTATTTAGATAATGATCAAATAAGGGTGATGCTAGATCAATTGAGCATCATTTCTAATTGTTTATAAAGAGGTTGCAAGATTTTAAGGATAAGCTTTATTACCTGTTATAAGAAAGTACAACTCATTGATGTCCACTTTTTCTCAGTCTGTTCTACTGATCCATCACTGTCAACCTATAAGGAAAGATGAGGTGGCTTTCATTTAGCTTTACCTCACAGCTTTCACATGTCCAGCCTGGAATTCAGCTTGAGATTTCCATTTTAGAACATCTCATCCTCTTTGAATCCAAATAAATAACATCCGCATGTTTTTATTTTCCACTTGAAATGATAGCAATAATAATAACCATGACTATTATTGGATGGGGATAGTTTTTTTAAAGAAAATAGCTACATAATAAATTTGAAGCACTATATGATTGTCGCTAATACATTTCCTTTTAAAAATTAAACATAAAGACAGTTTAAGAGAAACACTTTTGTTCTGTAGAAAGGAAACGATTTTGTTGGTTACTACACTGTTGGCTAATTGATTAACAGTTGTAACACCCTGTTGTGGGGTGCCAGTCACAGTTGTATAACTTAGTTTTCAGTCTGGAAGATGGGAGACATCTTGCCAGTTGTTAACCTCTTTCTTTCCTCTGAGAGTTAGGGGAAGAGTCGGGGAGCCAGACCTCAACCTAACTGACTTCTAGGGTCTGTGCTGCTCTCACTAGCCATCTGGCAATCTACTGAAGGTGATTGAAAGTAGTGTAGGCAATGATACCTGCCATATGAATCAGTTTAGTGAACCTGTCATAGTGAAAGCCCACCTGTAAAGGTCTATTCCATTTGTCCTATAGGCGTCAGTTCTCAGAGGGTGAATACCCCTATAAATCTTAACATAACCAAGCAGCATTTCTTGAGAATAGCAAAATCTCTTAGAAGCTGCGAGGAGGAAAAGAAATTTCCTGAAGAACTTTCTCATATTGTACCTGTTTCCTACCTTTTTCCTGGGGCCTAGCTGACTCTCTAAAGAAAAGATTACATGTAAATATTAAAGCTTGTCTAGATATTGAGGTAAACTTCCCTCGCTATCTCCCCAGCACCTTTCAGTATTTCACCTGACACCTGAAGACAGGAGTAACCAGACTTTTTTGCATAAAACACTAAGGAAAAAGGCAAACGTTCATAGGCTGCCTTTTTCAGAATTATTTTTGTGAGAAGGTATGCAGCTCTGTTTAAGCATTTTTTAAAAATTTTTGATTTCCGCTTGCTTTCTTTTAAGGCTGCTATTTCTGAAGCTATCTGGCATATACTGCAGTGCTGACTGCAATGCTACAATGATACGCAAGATGAGATCTTACAGATTTGAGAAGAGGTGGGAGAGAGATAAGTTGGTTGAGAGTGACGAGTTGCATTTTTACTAGAGTGCAATTACCCCTTCTCCCAATTATAGAATTATCCATGAAGAGATTCTTAGGTGGTAAGAGGAAAAAAGAAGCTGCTTCATGGCCGGTGATTGAGAGGGCTCGGGGAATATGACAGTACCACTCAGAGAGTCAATAGTGAGGGAATTGTATTAAAAATATATTGTGACTTTCAGATTTCCTTCAAGAGTCTTAGACTCTAAAAGTGATAGAAAGGAAAATTCTTACTGCAACCTCTCTGGGAGGCAGAGGCAGGGAGATCTTTAATCCATCTCTTTGGTTCCTTTTTCTCTCACCTCATCTCCTATGTTCTTTTTGTGTGTCAAGTCCCAAATGTCACATCCCCAGAGACAGTCTCTGGTGGCAGCAACTTCTAAGCCTTAGCCTGGCAATGAACAAAGGGATGACTTGAATTGCTTAATCTGAGAAGGATTCTCAGTGCTCACTTATAAATAAGACAGTGAATGATATTATCAGTAGACTTTATTGTTTATAAAAATGAGACTCAGATTGGGTTGCCTGATACAATACAGGACACCCAGTTAATTTGAGTTTCAAATAAACAATGAATGACATTTTTTAAAGTTAGTTCCAAATGTTGCATGAGACATTAAAAACTTATTTTTGGTTTATCTGAAATTCAAATTTAACTGAACATCTTGTATTTTTGCTTATCTTATCTGGCAACCTTAGACTCAGACCACATTACAAAGTTAAGCATGACAAAGCAGGTAAATGACATTCAGAGCTTATACTCACTCTCCTTAAGTGCCTCCTCTGGGCTAGAATTCTCAAAGATCAGCATCCTTTAGGTACTCGTTTGTTCCCTTCGGCCCCTACCTCCCTTTGCTTCACCTCTCCCTCCCATGCTTTTCAGAAAGGGAACTTATAGACTGTGATTTCAGAGTAAGAAGGTTCCACTAGTGCACCCAGAATGGGCAACCTGAGGGTGTTGAGAAGGAGAAAGCAAACTTTAAATATCTCACTATTTTGTCAAAGTCCATCACTGTTATGTTAGAATTATGTTAGAATTATTCATTTATTCTCAAATGCCGTTGAGTTTCTACTATGAGCCAACGGTCTTTTATTTTCTCCATGTTATTGCCCACGTACTTACTCTGCTCTTCCCCACGTAACATACAGGAATTCTTTCTGACTTATTTGATAAGCATTTACAGATAAACCAGGCTTCGTGGATATGTTGGCCAAGAAGAATTCTGTCAGTTTGACTGAATGGAACGTTTCGAAACTCCTTCCAGCCATCTCATTTTTCAGATTAGAATGCTGAGACCCGGGCAAGCTCTGACGTGTCCTTTCCACTACCTGGTGCCATCTTCCAGTGTGATGGAAAGGGCCACACCACACCCGGGCTTTGCATTCAGTCACACCTTAGTTCGAATCCCATCTCTGTCACCTTTGTCCTTTTGGGAAATTTATATGACCTTTAGAAGCTATTTCTTCCTCTTTGAAATAGTGATAATGATAACCTTATTGGGTTTTAGAATAAACTAAATAAGAATATGAATATCAAGTCACTTACATAGAGTGGCAACTCAATGTTTCTTTCTTTCCTATCCTTCTCCCTTATAGGAACGTGTCATAACTACATAATGCCATAACTCAAATTACACCTTCTCTCCAAATCATTCTGCTCATAAAGGTTATTTCACAGATTTGGGACAGGAAAATTAGGGAAAGTACTTTGGTTCTTATTTAAAAGATGATTACAAAGAAATTAGGAATGATGGGCTAGTCTCTTCATCTAGGTTAGGAAATAAATATCAGAGTTAGACATGTCATTTTCTATAAGGGTGGAAGGGAAGAAGGAGGAAGAATTATAAAACCACATCTGGTCTATTCATATTCAGATAATGGATTAATTGGAGAACCTCAATAAGGAGGATTTTACCCATTATGTGATTTGTTTCATATTTAGCAATGCTGTGTGGAGCTTGAAATAGTTTCAGGAATTGAACAGTTGTAATAAAATTCATGTTGTTGATACTGAGTCACTAAAGTGCCAAGAATAGTTTTGCAAAAAGAAAATTTCTAGGAGTTGAAGGCAGAAACATTCTTGCTTTATACTTTACTTTATAAATGATTCTGAGTAGTTAGATAATTGATGTTCTTCCCCTGGGGAAAAATGGTATGGGGACATTCTTACTTAGTTTTAACTCTAACTAGGATCTAAGAAAAACCCAAACCAATAAGCATGGTAAGTGTATGGGCTCTGGAGTCAGAAATGAGACTTTGAATATGGACTCTGCCACTTACTAGCTATGCAACATTTGGATACTTACGTAAGCCCATCTAACTTCTCATTTCCTTATTGGTATAAACTAGGAATCTAATATCCAGTTCATAGGACCCTGTGAAACAATCCTTCTCTTTTCAGGAAGTGCTGAGAGCCTATCATGTACCTGCCCTGGTGCTCAAAGTGCTGAGGAAATGTAGACAAGACAGACATTTACAGACTATAAGAACTATGAAGGAAACAAATAAGACAAAGTGACAGAGAGTAAGGGGGTGGTGGAGTGAGCAGTGCTACTCAGATAGGTGGTCCTGGAAAGCCTGTCTTTCAGGTTGTATTTCAGCTGAGACCTGAAGGATAAGAGAATCAGCCCTGTATAAAACACTAACAACAACAAAAAAAAGGACAAAAACTTTCGAAAGGGTGAAACAGTAAGTACAAATGTGCTGAACTGAAAAAGAATTTGATGTGTTGCAAAATGAACAAGAAGAGGAGGGGTATGCATTGAGGTTGAGAAGAAGGACTTTTTAATCCACAGTAAAATGTTTGGGTTTCATTTTAAGTGATAAGCGAGTCAACGAAAATTTTTAAATAGGGGGTGACCTGATCAGATTTATTCTGATTTATAGTTTAAAAAAAATCATTGTGGCTACTATAAAGAAAGTGAATTTTAGTTTCTGATACATAGTAAGTGTCCAATAGTTGTTACCAATTAATACAATTATTATTTATTTAATAATACCTATGCTAATCATTATTATTGGTATTACTCTAGATGTACAAAGTATTAGTGACAATGCCATGTATATAATGACCATTTACAGAAATTAAAATGGTCTCTACCATTAAGAAGGATAAAGTCTTTGCAACAAATGTTGGTTTGATGGAGCAAATTAACCTCTCTGAAATTCAATGTCTTGATTTGTTAAAATGGTAATAATGGTAAGGCTGCAGAAGGAGTCAAATAAAACATATATATAAAATGCCTGGTAGAGAGGTGGATAGTAGGCAAATAGCAAATGCTACTCATTATTACAGTTTTAGGTGTAAACACAAAGGGAAAAATAAAACTAGGTATATTTGTCAGCCTCAGATCCTTAAGAAAACATGCAGTATATACAGACACAAATGCATAGCAATTAGTGTGGACATCTATTGTTATATATTTCTGTCCAGTTCTTCCTCTTACTTCTGCTATTAGAAATCTCTACTAATTCATGGACAGTCTCTACCAAGAATGGAGTAGATCTTGCTCACTCTTAACTTCAGAGGTGAACACATGACCCAGGGGTTCATAAATTACAATACCCTCCTCCCAGCCACAGAAATTGGTTCAGAGATGGGTATGTGACTCAAGCTTGGCCAACCAGGGACTTTTCTGCCACAGCAATAAAAAAAAAAAAAAACTTTTTGTTGGAGTGAATAGAAACAGAAGTTGAGTCTGAGGCTGTCAACAGTCCTTTCTGTTTATTGAGAAATAGAATCCTGATGACAGTGTTTAAGGCTAAATTAAGCCATACCTAAAACTAGCCTTTCCACTGAACATTTCCAATTACAGGAGTTAGTAAATCCCCTTTTTGATTAAACCAGTGTCATGAATCAAAGATCCCTGTCTATTAGACCACTGCAATTTAAGGTCAATTCTGGAAGCACAGTCATCTATTTCAGACACAAATTTGCCATTGTCCAAAATAAACCCTTTACTTGATTTGGAAGAAGTGACTTAGCTAAAATAAGAAGTGTCGCTAGTAAGGTTCTTTCGTCTCACAGAAAGCTAAATGAAAATGTCCTTTCCTTCCCAGAGCATTGGTGTTCTTCCTACTCTTCATCTGTCCTCTCACCTGACTCCTGACCTCCCCCACATGCCAGGTCACTCCCAACTCTGAGCACTCTCTGGGTCCTTTCTGTTGCCTAAGCTATATGCTGTTGATGCTGTTCCAGCTGCTACCGTTGAAAGCTGAATAAGAAACTTCTAGATATATTTGACAGATATATTTAAGAGGTTTATATAAATAAAAAATGATCCAATAAAAAAAATTGTGTGAATGAGTCCTAATAAGATTTCTTACTTTAAAAATATTACTAAAGTTGATAATTTGGAAATAATTTCTGCTATATCTAAATTTTTAATAAATATTTTAGGAAGGCAGATAGCCTTCCTATAATTTTTTTCTTCTTTTTTCAGCTTTATTGAGATATATTAGACAATTACTTGCTTGTATTTACATTGTACAATTCAATAGTTTTTTTTTCAATTATAGTTGGTATACAATAATATACCAGTTTCAGTTGTATAGCATAGTGATAGAGATCCACATAACTTGCAAAGTGATCACCCCACTAATCTAGTACCCCTCTTTCTCCTTACATATTTATTACATTATTAACCATCTTCCCCATGCTACACTCTACATCTCCATGTCTATTCTGCAACTATCCATTTGTACCTCTTAATTCCTTTGCCTTTTTTGTCCCCCTAACTCCCCCGCATCTAGTATCCCTCTAAACATTCTCTGTATCTATGAATTTATTTCCGCTTTTGTTGTTGTTGTTGTTGTTGTTGATTTTGTTCTTTAGATTCCACATGTACATGAAATCGTGTGATATTTGTCTTTCTCTAACTGAACCATTTCATTCAGGACCCTCTAGGTCCATCAAGGCAATATCTTTTTTCATTCCCTTCCTTTTAGTCTGTGTGTGTCTTTTAATCTGAAGTGAGTGTCTTGTAGGCAGCATATGTAGGGGTCTCGTTTTCTTACCCATTCAGCTACTCTATCTTTTGGTTGGAGCAGTTAATTCTTTTCCATTTGAGGTACTTGTTGATAGAAATGTAGTTATTACCATTCTTTATTCCTATTTTTGATACATGTTTTTTCTTCTTAAAGAAGTCCCTCCTACATTTCCTATAACACTGGCTTGGTGTCGATAAATTCCTTTAGCTTATTTTTGTCTGAGAAGCTCTTTGTCCTTCGACTCTAAAGGATAACTTTGCTGTATAAAGTATTCTTGGTTGTAATCCCTGGGTTTTCATCATGTTGAATATTTTGTGCCAAGCTCTTCTGTCCTGTTTCTTTTGAGAAATCAGCTGCCAGTCTTATGAGTGCTCCCTTGTAGGTAACTGCTTTTCTCTTGCTGCTTTTATGATCCTCTCTTTGTCTTTAATCTTTGGCATTTTCATTATGATATGTCTTGGTGTGGGCCTCTTTGGGTTCCTCTTTCTTTGAGCTTCCTGGGATTGTATGTCTAAGGAACATATAATTTTAATGGGAAAAGGTAACATCTTCTTATAAAATCTCTCAGTCACTTTAGAGTTGATTGAGTTTACTAATGTGTCAAGATATTATTCAACTTTCTACATGTTTCCAAGAATGAATGAAGATAAAACTCCTTCTTACTACCCAGAATCCTGCTCCCATATCATGCATACCACTCTGGATGTGTGTGAGACAAATGATGTTGCATAGCATTATTGGGGAAACATAGACTTTGAATGTCCTAAGCCTGGGGTCTCTGTCCATTCGTCCTAGGTGTATGACTTTGGGTTAGGCAATTCACTCCTCTGAGCTGTTATTTTCTATTCAGGAAATAATACCTACCCTGTAAGGTAATTTATATTTCAAAATAGTCTATGTTTGACTTCTAATAGGGTCTTTCATATTATAAGTGATCAACAAATACTTGTAAGTATTATGTGGGGTTTTTTTTCTGCTTAGTTCTCATTTTCTTGGAAACAAATCAAGTGCCCATTAACTAATGAATAGATAAACAAAATATGGATAAACAAATCAAGTGCCCATTAACTAATGAATGGATAAACAAAAATTGGAATATTTATTCAGCAACAAAAAGGAATGAAGTATTGATACATATTACAATGTGACGAACCTTGAAAACATTGTGCTAAGTGAAAGAAACCAGAGACAAAGGCCACATGTTGTATAACTTCATTTATATTAAATGTTCAGAATAGGAAAATCTATAGAGACAAAAAATAAATTAATGAGTGCCAGAGACTATGAAGAAGAGAGAATAAGTGACCACTAATGGGTACAGGGTTTCTTTATGGAGCGATAAAACTTTTCTGGAATTAGATAGTGGTGATGTTTGTACAGTCTTTCGAATGTACTAAAAAATGTTAAAGTGTACACTTTAGAAGAGTAAATTTTATGTGAATTATATTTCAATTAAAAAAAATGATAACATGTTCAAGAAGAACTACACTGCTACAATGCTTAAATAACCAAAATCTTGTGGAATATCTATAGATTTTGCTTTAAAAAATTTTATCACATTCCAGTCACATTTAAAATGTGAGCTACTTCTCTTCTTGGAAATTCCCTATAATAACAAACATGAAAATTAGAAACAATCGTAAAACCCATCATTGATGAAACTAGAAAATAACAGAAACCTTAAAACAAAACAGCAATTATTTATTTATCAAATATTTTCCCAAAGCAGTATCAAGCTGGGTTGGTGGAAAGTAATGTAGAAAAGACATTTAGGCTGCAGACCTCAGAAGAACAGGAAAATTATGTTTCTTAAAATCAGGTTGAGAGGAACAACCTGAAGTATAAAACCTGAATTTGGATTACGGTGGTAGGAGCTTCCTTAGACTCAGTTTTGTTCCAGGAAGTAGAGGAGACATTGATTAGTAAGGACCATCTGCATTTGCAAGGAGACGAATCTCCATACAGGGATTTACATAGCCCAAAATCTAGCATCTGTCTTTTTCTGCTGGATGGGGAGAAGTAAAAGCTAAACAAACCCACGGGCAAAACCCAAGCTCTTAAGAAAAGTTTCTGCTTCCCTAGAAAAGAGTTTCATCTATCCCTTTCCAATATATATTGCCTACAGAAAGCTGCTTCAGGAAAAAATGATGTCCTTCAATAGTTAATCAAAAAAGATAGAGGAGGGAGAGGAGGATGGAAAGAAATGGTGAAAACAACTAACGAATACGAGCTGACAAATTGAATCCAGTGAAACTTATGGCAAAGATTTTAATTTAATGATGTAAGCTTTAAATGAAGTAAGAGCACAAAGCAAAGATACAGATGCTCCAGAATAGAGCTCCAAAGGTGTATAAGAAAAAAAATAACAGAAATAAAGATGAAATCACAAGGACAAGAGAGAACTGATATTGTTAAAGATATAGTAGGAGTCCATCAAAAGTGAGCAAAATAAAATGGTTAGCTAAAATTATTTTAAAAGATTAGATAGAACATTGCAGTTATGGAAGACATGTGCAGTTGCCTTGCCACTTGCATAGAGTCCCAAGAGGTGATTATGAAAAGGTGATGTTTGGATAGGAGACTAATGAGTTTAAGTGGTTATGCCCTCCTCATATGGAGTTGTCCCACAAAGAGTTGTTGTTGCTCAGGGGAGAGGTGAATGTAACTTCACAGTTACAGTTTTTTCACATTCAGAGGTGGCCTGAATAATCTACCCCACAGCAATAACTTGAATGCCTGGCTGATGATAACTCTACCCATGATAACCACTGATACCTACAGCTAATCTCCATCCTCCTTGCTTGCTATATTACTTTTCTCCAGATATTCAGTTAATATTTTATTATAAATAATAATAGTGACAGAGATAGTTTAGGGAGGCAATGCCCTTGGAATGGTTACAAACTTCCTCTGAGTGAAGTTCAGTCACTTTAGAGCACACAATGCCTGCTAAGAGCAATTTTGTAACAAATGCCACCTCCACATGCTGACACCTGTGCACAGGAAAGGACATGATGGGAACCAAATGGTTAAAGGGCAAGCAGCAGGGCAAAAAAGGCAGCCAAGGAGGGCTCATTCTAATAGCCATACATAAATGACCTTTACTCCATGATGCTGACATGCTTTTAACGTAGGCCTCTGAAAATTGCTCCAAGTTCATATGGAATTTTAGAAGTCATATATTTTAAACCTAAACTCTTCTTCTGTTTTTAATCTAATTTTTAATAATTGTATTACAAAGTCAAGCTTTGTGAATTAGATTAGATTTCATGACTATGCATTTTAGACAAGGAAATTAGGACAATGGAAAAATATTTTTTCCCTTCATCTTTCTAGAGTATATGGATTAAGCACCTTAAAAGCACCATTCAAATTTGGACACTGTCAGTTTATTTTAGTATATAATTTATCCCTTGGGCATGATGAAACATTTTACAGTTTCAGGAAGAACTAGGGCAGCTAAGGGTAGAGAAATGGAAATAACTTTTCTTTACTTATTTATCTGCATGCTCTGGTTGAGAGACATACTATCTGGTGTTGGATTCTGGCTCTCCCTCTTACTATTTATGTGACCTTGTGCAAGGCAACTAATATCTCTGTACCTCACTTTTTCCATCTGCTAAAATGAGAATGATCATGAACCTTTTTGGATGACCATTCTCATAATTCACTCACAGCACTGCTCAGTACACAGCCTGTACTCGATTAATTTTGTATTTTATGACATACATACATTATCATATATTCTCATATGTACACTTCTCAATATTACAATGAAATAAGTAAATATTACTGTCCCTTTTGTGGGTTGAATTGTATTTCCTTAAACAAACAAAAAAAGATGATAGGTTGAAATCCCAATGCCTGGTACCTCAGAACATAACCTTATTTGGGCATACAGTCATTGCAGATGCAATTAGTTAAGATAAGGTCATATGGGAGTAGGGTGCTTTTAATCAAATATGATTAGAATTATAAGAATGCCCATGTGAAGGCAGAGACACAAAGAGAGAATGCAACATGACAACAAAGGCAGAGATTTAAGTTATACCCCTTCAAGTAAAGGAACACCAAAGTATGTTAGCAAACCACCAGAATCTAGGAAGAGACAAGGAAAAGTTCCCCTACAGACTTCAGAGAGAACATAGCCCTGTTGGACACCTTGATTTTGGACTTCTAGCCTTTGTAACTATGAGACAATACATTTTTGATGTTTTTAGCCACCAAGTTTGTGGTACTCTGTGGTACATTTTTCCACAGCTCCAGGAAACTAATACAATCCTCATTTTACAAATAAGAAAATTCAGACCCAAAGAGTAAGAGATTTACCCAAGATCACACAAATTAGTAGGTAAAGGAAGCCACCTATTTTAGGTTCAAGACCCAACTCCTTGTCTCTTTCCATAATTCTTTACACATGTTACACTCCAGCCATGTTCCTCAATTAACCCTTCCTCAAACATGCCATGCAAGGACACATTGTCATTGGCCATAAAGAGGGAAATATATTTATTGACGGGTTCTCCATGTCAGAAATCACATGGGCCAATTTTCATATGCCATGCTCTCAACCTGAAATGAGTTTTCCTCCATTTCCCCTTTGTGGAAGTCCATATCCTTCACCTGCCAAGTTAAATGCCCCAAACCTATGATTGTCATCTACCTCATCAGAATTACTCCTTTTCCCATTTATTTTCACATTTTATCATTCATTAGCCCATTTAGCTCTAATTTCACTCTGTTGTGTTTGTAGGTGATTAGTAGTTTGTAGTAGTCTATCAACCTCGCTGAATTTTAATCTCCTTAGAATCAGGATCATAATTGTAATAATTATTTAAGGAACAATAGACTAAGGCACTGTAATTTTTATTTAGACCCCACAATTCTGCAATGTAGATTTTGTTACAGATGCTTATGCCATATGTAATATCTGTCCTATTTTCCAAACCCCAAAAAATTAATCAGTAGAGAGTTAGGGACAGAGAAACTTAATAACAGTATATGAGGTCAGGGCTTCCAATACTCTCTGTTGTTGTCATTGTTGTGTTTTAACTGGCTCTTCATATACACCACTGTTGATCCCTTTTCCTCAGTCTCATACCTTCTGTTAAATTTGAAATTTCATTGAATCTTCAGAAGATCCTGAACTGAAAGCTCATTTTATCTCAATACTCAGTAAAACGGTGAGATGAAAATTTAGACTTGAGAGTTGTATTTTAGAAAATGGTTTCAGAAAATAATGTACTAGGAAAACAAACAAAAATCAAAATCAGAATGATTGAATTAAAACTGTAGTGAAACAATTTAATTTCAACAGTATCATTCCTGAAGAAATTGTAAGCAAATCTTACCAATCAGAACTGTAATTTTTATTTCTTATTAACAAATTTTTCATAAATTTTATGCTAAAATAAACCCTACACACACACACACATACACACACACATACATGTACACACACACCATCACTTATTATATTTATCTGAGTCAGGGTGATTTCACTGCTATTGTGAGGTAGCCACATAATGCAGCAGAACTATTGCATATTAAAAACTTGTCTCAGTTTTGCTAGCCTTGAACGTTGCCAGAGCTGGGGAAATTCTTGTGCTGCAGAACAGTTTGCATTACAAAGAAACTGTAATACCTAAAGCTTAAGTGGAACTGAAATGCTTAGCTTTAAGCCAAGTCATTCCTTTGTAGACATAATGTTATTTTAACTCCAGTAGCATCTTTTCTTCACCAAGGTAATAAGGTACTTGACAAATAATATAAATATAGTTTCATGACTGATATGCAATAATAACCAAGATAAAGTTTTAATGCCATTCAGGAGACTTTGCCAGAAGTGCTGCCCAAGGCCTATCCCAAAGGAAAGCAGAATGTGTCCTTAAGAAAAAGAATCTGAGTTTGTTGCCCTTTCTGTTTTCTTCTGGTTTGATTTTTGAGGATTATTTATAAGTGTGATAAAGTTAGATACATAAGTGTTTATGTTTATAAACATAAACATAAGCAGGTGGATGTCTTCAAGTAGTTTTTAAACTATTGAGAAGGAAACACGGTCTAACCACTTTTGCTTGTGTTGGCATTAACCACATTAGCATGATGTTGGCATATAGTAGGATGCTCAGGAAAAGCATTGATTTTTCTACACTGATTCTCTGTTTACCATATTTGTTCACATTCTTGTTCTATGTCCTTGTAATCTTTTTAGAATTTTGTTGTGTTTTGGTAATTGAGTAATTAATTAAAATATGATGAAAAAATATGATTAACTGGAATTAATTAGCCTTGTGATATGTCTTAATTAAATACCTTAACATAATAATAATATAATGGCAGTGAAAGAAGTGAAACCATCTTTTAAAAAAAGACGAAGTTAATATGTCACAAAAGTATTTAACCAAAATGGGCTTTTTATGAGTGTGTATAATATTGGGGAATTACTTACAAAGTCTAGATACAATCAAATGTTGAATAAATATATTTTTGTTAATCTCTTCTGCTACCTTTAATACAATTGATATTTCTGAACCTTTCTATTTCCATAATGTTCTAAGTACTCAGGTCTTTGCACTATTTATAGACTATTCCTAATGTGTTCATTTAGAATGACAGTAGTACTAGACAATATATTAACTCTCACTCAGTTCAACCCCATTTCATATTTCCCCATTAACCTTGTTCAGGATTTCTGACAAGATCCTCTCAAATGCATTGTGATAAAGCAGGATTCTTATCACTGCTTACAAAATTTTATTTGGAATCACAGCATTTCTTGGTGGATTCATATATATCTCCAGTGGATTTAATCATAGCTAGTTTTAACTTATTATAGAACAGATCTTGAATTACAGAAGTAACTAGTTACATATCATAGAGGTAGATTTCTTTTTCATTTCTTTCTTGTCATAACTATCCATCCAATTTCTTCCACAAGAATAGGCAAGAATTCTCTGGTTAGGTTCTTGTGAAAAAAAAAGAAGAAGAAGATACTAAGTTAAAAGGAGAAGAGGTCAGTAAAATGAGGGAGAATGAACAAAACAAACAAATAAAAAATAATATGAATAAAAAACTTGAAGAGCTGCTGGTGTGAACTCAAAAAAAGCAGGTGGTGGAAAAGTTATTTCGCAAGATTGAGTGGAAACAACTGATTAAAATAGTAAGGGTGGCATTCTTCCAAGATACTATGGTTACCACTATCTTGCTTGAAACATGGTAAATGAATCAAAAATTAAATGTTACTTTTCAAGTCCTTGCATATTATACAAATTATAATAATATATATGGATATTGCAATTGGAGCTGACAATGAAGTATGAAACTCCAGATAACTATGAAGCCCTACATGGTTTAAATCTGAAGGATATTTAAGAGATAGAATTTTTTTTATCATTTTAATTAATCTGTGAGCTACAGACTAAATCATGTCCCTTCAAAATTCATGCATTAAAGCCCATACTCTCAAAACCTCAGAATATAACCATATTTGGAGATAGAACCTTTGAAGAGATGATTAAGTTGAAATGAGGCCACTAGGGTGGGCTCTATTAGTGAGGGTGCACAACTCTAAAACTTATCTGGAAGAAGAAGAAAAAAAACTTCTTTCCACACAGAATGAATATTAGTAATGCTTGTTATAGTAGGGCAGACCTGAAACTGAATACCAGATTGGCAACTAAGTCCCCTGACTGGAATAAAATTAATAAGAACTAAAAAACTATTTGGGGAGCGGTCTTGGACCCTGCTTCTTATTACTCAGTCAGCAACCACCATCCCACTTCCTTCTCATGAATAGGCAATAAAGTGGAAGATCATTTATTGCCTGGTTAACCATACAATTTAGTCAACATTTTCACGACAGATTCCTATGTATGTCCTTCAAATCCTGTTAATCAGCCTGTAAGACCCTTATCCTTCCACTTTCAGAAAGCCATATCCCTCAGCATCCCATCCTCATTGCCAAAACTGTCAAGAATTGTAATAAGTCTGAAATTTCACTCTATCCACGGCTAACTAGTTATCCTGCCACAGTTTCCTGGATGCTGGCAGAAGGCACAAGATGGGCAGTTTATTACTCACAGCAATAAATCCACAATAGCTAGAGTATCATCATTTCCGTGTTAGTACCCAAGCCCCAATTTCCAGAGCATGAAAAAAAGAGGATCAGATGACACTTGCATGCATAATATGTTGCCTATAAAGACAGGAACCTTGAGCTTAGGGATCCTGAGTCTTATCGCAGACAGTAACAGTGCCTATGCTCCAGAGAGAGACACTATCTTTATCTTCCAAGGCTGTAGACAGATCTACTCTGCCCCATGGGGAGATTTTATCTTTGTTTTCCAAGGCCATTTGCTATACAAATATCCATGAAAATATAGCCTGGAACAAAGACAGTGAGTTCTCACAAGATATGTGTAAATGTAAGAGACCATGGAGAATTGTCTCCCAACAATAGGTGTGAGATAAACATTTGTTCTTGAATTAAATGTTCTGATAATTTCTTCTTCTCTGTATTCTCTGTTCTCCCTTTCTGAAACTTGTATTATTCAACAATAAGATTTTCTGGACTATCCTCTAATTTTCTTATATTTCTTCTCTTTTCCTCCTTTTCTTTTTGTCCTACTTTATGCATATTTCTTAAACTTTCTCTTTCAACTCAGTTATTACATTTTTAATTTCTGCTGTCATTTTTTAAATTTCCAAAATATCTCCTTTTTTTTTAAGTTTCTGAATGGTTCTTTTCAAAAGCTTAGTTTTTTGTTTGTTTCATGGGTAAAATATTTTCTCTTAGCTCTCTAGTGTTTCAGTTATAATGACTTTTTATTTCTTAAATCTTCTGCTCTCCACATTACCATGTTTCTTCTAACTTCTTTTATTTCCTTTTTTGTTGTTTTCTTATCTGTTTTTAGTCTAAGAGTTTTTCTTGAAACGTATGATGTTCCTTGCCTATTTACTCTTACTTAAGATTGAGAGCACCAAAAAAAAAAAAAAAAAGTAGCAGCTATGTAGGAATATGTAGCTTCACTATGGAATTATTGGGCAAGAATCCAGTTGTTTTGGCTCCCTAAGTATTTCCTCTTGGGCTAGTCCATATTCCCAGAGAGGTGTCATCAATCTCCTGCTTGTTGTATGTAACCCTGGCTGCCAAAATTCTCAGAAATGTACTGGAGACAGGGACTGAGATTGTTCACTTTTTAAGATACAGACTTTCACATTATCCCCTCTATTCACTGCAGTGTGCTGGTGTCCTCTCCAAACAGTAAACTCCCTGTCTACTGTCAGAATTAAAAAAAGACTATGAAAGCCTAACCCATTCTACTTCTATTATGTAGCCCTGCCAATTATACAGCTTTCAGAAGTATCTGACACTTCCAAATCCTGAGATATTTTTGGTGTTGTGTAGCATTGTCTTGATTCTTGCCTCCCCCACCATAGACACATAGCTTTCATCTTTCTGTTTGTCTAAGTACATCACCATTTGTCCATCTGATTTCCAACTTCCAATCTTTTGTTGACATCTCTATTATGCTCTTGTATCTTCTCCAATTTCCTTTGCTTTTGTAGTTTTTTACTTTAGTTTTATCCCTTTACAATGGGATTATACAATGGGATTAGCTGGATTTCAGGAGGAAGCAAAAATATAACTTTGTGATCGGTCTGCCATATTTAACCAGAACAATGATAGACTTTTAAGGGAAAGGGCCTCTGAAGATAGAAAGAAGAAAAATAGGATAGGACTCTCAACTTCTTTTGGTGAAATTAGGGCTATGTATGTTAATTGTGCAGCATTATTTGTAAAGCTCCAAAGATGCCATACTTAGAGCTCTTGGACCCTGTGATTGTTTTCAAATGATTTAGCAAGATAACTAGTCTCCTGCTTTTAAACATGAAATGAAAATGGTTTTCCCCATTATCTACTTGACATCTGAACAAATTCCAAAGATATACATTCAAACTAAGAATTCATGAAATATAGCCATAGTAAAATAATATTTTGTTATAAACAAGTGCTAAAAAGGATTAAAGAAGACAATTTAAGTGATAAAAACAAATTTTCTTTAACATTTTATGAGGCGAGCAGTCTGTGTTCCTAAGAGTACTGCAACATGGGGTGCAAGGTAAAAAGGTTTCATAGGATAAGGAATAGAAATAACAAAGAGAAAAACAGAAAATAAATGTAAAATAAGGACATAAGCACAGAGCCAAGAGTTGGCTTGGTTGTTGGGAATTGGCTGGCTGGATATAGTGTGTTTCTGGTCAAAATGGAGCAACTACAATGACAGAAAATGTGTCTAAGCTTCAATTTGAAGACATGGCCCCTGGGCAGGAGCGGCACCATCTCAGGCCTAGAAATTCGTTTTAACACAAGATATTAATGTCAGTGACACTGTTTTACTGGTATTTGTTAAATTACATTGCTGATTGGTTACTATTAAGTGAAATACAAAAATTTAGAAGAAAAAACAGTAAACAAGAAATAAATTTTAATTTCAGAAAATTTTCCCACATTAAAGCAACTTATCTTAAAATCAGTCACCTTCATTTCATAGTTTACTAAAATATTCTGTAGTTTTGTTTTACAGTCAGAAGATGATAGAGAAGAGAATGGCATAGCTATTCTTGTACTGACTGCTCTTTCATAAAAGGAAAAGGTAATGACAGCTAAAAAATTATTGAAATTTTCTTCCATTCATCAGTGCTACAGAGCTAGAGAAGAAATAGAACTATACAATATTATTGCTGATTATTTTGTGATTTTCAACATCAAAAGAACAGAAGAGAAATTAATCAAGATATCAAAAGGAAAAATATGCACTTATCAAGTAGTATTTATTATACTACATAAATATTTTCCATTAACAATTTCTAGTTAAATCAACAGAGTATTAACTAAATCTACTTCCTTATATATGCAAATATTAAATAATGAATCACAGATTCTGACTAACAACTTGGTATGTTTCTGGTGTAAAGAATTTTAGTGCACGTATTAAAAGACAACGTAGCGAATGCTTCTTGTTTGTAGTGCTTTGTTAGAATATCATCAGTGAAACAGGACTGCTTTTTCAGTTAGAATTTTTATTGGGAAACTATTTTTAATCATTAAAAATAGGTCTTCTGTATGATTTCACTCATATGTGGAATATAAAACCAAAAGTAACAAACAAGCATAACAGAACAGAAATGAATTAATGGATACAGACAATGGAATGGTGATTGGTTACCAGAAGGAAAGTGGGGTGGTGGAAGGCAAAATGGATAAAGGAGGCCAAATATATGGTGACAGAAGGAAACTAGACTTTTAGTAGTGAGCATGCAATAGAGTATACAGATATTGAATTATCATGTTGTAAACATGAAATTTATATAATGTTAAGAAATGTTTCCTCAATTAAAACAAAAGAAAAAATATTATATTGAGTTATGAAAAAATCAAAATACGTCCACAAGATTTTATTTTGACCTGAAAATTGACATCATAAATGTGAATTAAATCACAAGTGAAAGGGAACAACTGTGGATATTTCAAACATATTACTGTTTCTCCTCTACAAAATTCAATTTGTTTCTACACTGAACGAGTGCCTCTGGGCATTTGTACAGGGAAAATAAAATCTCTAAAGCTGTTTTGTTCTATATAAAAGCCACTGTATTCATGATGAATCCAGAAGGATTTTTAAAGGTGGACAAATAACATACCCAAGCATATATTTCTTATGCATGAGAAACTGTGGTTGGCACAGTAGTCACCACCGACCCTGCATGTGGTATGTACCCAGATGATTCCATATGTTGGAAATGCTACCTAAGCACTGTTGACAGTTCCTACCGGAGATAACCAATACAGGGTACTATCTGAGGCTACCAAAATGGGTTAAAATCATGTTTGGGAAAGCTTGTGCTTCCCAGTCACCATTCAAAATAAAGAGATTTAAACATGACATTTTGCCAGTTAGCAGACCTTCTAGAAGATGAAAGACTAGTGGAACAAATTCCAGTGTTTTCATAAAAAGAGTATAAAGCTTCCAGAATTTCAATTTTTGTGTGCCCCATGATCTGATTTTTCATATATGGTATAACAAAATTCTCAGAGGGCCATAACACTATTTTTTAGGAATAGTTTATCTGAAAGCATCATAGCTGCATACCTTTGAGGAATACCTCTTGTTCCATACAGTGTCACAAGATGTGAATTTTAACATGAGATGGCTTATATTCAGCTACTTAAAATACTCCAGTTGTTCAGAGACAATTTTCAGATTTACCTCTGAGAATAGCATGGTGATATTACAAATTGGAGACCAGAGAATGGGGAGGAGAGAGCGAGTCCCTAGTATTCCTTGCAATAGCAAAAAAAAAAAAAAAAGAATCATAGGATCACCTAATAATATTAATAATAACTATTTATTGTGTGCTATGTCAAGTGATATTCACACACGCACACACGCATACATGCACAGCCCACACACATATAGACTGATAATATCTAATTCTCGGTGGACACCATTATAACCCTTTTACAGGAAGAATAATGAAATTCATTAAGGCCCAGTAACTTATGGAAGACCATCTAATTAGTAAGGTAGAGAGATATGCAAACTGAGAACACATCAAAAATGAGGAATCAAAACATCAAGTCCCTTCGGTGCTGACACCCGACTTCTGGCAATGCAAGAACAATAACCTGTTCTTTAGCAGGAGCTACACGGAGTCAAAAAAGGTCTCCCAGTGTTTAATCTTCTTATTCAGTCAATCTTGTATAAACTGAGAAGATTTCAGAGGATGACTGTAGAATGATTTTCATTAACAAGCCTCATCTGCCAGTGACAGAAGTAGCAGTGACTGCTGGCTTCCAGGAACAGCCCCTGCAATTGCATTTGTGAAAAGTGAAGGGACTTTGCCAGGCAGTTTAAGTTGGAACATGATCAACTACCCACAGAGAGTCCTAATGCCAGAAGGATCACTGAAAGTGGCCCAGTTAAAAAACATATTCCCCGCTCCATGTCAACGTATACTAAAAGAGGTATTGATATCTGTTCAGGGAGATGTTTGAAAGAAAGGGAAATATTTATCTGTCCATTGGGACTGGTTCCACTTTCTTTAGATGGTAGAAATCAGAGGGAGAGTATTTTATACATATGTAAATATAAGCATAAGGTTATAAACTCAAAGAGATAAGTATAGGGAGGGCTGAGCTGGGAACATATGTGACTATGAATGTGAATTGGAGCATGAGACAATGTACAAATGAGAATGGAAAACATATAAAAGAGGCCCGTAGATAATTATTTTAGTTGCTATGAACTATAACTAGTAAACCAGTAGACCCGTTTAAAATCAAAAGCAATTAATGAATCTGATATTGAGAGGGTAGAAAGGACATTTTCAAAATATTGCTTTGATTATTTCGCTTCCCTCTTCAAAAATTGTTATGCAATTCCTATTTCCTACTGTTTAAAGCCCAACCTCCTTAGCTTGTCATCCAAGATCTCTCATCCCTGTGTTATTCACAATTACTTCATTCTGTGTGTTGAGAAATTCAGTGGCAAGTTTTCTACCTGGGCAGTGAGGTGACAGATTTATATTCTAGAAGTGACGCTGACAGCAGAATGAAGTATTAATGGAAGGAAACAGAAACTACAGACAGGGTGACTATTTAGGAAACTGGTATAGAGGTTTACTCTCTGAGACAAAGAGGAGATAAACTAAAATATTGAAAGTGAGAATGAGACTTGCGCTGGGCTTGAATATCAAAATACCAGCCAAGATTTATACAAGTTTTCTCATAAGCAGAATGCTTTGTCTCAAGGCTATTTGGACAAAATTTGGATGATCCACATGAGAAAAGAACTCGATAAGAGAAAATAAAACACCTCCCTGCTGGTTCATAGCTCCTAAAGAGGTGATGAAGGCACTAGCCCCATAGATGACAAGCTATATCTCAGCAGGTTTTCTAGCCTTATTGACATGTGACCAGATAATAAGGTTATGACTTAACAGAATTTCAAAATGGAAGACATGTTTGAAGCTCTTCAACCTGGGGTTTTATTTACTTGCATGTTGTTTGATTTACTCAATTGGACATAGGTATGATATGTAAAAGGATAACTAGCAGTTTAGATTATGAGACCCAATATCCACATTCTGCACCCAGGGTTAGTCCTGGTTCTCATCTTGAGGCATTCTCCTCTCTTCTATTATTTATTTCACTGCTTTAACAGATGGTTTTACTGAATATTGTGAGGAATTGTTTTGGAAACTATTTCAAACAAAAGTATACATACCAGTTTTAACTAATGGTCTTCTTTGTTTTTATCTTAGGCTCCTTAATGAGATGACTTAAATACACCCTCATTTATACACACACACACACACACACACACACACACACACACATTGTTTTACTTATCTGTCACTGGGTAACAAACCACCCCAAACTTATTTACTTAAAAGAAACGTTTATTATTCCTAATGACTTTTTGTGGTGACCAGTTCTTCTGCTCCCCGTGATATAAATGAGGCTAGAGGCATTTGGGGATTTGACTGGGTTAGAATGTCCAAGATGGCTCATTCACATTACTGACAGGTTGGTGTCAGCTGTCATTTGGGATCTCAGCTGGATTTATTAACCAACATGCCTTGGTTCTCCCTTTTGTATCTCTCTCAAAACATGGCAGCTAGATTCTATGAAAGAATGTTTCAAAAGGATGTTCCAGCGTTCAAGCGCTGTGTTCAAGACTTAGCAAATTTTCAGTTGCATATCTCTTGGTAATACCCCATTGGCCAAAGCTAGTCACAAGATCAGCAGACTCAAGGGAATGGGAAGTAAGCTTCACCTCTTGATGTGAGGAGCAGCATAAGCTTATGAGGAGAGGGGGTCAATTGAGTGCTATCTTTGGAGACTCTGCTAAGTATACATACACACGCTTATTCATATACAGTGTTAAAATGTATACGTTTAAATTAATATAAAAACCTTCCTGAATTATAACTTTTACACATAACAGTTCATATTCAGAATGTTAAACCCAGCTTATCAACTAAAGGTAGAACTGTGATGAGTGTTTTAAGAGGGGGCTTCTGATAAGTTGAGAATTGTCCATAGATTCCTCTCTATTTTAGAAAATTAAGAAATGAGTGACCATCGAGCCCTTGGGAGGTCCGCCTTGCTCAGCTATGCAGGTTGTACACTGGACAGCACTAGCTCCATTCAGACACTATGTGAATGACATCACTTAGAGTTGTGCAGTGCAACACTCTCCGCCCCATCCTTTATTCTGTAACTTCCAAATGGAAAGACTGGGTAGATAGTGATGTAATTAACTGAGATAAAAAACCTAGAAAGCTGCCATGAAATGACATGTATCTGCTAGAATGAGACAGATCAGTAAAAGCCATTTTCTTAAAATGAACATATAGATGTCTGCTTAAAAAAGGAGCAATTAACTTTCTATCACTGTCTATGCAAGCTCTCTCAGGGTCTCACAGAGGCAAGGCTTTAACTCACAAGAAAGCTGCTTTTTCTCTCTCCCTGCTTGCTTCGCATAGTGCTTTACAGTTTACAGAGCATGTTCACTTAGTTTATCTAATTTGTTCTCTACCGTCACCCTCTGAAGTATGCAGGGCAGGTCTTAGTATCTTCATTTTACAGATGAGCAAACTGAAGCTGAGGGAAGTGATTATTTCAGAGTGGAATTCTGTCTTCTGACTCCTAATTCAGTTGTTTCCTCTGAGCCGCTCGATTACATTAAGGATCAAGTCCTTGCTTTTTATTCAGCCCCCAAGATGCCTGGGTTATCAAAACTGGGAGTGTTCTGTCTTAGAGAGTTACGAGTCCTGGCAGGGAAGATGCGGCAGGAGCTGGAACTCTAGGGTGACTGACACCTGTCCTTCCGTGTTTCTGTGGCTGTGCATTCCACTCCCTCTTTCTGTGGCGTGAATTTCAGAGTAAATGTTACTTTTTTACACATGACGAAGAAAGTTAATTGGTTATCTCTGCCATTAGGAATGCATTTGAACAAAGCTCACAGTCAAGAAATCAAACAGGCTTTATTCGACCAAACATGAGAACCATCTCTTATTATCTTTGCAATCCCAAAATTTACTTAATTATAAAACGTATTCCTAACAGTTTAAAAATACTCTTTCCTTCAAATTCCCACATCTTTCAACAACCCACTCTTTCAGCACTCCTCTATCAGAAATTTTTTCTAAGGGTGTCCACTGCTTTACTCTGTATTTCCAAGCAGAGTTTTCCTTTCTCATCACTCATACAACAAATATTTATTGAATGTTTGGCAGGTGTAAGATTCTTGGATTACAACAGAGTTATTATCCAAAAATAACTGTTGTTAATATTTGGTTAACATAATTTCATCTATCAATAGATAGATGATAGATAATATCCACATTCTTACACCATATCTCAATCCTTCCATCTTTTTGTAATATTCTAATTATTCAAGATAATAATTGTTTACCTTGTAAATAATATGAGAAAATATAATGAAAGATATATATGTTAGGATGGAAATAATTTTGCAAAATAGAGTTCAAATAATAATGTTACTTTTATATATAAAATGAATATTCTACTTGATTCATGAGAAAATAAGAAAATATGCAGTTGTCAAATTTCAATATTTATTTTCATTACAAAAGATTAAATTACTTCTCACAAAATTCTTTTAATAGTAAGAAAAAGATTATGAACAATAAATATTAAGAGTCTGGAGTCATTATGGATTTTTTTTCTTTTTGTCTTAGCTACATGTTTCTATTGTAAAAAGTGCTGATGTGGAATATGGCGCCCTTACATTTTTTCCTACCAATCTCCAACCACTTTCCAATTTTGTTTATAGTATTATTTTTGCATGATTAATATTACATACATATTGCTTTTCTATAGCCACAAGTCTTGACTAAGGCTGTTTTTTTTCAGACTTCATCAACAATTATTTTACTATGCCTTTCTTTCTATTCCAAAATGCTTTATTTAATTCATGTTCTTTAGTTGATTATAGTCAATGTAAAGGAAACTTAAAGTACAGTCATCCCCCTTTATCCACAGTTTTGCTTTCCATGGTTTCAGTTTACTGTAGTAGTCAACCTTGGTCTGAAAATATTAAATGAGATATTCCAGAAATAATTCATAAGTTTTAAATTGTGTGCCATTCTGATTTGCATGATAAAATCCCACTCTGTTCCACCTGGGACGTGAATCATCTCTTTGTTCATCATGTCCATGCTACCTGCTGTATATGCTACCTGCCCATTAGTTATTTAGCAGTCTTAGTTTTTAGATTAACTGTTGTGGTATCACAGTGCTTGTGTTTGTAACTCTTATTTTACTTAATGATATCTTATTCACCTCACTTCATCTCACCACTTAGGCATTATATCACAAGAAAGGTGCCTACAGTACAATAAGATATTTTGAGAGAGACAGAGAGACCTCCTTCACATAACTTTTATTATAGCATACTGTTATAATTGTTCTGTTGTTATTAGTTATTGTTGGTAATTTCTTACTGTGCCTAATTTATAAATTAAACTTTATCATGGGTATGTATATATAGGAAAAAACATAGTATATATAAGGTTAGGTACTATTCACAGTTTCAGGCATCCATTATGAGTTTTAGAATGTATCCCACATCGTTAAGGGGAGACTGCTATGTGTTAATTGCCATGACTTTGAAAATACAGGATATGATTCACGCATGCCAGTAAGAACATCTAAAAGTAAATCATAGTTAGACAGAATGAGAGGCGGGACAGAAGAGCTGACATTGTTCCAGAAGTTGCTGTCCTTATGTCTTCATGCTAATATATATAGATATAGATGATAGATATAGATATAGATATAGATTAGATATAGATATAGATATAGATATAGATATAGATAGAAATAAATACTCCATACTCCATATTTAAATCCTTCAATCTTTTATAATATCTAAACTATCCAAGATCATTATTGTTAAAATGATATATTAATCTGTGCAAATATGATGGAAGATCAATGAAAACATATTTAAAGACAGATGAGGGCTTGGAGCCCAAATTATCCCACACATGCTGTCTATACCCCTGGCCCCATGCATTGCAAAGCTCTGACCATTCCATGTGAAAATCAACATGGATAGTACATGAGTTCGGTATCATTAAACAGAGAGTGAGTGACATGGTAGCACACTGATACACTTGACACCACTAACGAAATGTGTTTTGAGAGAACAATGCTAGTGTTTTCTGTGGGAAGCACGCTAGCATTTGTAGGATAAGATGACAAGAAAGGTCTCAGGTGAATCAAAGAAGTTACAAGAAATGTGGCTTTCACATTTGCAATGAAAGATAAAGAGTTATTTAAAGAAAATTTCAGATATGTTTATTACTGTCCTGCTACATAAAGGTCTTTTTTAGCTACCGTACAGTGTGGCATGAGCTGGTAAATTCAGTTCCCTATAGAATCAATCAGATATCCAGGCCTTAAGCATGCCCAAAGCAAGTTGATGTACTAAGAGAAAACCTAGTCAGGCTGACTGTTTAAATGTCAGCCTACTACAAACAGTCTCCAATAAATTTTAACATCACCCTTGTAAATACACTTCATTAGTATAATGCATTTAATTCAAGAGTTCTGATCAATGTATATATAAGGTCAGGGGATAATTAAGATTTTCAATTATTTATATTTTGTTATAAAATATAAGTGAAACTTACTTTATAGAAATATTAATATTAAATTAAAAATCCCAAAGAACTGAAACATACTTTCTTTATTTCATGTCCTTTATAATATATTTAATAATTTATTTTCATTTTTAATTTAATTTTATTAATATTTATACTTAATTATTTTAAATTTGGAGCAAAACAAAGCAAAACAATTTACTATATTGGCAACTTGTAAGTAGAGAATTTTCTTCACCAATTAAAATACCCTTTGATCAGATGTATAAAATTTGATTTATACAAGAGTGATACATCTATTGCATGACATGGAATTTACTAATATATTTGTAGAATGTTACGTTACAAATTGCACAAAGTTCTAAACTAATGAAAACAGATGTACGTGATGTGATTTTTACTTAACTATACCATACTGCAGTTTTTCATTCTCATTCTCTATTATAATAAACAAGAAATAAAGCTGTGAATGCAACAGTGGGCAGAGTCAAATAGTGATGAAGTACAACCTTGTACACCCGAGTAAAGATCTGCAAATCCATGGATTTTATTAATTGATTATCACACTAACACTTGTTGATTAATTGCATTTTGGCTAGTTGGATTCCCAGGATTCCATTATTTTTATTGCTTTTAATCAACATGAAAAAAGTGCAAGTCATTAAATTTAGAACAGCAGAGATATTTGGTGAGAGAGTGATGTCATTAAAGTGGAGCTATGAATAAAGTGTGCAGCAAGAAATCCAGCAGATAAATACTTGTCATTCAAAAAATTTGGTAATGAAAGAAAGGAGAAAAATAAGACAATAATTAATAGGGTAAGAAAGAGAAAGGATAAAACAGTTTATCAAGATGGAAGAGTCTCAATATATTTGAGGGTAGAAGATAAGAGCCAATAAAAGAGGTAGATTTTGAATGTTATAGAGAAGGGGATAAAATGATAACAAAAATGTTTTGTGGATTAACGGAATTTCAGTTCACTAATTGTTTCCTTATCTTTTCTCAACAGTAAAAAGTTTAAACCTCCTAGACTGGTAGAAAAGAAAAAAAAAATAGGCATAGCCGCGGGGGGCTCTTAAAGTGGCAATTTTATCGTATTTCTCTCTCTTCCCACTGAACCCAGAGCACAAAAGAGGGTAGAAGAGGGAGAAAGTACTGAATGCTGACTTGCTCTATTTGACTCACTTATCTTGCAGGCAGGGGAGAAAGAGGTAATCTGTGACCACCTCGGTTAATGTCGATGTGAAGCTTGTTCATATAGATGTTTCATTTTGAGATGGCTGAAGCAAAGCTTTGAGTCACTTAACTGGAAGAAATGATGAGGTGATAAGTGATATGAGGAGCACATGCTATCTGATAGATGGAGTTCCTGTCCTCCTCATCAGGCCATCTGCCCTCTGTTTGCTCTGGGTTCCCTGCCTTCACAGATCTTCCTTCATTTTAAAAACACTTTCCTCATTTTAGGCTTTAACTTTAGAGCACTCATAGCTAATACTATCTCTGCCATCATATTATGTCAATGACTCTCAAACCTTATTTCCATAAGAACCACATGGAAAGCTTGTGAGTCCCAAACATAGAGATTCTAATTCCGTAAGTCCGGTATAGAGCCCAAGGATATTCTCTTTAATAAACACACTACGTGATTTGATGTAGATGATCTGACAATCACTCTTTGAAAAAATAGTCTTAGTAATGTACAAAGATGAATATGTGTGTGTGTTACTTCTAATACTGATAACTTTGATTTTTATTCTATGTATAACTATACATGTGTGTGTATATATATGGATGTATGTATATGATAATCCATACTTCAAACAATATTTACATAGTACTCTTGAACTAGCAGCAGGATGACTCCAGTGACATGGTCAAAATTAGTGCGTCCCGCTATTGAGGATGTTCCCACGGACACCTCAGGTCCACATTGAATCTTCACATGCTGGATCCAAGACCACAGCTGGAGTCATTGTCAGTAGAAAGAAAGAAGTACACCTACTCCCTTCATTATTGGAGACAGAGTAAAGAGCACAGTGTAGATTCAAGGGTTCAACAGCGCTTAAAAGTAAAAGAGAGACATCTTTCCAGATGTTCTTTATTTTCTTAATCAGGTAGAACAGCAAGGTCAACTGCTGAAGGTAGGATTAGTGCAGGACAGAGGAACGCTAAATTTGGAAATCAAAAATAAAAAGAAAAGCATTCTGTGGAACTCAATTAGGAATCAATGAAATAGGTTCTGGTATGAAGAATTTTAAAAATCAGGAATTGCTGAATTTTGCATGATATTTAAGTTTTAACATGATATTCACTGTTATTATCTTTTAATTATGTCAAAAAATATCACAAATTTGAGTGCTGGCATATTACAATTTCCAAATAAAAACTATCATCGTGATGTGCAGTGCTATGTGAGAAAACATGACAAAGTGATTAATCTGTTTCTAATACAATCACTTATCTTCTCAAAACACTTGTAATGGTACTAGAAAGATAAAGCCCACTCCGTTCCTGTCATCTGAAGACACTTTACTTAGATTGGTTTCAAAATTATTGACCTTTTTCCGGCCATTTTCAAATTTACACTAAAGTTTTGATCACTGAAATAAATTAAACTTTAATAAAAAATTAAATAAAAAACTCAATAAAAAGTGAAGGTAAAAAAGTGAGTATTTAACACTATCATTATTTTCTAATAAAGATAAAATCACCTAATCAAATAATTATGGTTCTTTGTGAGTTAAAGTGTTTTAAGTTTTAAATTAAAACCTGGAAGTTCCGTTTCTACAAATTAAGTGATAACTCACTTTTTCTACATGATGATGCCGCACACGTACCTACATAGGATGGTGGGCCTATTTCATTCTGTGTAAATATGAGATTTTTTCTGCTATGGGCTTACAGTCTCAGCCTATTACTTCATAGTTAGGGGCTTTATACTCCTCAGATGCTCAGACAAATGCTTGACTGTGGAGTTATGGCTCTGGCCCTGCAGAATGATCTTAGAAATATTGGCTAAAACGATGCAGAGAGCTGACAATCATCCAACCCCTGAGGCTGTTTTGAATCTGCCTGAGGCTGGAGTACTCCCTCCCAAGTCAACTCAGAGAACTACTGACTGAAGGCGTTGCCGCCCGCCCCGCGCCCCGCCCCCCCGCTCCGGGACAGGATGGTAACTAATGACGTAACCCCCACCCCTGAACCTTGAACACTGACTTGACACTGACATTCAAGCTCCTACTAGCACAGCTCTCTTTTTCTGGGAATTCTTCTGGTTCTTGCTACCCAGCTCTATTTCATTTACTTCCTCAGTGCTCCGCTGCCCCTGCGTCCATATACACAGACAGGAGCGTCATCCGCTCCTATTCATGTACAGGCCTCCTCCAGTCCACCGTTACTGCCATGGCTTAGTTCCCTTCCTTTCCGATGTTATGAAGACATAATATGGCAGATGTTACTAACTCTAAAAAATAAGAATTTTTTCTTAGGAACTTTTCACAGTTCTGTATCTGGAGCTCTCGAATTATTTTACTATCTTCTACTTTACAGAGAAGTGATTTATATACATGTAATCTTTCCTACTATAGAATAGGATTCCTACTTCTCTCAGTACCGTGTGAGCTGTTCATGGGCATGGGCCAGTTCTATTTCTCTTTGCAAGTCTAAATCACCATGTCTAAATATAGAAAGGTGTTCAACAAATCTTTATTGAAAGAATGAGCACCAGAGAAACAAGGTTCTCTCAGTTCTTGTCTCTATTCTGACAATTATTTCCTTTTTTACATTTTTTTTTTAGGGTCATTTGATCTCTATCTCATTTTATTTGGCTATAAAATGAAAAAGATGACACTCTGCCTTGAAAAAGTATCACATGTTTGTGAGCTAAATATCAAAATCTTATATAAACAAAATCAATAATTTCTAGGAATTAATGGACTAAAGATTGAAAATAAGGATCCCAAATTACACACTTTATCCTATGTCTAGTTTATTAATAATGATTAATACTTAATTTCTACAAGCAACTTCTCTACTTGTGAAATGAAAACAATCATAACTCTCTTCATCCTCTGTATTCAGAGTGCTGTAGGGATAAATAAGTGGGTATGAACTAATATATTACTAGTTTCTTTTTAAAAAACTATGTTTTAAAAGGTCAAGTATTGAAGCATTACTAAAAATAATGGAGGTGGACTTCTTCCTGATACATTTGAACTTCACTAATACAAAATAGGCATAAATCAGAATTATACAACATTTCTACAAAACAGTATTTTATGTGAATTAAGCATATTCGATAGCATGCTATTGACTAAAAGTTGTGAGCAAATAAAAATTTTAGGGGTCATCTATAGTATACATAACAATTATTTATAATTACCATAATTATTATACAGAAATGTTTCTCTAGTGTATTTTAACTCAAATATTATAATTTTCATTATCATAAATAAATATTTCTCAAGGATATATTTAACCATAATCAACTTTTTTTGTTATTTCATTAATATTATTTTCTTACAAAATTTTACTAATAGCTAAGGGAAGCAAAAACCTGAGCCTACTTTATTTAAGCTTTTTAGAAATGCTAAATTAGTTAAGTCTGAAATAAAGCGTTTCTAGATTGTTCATGTTATTATTGCCAAAACAAAAATTATGTGTCTTAAAATGATTTGACTATTTGACAAGTTTTTATAGATAATATTACTATTTTTCAAACAATTCTTATTTACTTTGTATGGTAGATTAAAATCTCTAACAACTTTTATTCATTTTAAAACCAGTAATTTTTTCTTTTTATAAAATGAACTCAAGTTTTCTGCCATTATAAACTCTTGGACACAAGCCTTTTCTCACTGATGCTGTTTAAATTCTTCAATAAACAAATAATTACCCACAACAAAGTGGGTCATGTTATTAGCACTAAAACATATTTATTCTTTCACATTATATGAACCACTAATAAATGCTCCCAAAGTACATTATTTCTGTTTAAAATTCCAAGACTGTTCCTCAAAATTGACAGCATAACTCATGGGGGACTTAATAAGTATAATATGATAAGGGAGCATGAAATTATTTGTTTCGGCAGAAATCTCAAAATATACCTGCGGCATGTGCACAAGCATCTTAGAATGCCTTAATAATATAGCATAACACATCCTGCTGTGCTGAATAATACTGTTGGTAACGTGCCATGTTCCTTTACACCTACAAGTTTGAACAATGCAGTGTCTTTACTATATTATAAGATTCTGCAAAATTGCTTCAAGAAGGCTCTCACACAATTTCAGTATGGCTTCTGTAAGATTAACTTTTGACACCAAAAAGTACGAACATCTCAGAAACTTGAAATATGATGAAAAGTGTACTTCTGTTAGAAAGTGAGTCTTGAAATTGAAATCTGAACTGCCTCTCCATTTTAACGTGCCTGTGGTTTCATAAATTGTCCCTTTTCATCTATTATTAACCAAGAGGTTTGATGTTTTCTTACATTTGTGGACTTTTTCATAATCAGTTATCCTAAATCCTTTAAAAATATACTGTTGCCCTCTATGACTTATGGAAAGCTCTAAAAGTAAAAATTAAGCAAAGGAGTTGGTCTGTATAGAAATTGCTGCTCATTTCTTAAGAAACTCTACACATTTGAATTTCATTTTGGTCTTCTATAAGCTTCTAGTTCACTCCATGGCAAAATTCCAATAAATATTCCTCTTACATGTTTTAATAGTTTTTCTTTAACCCTCATTTCTCAATGATATGATTTCTCACTGATAAAATCAAGTAAGTCAACATTCAGACATTTGAACTGAAGAGGGGGTGCAGAATGAGTATCAGCAAGATAAGTCCTAAAATCTTTTCAAATTTTCACTCTTGTTACTACATACAATATCTTAACTTCAGTATCTTTTCTTAAACCCTTTTTGTTCTTTGATGACAAAAAAGAAGGTACAGCATTGTTCTCTATGACTTTTTGGGCAGAGGGAGCTAATTGTGCCTGTGGATGATTGGGACTCATTCACAGCAGGACTGCAAATTTGGAGTTCGAAGCCTAGATTTCTTATGGACCTACCATCCAGGTTTGGCAGGAGAGAAAATCAGGACAGCATAGAAAGTTTTTGCTGAAGCAATTTTTTTTTTTCAATTTGAACAATGTTTACCCTAAAGTTATATCTTTTTTATTTTTTTTAGAATTAAGATCTTTTCTTTTATAAAGTTATGCAGCTTTAGATAGTGGTTATAGGGTTTTTGTGTATTTTTTTAATCATTCTGACTTGTTAAAAAGTTGGAAAATCCAAGTAGGTGCCTCCATTTTTGTTGTTGCTGTTGTTCCAAAGACTATAGATCCCCTGTGTTCAAAGTCACACCAAAATCTCGTTCCAGTTCTGAATTTGCAGCCCTTGAATCTACACAGGTTAATTTATTCTCCCGAAGAAAAGCTAGAAACAATATGAGATGTATAATGGTGGTAGCTCTGAATGTTACAGCTAATGGGGAGACAAACCACTGTACTTAATTCATTGAGTTAATATTTATTGAGTGCCTACTATGTACTAAACACTGGGGATATAGGTTTTTTCTTTTTATTTAATTTTTTAAGTTTAATTTTTAATGAGGTTCTCAAGGAAGGTCTCATAGAGAAGGTACTGTTTGAGTGAAATTTGAAAGAGGTGAAAAGGCTGTGTGGTTTTCTAGAGGAAAAGCATGCAAGGTAGAGGGAACAGCATATGCAAAACCTTGAGGAAAGAGTATGACTTGTGTAACTAAGGAATACAATGAAGTCAGTTTACTTGAGCAAAGTGAGCAAATTGGTAAGGAGAGTAGAAGTTCAAGAAGCACAACAAGCCTGGGAGGAAAGAACTGTTGTAATAACTTTTATTCTTCCCTGAGTAACCTGGAAAACTATCAAAGGATTTTGAGCAGAGTTGTAGCATAATATGACTTTCAATGTAACAGAATTGGTCTAGCCATTGATGGTCTGAAAGGAGACCAAGGCCAAAACAGAAAGAGCCATTAGGAGCCTATTACAAGAAGTGAGATGAAAAATGATAATGATTTGGACCAGGATAGTAGTAGTAAAGGTATTGAGGAGTTTCCACATTTATTTTGAAGGTAGAGCCAAGAGGATTTATTGTAAAAGATCTAACAAGATTAGATTGTACTTTCCCGGTATCTATGGATAAATGACTTCCTACATCATCCTAGCAACAAATATTTAAACTGTAAATTTACTTAAGTTACAATCACGTGATAATTCTCAGTCCACACTTTCTTGATCTCTTCTAAATATGTGACAGCCTCTCTCTCATTTTAAAGAAAAAAATAAGACTGAAAACAATGAAATATAATAGAAAGTAAAGTTTCAGTTCCACTGAGTCTGGAACCAACCAATCGTTAAAGGAGTGAGTAATTCTTTCTTTTTAGCTAAAATTATTAGAGTGACATTGGTTAATGGAATCAAATAAGTTTCAAGTATACCATCAACAATATATCATACATATATTGCATTGTGTATTCACCATCCAAAGTTAAATTTTCTTCCCTCACCAAATATTTGACCCTTTACCCCATCTACCTTCCCCCTCCCCCTCTTCTCTCTAGTAACCACTAATCCACACTCCGTGTCCTGAATAATTCTTAATGCCAATCCATTCCTGGAAGAATATGATGCTAAGGAGAAAGAGAACTAAACTTTTGAATAATTCTTACGTGCCTTTTAAAAGGATTTATTTTAACAAAGACTCAGTAGATATATTCTCATTTTTCTCTTTTTCTTCTTTGCTCTATTTTACCTAAAGCTGATGGGAGTTCAAATACTCTTAAAGACTGTCAACTTCTTAGTTCACTCTGTCTAGATTTCTCCGAGGACAAGCACAATCTCCTCAGACACTTGAGAAGGAATTTTTTTGTAAGATCCTTCTCTGCCACCAAATAACTCTTCCCATGACTGGCTCTCTGCCTTAGGCAAGTCATGTAACCACACTGGCTCAGCCTTTGTGTCCACATCAGAAGTTTGATTAAATCGCCCTTAGATTCTTCCAGCTGTAAAATGCTATGATTCCACATGGATTAAAATTGGAAGTGGAATTTGCTTGCCTACTAGGGTTATTTGATCTTCAAATTTACTAGTTTATGCTATTTTGTAAAAGAATATTATGTTTATTTGTTAATATTTTTAAATTGGCTTGAAAATATAAAATATAATAAACAAGAAAATTTATTACATAATACATTAGAGACTATGTTTAAATACTTTCACATGTCTAAAATTTAATTTACTTTCCAAGAATAGGATGCATTGAACTCATTCTGCAACCCAAATACATCACCATTCAATGTCTTTCCAAATCAAGAATTCCTGAATTGCTTTCCAATGTAATTCCGATAACTTTGGTCTAACATCCTGCAAACCCTAGGGATCTAAAATTCTCTGATCTCAAACACTAGATCCTAGTTCCTGTCCCTCAGGTGTAGAAATCTCACAGAATTTCTAATATCATAAGATTCTGAGATTTAAGAAATTGAAGTGTTGAGAGGATCACACGTAACTCTTCAGAGACATAGATTAATTAACCTTTGGCCAGGTAAGAAGTAAAACAATGAAGGAGACTCAGGGACTGCTTAGGCAACCAAGACCTCTTCACAGGTAATATCTCTGGACTTTTAGGTGACCTCTCCATTGGTTATTTTTCCAGGCATTCCTTTTTGTCAGTTCTCAATTACAACATAGGAGGAATTTGAAGAAACTGCTTGCGGGCATTGCTTCATTTATCTTTGTTCTTCCTCCAAGGCCTAACCTGGTAGCTGGCCTATACATTTTGGTTTGCCTACACTGTTCTGGTTTACACCGATAGCTTGTTATAATATTAACAGTACTACCCCTTTTACTCTTGAAAGTGTCTCAATTCATATGATAAATTGTACAGTCACTTTACTTATAATAGGCAACCAAAGTTAAATATTGTGCTAAAAAATTAATGAAATGTGTATAACCTCCCTTACCAATTCTTATAAAGTGACCAATCCAGTCTAAATAAGTTTGAGATAAAGGTCACCTTCAGCCATGCTCGAAAAGATTTCAGATTAGTCTATGGATAAATAGTCTATTATTAAACATGCCAAATGGTATTTTTTTATTCCTTCTCCTCTGACCTCATCATACTCCAAAAGCCTCTTCAAATGGAATATTAAGAGCTAGTAAATTATGAATTCTAGTGAGAGTTATGTTTTATAATTGTATATCTCAGACCATAAATGCCCTTGAAGGAAAGAAAATAAAAATTAATGAATTGCAAATCAATTGTAAAATAGGACCTTTTGCATCACGAACCAGCTATTCAGTAGTAACTTTTAATAAGGTAACTATTCATCCACAGCATAATGTAGTCTTTGTAACTTCTAGAATTTACATTACTGGGAAAGTGCATTAAGAATATAAATATTTCTCCAAACATTCTAAAAGTTAAACTACTCCATGAAATGCTTTCCTTTATTTAGCATTTTTTTAAAAGAGCATTCGCTCTGGTAATATCCCAAGATTATTGCTATTATTACTACTGGTGTTACCAAGAGCCTTCTATTGCTGCTGCTGCTGCTACAACTTCTACTACACACACACACACACACACACACACACACACACACACACACACACACACACAAACACGCGCACATTATTTGATGCCTCTATATGTAGAAGCCTGTGTATATCTCTATAGTTTATAGAAGGCAGTCAATAGAATGTGGTGTGGTGTAATGGTTACTAGTGTAGGTAGGTGATGAGGTAGGACCACCTGTGTCCAGGCTCTGCTTACTAGATGTGTGACTTTGGTTGCTGTCTAGTAATCTATTGCTGTATAATAATTCACCCACGTATTTAACAACCATAATTTGGTTCTGAAAATGAATGGGACACACAGGAAGGATATCAAAGGCTATCTCACTAATGTGTCTGGTGAATGATTGTGATTGTCAGCTGGAACCTCATCTGGTGTTGCCAGCTGTTAATACCTACATGTACCCTTTGTGCTGGCTGCTTGGGCTTCCTCGCACCATGGTATTCAGTTCCAAAAGCAAGCATCCCCAGGGGTCCAGGCAGAAGCTATGTGGACTTTTATGACCTAGCCTTGGAAGTCACATTTTCACTGGGCAGTCTAGATTCCGAGGGTAGTTACTTTGAACCTCACAGTTCAGTGTGGGAGGAGGGTCAATTTTCCGTTGTATGAAGATGTGTGAGAAGGGAGACTTTATTGTAGCTATCTTGGAAAACACAATCTGCTACTAATTTTGTTAATTTTGTTTCTTCATATGAAAAAATGTGGGTAAATACCTATTTAATTGAGTTACTTTGTGGATTAAATAAGAAAAACTCATGTGAAGCTTTTAATACAGTTCGTCATAAGCACTCAATAAATGTTAACTATGGTTCATGCAGTTCCTTGTTGGAATGCTTTCATATGTTGAAGCAAAGAAACATAATGCATCATTAACTATTCATGATGTGTTTTGTCTGTAAAACGAATGATAAGAATATGTTTCTGAAGACAATATTTGAATAGTTGGGAAATCCACATATACTATTTCTTCTGTATATGTATATATTTTTGTTAATAATTCTAAAAATTAGGAAACATATTTGGAATAGGAAAACAAAGTTCATCTTTAAATTACTGATTTTCTTAATGTCCACTGCACGTAAATTGTTTTGAAAATATCTGGAGTTAATGTTGGAGAGGGAGAAGACGTATTGACTAAGATAACTTCAGAAGGTACTTCCATACGTATTCATAACTTGACTCTTTACAAAATGTTGCTGAGATGATTTTATAATATAATGATAGCATATATGTATAGTATACTATGGAATGCACATATATGAAATGGCATGTAGATGTAATACACACATATGTAGATATGCAGTACACATATATTTGAACATTATACACATACATATACACATATATGTATATTATTTTAAAAGAAATAGAAGCCAATGGCATGAAGAAGAAGGGAAAAATCTATGCAAACATGAGGTCTAATGCAATTACAATAAATGAACATAACATTTGCTTTGAAATGCTTGGTAATCCATTGGTGTGTGAAAAAGAAAATTATTGATGGTATAATTTCTGTTACCACAAAACATTGAGTTTACGAGTTCCCCAAGAAGGATCATCCTAATGATAAAGTCATAAACAAAAGTTAAATGTGAGACTTTATTTGGAAATTGGGAAAAAATCGTCTTCTCTAAAGATATTTACAACAAATGCAGAAACAGTTTAAATAGCGACACCTATTGTAAAGATCTTTAATAAAAGTTAAAAGTTAAACACGATAACATACCTCGCACACCAAATTTCTACGGGCAGTGCTGAGCTGGTGCTGTCCTATAACCCATTTTAGCACAGGTTGTAGAGTAAAATATGTAAGCAACTAAAAGTGAAGATTAATCTTTTTTTCTCTATCAGCATTTGATAAAAGGATTGAAGATTATTCAAAAGTATATTTAATGAGGCCCAAAACACTGATTTTTAAAATTACCGACTAAGTCAGCATCCATATGATTTGAGAACCAGGAGATCACATGGCAGGGTAAAATATTTTATTTTGAATGATGAAAAACTTGCAGAAAAATATATCTTCATCTCCCTGTGAAAAATTATTTGTAGACAATGACAAAATAGTTCCCACAAACCATCTTTGGATCTGTCAGGTCAAACATTTATAAATTTGTTTGATTGTGACACCAAAGTTTCCATAGGGAGAAATATCTAGATCTAGAAAATTTTAATAACGTATTAAAACTGACCCATCTGAACCACTGAAAATGCCCTGTAGATGCCCTATAGAATATCTGGTTATAATCATGTAACCATCTGGTATGCCTGTCAGCACAGGTGAACTGAAAAGCATATTCCATGTAATTAAATTAGGTGACTTGCTGGATGGAGTTTTGTAGAATTAAGCAATTTAATTTGGGATGTCTAACAAAAATAATTTTAATTTTAACATGTTTTTTTTTTTCATTAAGTAAGCCAATCATTGTAGCAGCAACTAGATGACAAAAGCCTTTGTCTTTTCAGACCATATTTGGTTAATAAAAGTGATGCATCACCAACATAATGAAGAACATTGCTTATTATTTATTTTAAAACAGCTTTTGTCTACAATGTAAAAAGAATACAAGATCATTAAGGTACAACCCAAAAATAAGGAGGGCCATAATACAGCTCTTTTATTGTACTCTGAAATTATAAACTATTATGTTATGTCCTCTTAATTTTTGAAGCAATGTTAAAATGTAGTATATTTAAAAGTGGTGGTATCTGAGGACACAGGCTTAGCACATATGCTTTTTATGACCAGGGAAAGAAATGATAACATGGTGAAAGTTATAAACTGTCTCATATAATTTTTGGAATTTATGTTAAAGTGAGAGATATAACACGGTAGATAGAACAATTATACCTATAAATTTCTTCTACCAAACATGTATTTCTTTGTACTCTAAGCTACTTCTGTTAGTTGCTATCTTGATGAGAAACAAATGGCACACTCTAACTTGATAAATGATGTGGTCTAAATGTTTGTGTCCCCCCAACTTATCTGTTGAAATCCTAATTCCCGAAGTGAAAGTGTTTGGAGGTAAAGCCTTTAGAAGATGATTAGGTCATACATAGTAGAGCCCTCATGACTAGGATTAGTGACCTTAAAAACAAGATGGATCCAGAATTCTCTGATCTAAAATGTTATCTTTATCTCTCTCCCCCCCCCCGCCCTCATTTTCTCTCTCTTTCTTCTCATTTTGTCTCTCCCCTTCATCTTTGATGGTGGTTTTTCACATGACAAAAGGTGAAAGATACAAATTAGCTCTTCTGAGTCCTCATTCTATGGGTGACTTTATACTCTCTCTTCTTCAGGTACTTGTTTTCCACTGATATCTTAAAAAGTGTCTATCATTTCCTCTCCCTAAGATTCAGTTTCCTTATCTGTAAAATGAGAGTTGAGTTCTATCTTTAAATTGTTATGATTGCTAACCATGAGAATAGTACTCAGCCACACTCAGTAAGTACTCAACCATTTTCAGTAATTTTAAATTATTTTTTATAGGGCTGGTTCACCTTCTCATTCTCTACTCTGAGCCACTTGTTACCATTAACTTAAATTTGTTATAATACTAGTTGCCTTGCATTTAGAGCAATAGTATAATCAAAAATGGTATCATTATACAATAGAATTATACTCATTAGGAAAAGATAGATCTTGACTTTAGCCTTCACTCTTCTCCTCCTTAGATCCAAAGGGAAAAGGAGATGTGGTTGGTTAGATTTGTATTCATATTGTTTTACAAGAATCTAAATTGAGAGGATCTTGATGAGGAGAGACAAACTTTTTCCTCATTCTGCATTATAAAAGGAATTTCTCAGGAGGTTCTTTCTTATATACAAGAGACATAAAAAATCTATTGTTACTTTGCAAATTATCTGATTCTAAGGTCTAAATAAGACTTATGTCTGAGAATTAAATCCTTGGTGAATAGTGTATTCTTCGGATCACCTTCCTCAAATAATTGACAAACTAAAATTTTAATAGAAACCAGAGACAGTGATATGTAGGAAAGTATACTAGCTTAGGAGTCAGAAGACTTCTGTTTTAGTCTCTATCATACCTAGCACTTAAATCTTAATAAATCATTTGCGGGGGAGGGTGGGCGGAATTTATTTCCTCAAGTTCAAGAATTTGGACTACATGATTCATAAAGTCTCTTCGGGCTGCAAATAGTCAATGAGCTCTTAGATTTTCTAGGAGTAGGATGCATAAGCTCTGCATTCCCCATTGCAGAGAGAGTCTGTATGGTTTATATAAAAGATATACAGATGGCAAAGCTGACATTCTATTTAAAAATTCAGAAACAGAATTAATACTCTCTTCTGGATACAAGAGCACCTCACATCTATAAAGCAAGTCCCAGGAAAAAAATAAAATCCTAAAATTCTTCAATTTGATTAACAAAAAAAAAAAAAAAACACTTTTTTTCAGATTGCATTGAAAGAGCTCTTAAGGAGAGTCAATCTGCAGAAATTGTTAAAGTCATTAAAAATGGGAAGGGGAATTATATAAAAAGCAACCCATGTTTAAGGAAGTTAGCAGTATTGGAGGACCTCCCATATGTATACTCACTTAACGTTAAGTATTTTTATGCAAATGGATGCATTTTCAGAGCAAACACCCAGCACTAAAAGATCTTAGAAAAAAGATAATAGTTAAATTTAAGTTTTATAATTACATTAATAGCATTTTAACCTTGAGGGAACACTTGGAGGTTAAAATAGTCAGAGAGCATAATTCACATTTTACATTTGAAAAAGCAAACAAAAATGTTGTAACAACTTTAGGAATAATTGTATGGGATATTTTATAAGGTAATAACTAAACAAATAAAAATCAAATTCATTAGCATGATTAATTTGATAGACATTGGTTTCATCATAATAAAGCTTGAAAATCTGTATTGAGTTTCAATCAAGATATCAGTGGTCCATAGTATTGACTGAGAGATAATATGGACTAGGTGTTTCATCACCAAAAGGATTTATTAGAGGAAAAGAAAGTGTTGCAACCCAGTGCATGCAGACATGGCAAGCCACGTGCATACTCTGGCCTGCATGCCTAGACGGAGGAGTATTTATACGAGGGAAAAGGAAGTTAAGGGAAGGGAAAATTAAAACCATAGAGCTTTATCAAAAACTTCGAATTCTTCCTGTAGTGTTCTCACATGTAGGGGTCTCCTGATGATGAAGATTGTAAGAACTTCCGTAAGCCCTAGTTCTTTCCATAGACTCTCCTCACCGATTTTGTTTGCTTAAAGTTCAAGTTCGTCTTTATCATTAGTACAAATTGTTGATTCGGAAAACAAAGCAGACACTGATTTACTGAGTTATTGCTATATTGTAAATATTTGATGAAAAAATAAATAATTTGATTTGGCTTTTCATCCTGATAATACAAACTTGGCTCAAATTTGTTACGATTATAAAATTGTAGACAAATTTGTCTACATCCATTATCATTTTCAGGCAAATTTATTCTAATTAAAAATACAAGTACTTTTTGGTTTTACTATTTTAATTCCTATTCTGAAAACTCCCCTACATTAACCTTTGCATCAGCAAAAGCCATCCCATGCTGATTCAAATATAATTTATAGAATAGTCCTGTAGGGTTGTGTGACTCTTCCTAAAAGGGAACAACTCAGGCAAAAGCATATAGATAGATCTAAGTAGTAATTCAAAAGCTTTTTCATCAGAGTTGACCTCATTCTATGATTTAATGTTTGATATCCTTACAGAGAGAAGGCAGTTGATTGTATGTCCTGAGCAGTATGGGAGGAGACATTAGCTAAACTTGACCACAGGGCAGCATTCACAAGCTATTGTGAAGGAAGAAACTGTGTTCATTAATTACGGTAATCTTTTCCGAGGTTTTGACATTCGAACTAGATTTAGCAGAGACTGTTGGGAGGGGCTGCTGAGGGGAAGGGGCATCACTTCCCTGTGAACCTACAGTTAAAGCAGTAAGTGTATTTCCAACACTAATAGCAAAAGCCAAAGCACTCCTGGGAAATATCTACAGTACCCAGGAGTGCTTCACCACCAGAGATATTTCTGGGTCAAAAATTAATCTTTAATAGGGTAATAAAATTAACCCAAACAGAATGGAATTAAGTGTTCATTGTATTATAGACCATATCATAGAAGAGAATAAAAAGCAGACTTTAATGTCAGAGAGAACGAAGCTCTACCAATTAACAGCTAAGTAACCTTGGCTAAGAACTTAACTTCTCTATCATCAGTTTCCTTTATATAAAATGAAGATAATAAAATTAACACTATGTCTATAAAGCACTTAATATAGTATCTGCTTTGGATTGAGTAGGCCTTCAATAATTTTTGTTATTTTTATTGTTATCTTTATTTTTAAGCTTCATCAAATGAGAGGGTTAATATGAAAAAGACAGGATATATTACACTTGCCATTCGATTCAATCTAACTCTGATTGAGCTTATTATTTTCTTTGTGTGAAAAAACTATGGAAACAAAAATAAATAAGAACTCGTACTGAAAGAAGACTAGACAAATAAACTCACAATTATAATTATTATATTTCAACATCCTTGAGATCAGTAACTGTGACTCACTATATACTTAGTACTTTCAAGTACCATATAGTGCTTACTTGATAAATAATTTAGTTAATTAATTCAGTGAGACATGAACTGTAATTACTGTACAAACAGATAACTAGGGAAATATAAAGAAAACAGACAACTCAACATGAGAAGGGCAGAGAAGTCTCCTAAAATGGCCTAAAGCTAAAGCTGAGGCTTAGAGTAACATTGGAAGTTGCAAGTAAGAATGAAGTATATAGACTTTCTTAGCACAAGGAGTAGCTGCTGCAATTCATTAAGACAAGAGAGAACCTGGTTTATGCAGTGAACTACTAATCTTCAATCCAACTTGAGTGATGCATACCTACCTAAGAGAGACAGTGCCCCTCTCACCATCACCTCTAGTCATTTCTGTCCCATTCTTCCTTCATTTTTCTTCATAGCACTGACAACCTCTTACTATGATTATACTATCAATGCATTTGTGTATTTATTTATTGTCTGCCTCAGCCACTTCATGAGTGTTTTTATTATTTCTACATCTGTAGCCCCTAGAACAATGGCCTGGCATTCAGTAGACACTCAATAGATATTCATTGAATGAAAATTGATAGAATGAGTAAGTAGGGACTTTCTTATGAATGATCTTAGATATAATATTTAGGAAGAAATATCGGGATTCACTTGGAATGAGGATGGAGAAGGGTGAAAAGTCTGATTGTATCTCCTGGGTTTCAGATAAAGTGACTGTGGAAATGGCTAACAAACACATATGAAATTCAAAAATAAGAGTTAAGTTTTTGTTTTTGTTTTTGAGAAGATATGGGATGTTGAGTTGCACATTATGATTCTCTCAGAGTTTTAGGGAAGAAATTCCCCAGCTACAAGAGTTTGCAAAGTATTTCCCTCAAATGGACAACAGCATCATGCCTTCACTGTACCGTGGGGAATGAAGCTGATTTTTCTTAACATCTATAGAGCAGGTTACTATAACTAATAAAATCCTACATTGATCGTCTTTATTGCCAAGAAGTCAAAAGTGAATGGTTTAAAGAATTCAAATAACCTGACTCAGAACCACATAGTTGAAATGAGAAACACAGTTTTTGCAGTTGAAAGTAACTGAGTCTACCACTGAACGCAACATTTGTCATCTGGCATGCTATTCAAGAAATCACTCTTTATTTAAATGATCACCTCAGAGTCATTTCCCCACTAAAGAAATTTAATAGTGAGTAATCAAATGTATTCACTCTCACAGTCACTGACATGAGCTTACAATTACTTCTTGGAATTGAGTGAGCCTCAGTGGGATATAAAAATTAGGCTAATCATATGGTGAATACTTACTTCATCCTGTGTTTGTTCCTGCTAGGAACAGAAATTGTCTTTGTAATTGTATGCAAAATCCTTTCACCAGACTCATCACAGGAAAATTATGTACTGCTACTCCTTTTCTAAAGAAAAGACAAAAGTAACATTTTAAAATATCACTTTCAAATCAACCAGAATGAATGGTTTTGGCTTTGTGTATAAAAGCCAGATCCAAATTAACATTATTTACAGTACACAGTTTGGCATGTGAATATAACAAACTGATATTTAATATGTTGTGTAACACTTCTGTGTGTTTTGTTGCTAGTGATTGCTTTCATGATTAATTAATGAGCTTTATTGGACTCAAATAAATTAATTGATCTAAGAACCAGAATTTTTGTAGAGCATTGGCTATCTTGCACCTTCAACCAGTGAATCAACTTTTCCAGGTTAGCAGAGGATTTGTTTTTATGAACTAAAAATATTTCTATTTTAATCATTTAGAATAGAGTACTTTCTAAAATAGATTTCACACTTCCTTTAATTCTTAGTTTTTGGGAGGCTTACTTTAGCCTTTATTAATGACTCAAGATGGTTGCTATGAAGACTGATAATGAAAACTCTAGAGTAGTTTCCAGTGAAACCCTAAGGACTTGCTGAAGTGTGCCAGGCTCTTGATTCCTACAGCTTATGTCCTCCCTCTACTCTGGTTTGGGAGTTTTCGCCCACATTCTTTAGGGGTCAGATGTATAAATTAAGTAGTTTTCAGGTCACCGTAATTCCACTGAATATTATTTATCATCAGTTCAGATGCTCTCTCTAGGTTGAAACATAAAATATTGTTGAAATATGAATATCTCAGACTAACAAAAATGACAATCTCATATGGTTCGACCTGATTTAATGAAAAATCTTCTGGCTCTTGTATGGATAAATACAGAATGACGGAAAACTGTAGAATTTAGAGAAAAGCAAGCAATTAACATTCTTTTCTTTCCATTTTTTTTTTCAGAATCTAGATTTAGAGGAGTTATTGAATTACACCTGAATTAATTTTAATAGCCTCTTATTTGTATTAATCCATTTCTTCCTTCTCTTTCTATTTACATCTATCTTTTTCACTTATATTATGAAAACAATTTTATAAATCTTTCTCTTTCTTGCTCTAAAGCCTACAGTGTTTTCCTGTTGCCAATGGAATACAATGGAACTTTTAGTATTTAATTATTCAAAAGTGTTCATCAAGTGTTTTTTAGCTGCCAAGCACTCTTCTAGCACAGTGAACAAAACAAAATCTGCCTTCATGAGCTTACATTCTAGTGAGAGAAATAGATAATAAATAAGATAAGTGAATAAAATATATAATATATTAGATGGTACTGTTAGGGAGAAAATAAAGCGGAGAAGGGAAATAGGAACTCTCAGGGGAAGGGAGTTGATATTTTGGAGAAAGGAGCCTAGGATGGCCTCACTGTAGACAGGGCATTTGGGTAAAGACCTGAATGAAGTGAAAGGGTGAGCCTGGAAGACTCACCTCGGGGAGATCATTTCAAGGCAAAAAGCCTGAGATAGGAACACACTTGGCAGGTTGTCACAGCTAGAAAGAGGTCAGTTGGGTGGTCAGGGTTGAGAGTGAGAGAGCAATAGTTGAGGTCAGAGGTTTGGAGTCATGCAGGCCACCCTAAAGAAGAAATGAGAGAATTTTGAGCCATGAGTGATAGGATCTGGCTTGCTTGCAGCTATGCTATAAGGAAATAAATGTAATAATGCAGACAAGCAGCAATGGTGGTTTAGACCTGGATGGTGGCAATGGAGGTAGGGAGAGATGATCAGATTCTTGATATATTTTCAAAATAACACTGACAGAATTTACTGAAATATGAAATATGTTTGTGAAAGGAAGAGAAGAGGTGATGATAATTGTTATTTAAAGATCTTCATAACACAGCCTCAACCTCCCTTTCCAGTTTCATCTCCTACTCTCCCTGTTAACTAAAGTTTGATGAAAAATTCCCTAGACTTGAGCATGGAAGGACTGTTCAAATTGTAGCTCTGTCACTTATTAGGATTATGATTTGATATCAAACACATAACCTACCTTTGTTTCTTCACCTATAAGGTAGAGATAAAAAATACCTATTACCTAAGGCTCTTATGAGGTCCAATTATATTGAAAAAGGATAGTAAAGCATAACATAGGTTATGAGTCCACTCCTCCAGCATATTAGTCTATTAACTATCAATAACATGTTAAGTAATCCTCAGTCTTCTTGCCTCTCTGCCTTTCCCTTATGTTGCAATAGCTCTTCCTCTTCACCATCTCCATCCATCAAACCCTCCCTCCTGTCCTCTAAGGACCATGACACAGTCCAGGGCACTCTCCCTACAGTGCAGTCTTCTTCGTTACCCCTCTTCTCAACTCAATACTTTGCTTTCCCAAAGTGTTGGCAACATCGAATAAGATTAACATACAAAATTAGGTCTTAAGTACTTGAAATGCTTGATACAAGATAAACATTGTTTGGGTGACTATTAATTCACAAATATCTATTTTAATCCTCTTAAGAGGTTACAACCATTGCATTTTACACTTTTGAATTGTGAACTTTACACAGCGTGATATAAAAAATAAATAAAATCAGAATTGTGAATTTTATATGGTATGATATAAAAATAGATAAAATCTCAATTTATGAGCAAAGTAATATCTGTATAGAAATTATGTTAGATAGTTTTCCATTTCTTGTGTTAACTTCATCCATTGTATTTTTCACATCTAAGCTAAATGATCCCTCTAAAACACAATCTTGTCATTCTCTTCTTAAAGTCCCTGAGGAGTAAAGACTAAATTCTGTAATATGGTAGAGAAAGCTCTTCTGATACATCTCTTGCCTGTGTATCTCTCCAACCATTGAAGCTTTTTCCACAGGCCATGCAAATTCTTCACATACTCTCCTCGTTCTTTCAAATATACAGGATAAACTGAAGTATTTGAAGTTCCTGAATGTGACCTGCCATGCTTACTTTTGAGCTTTTAAACACCCTGACTCTGCTCTACAATGAATTTATTCATACATTCACACAACTCTTTGCTGAGCATCTACTGAGCATCCACTGGACTAAGTATTTAGCACAGAAATAGAATCTCCCTTAATGGAACCTACAGTGCAGTGGTGGGAGAAGACACTAATCAGTTCATCATTCAAATATATAGTTAGAAATTGTGGTCAAAGTCTCTGAAAGGAATGTACAGAAAGTTACATGAACTTATATGATGAGGGAGTAATCTAGTCAGAGGGTAAGGGATGTCTGATGTCTGAGATGAGATCTGAAAGAAAGCAAAACTAACTTTCAAAGGGAGTAGTATTACATGAAGAGGCACTGAGGAGGAGCTACATGGTAACTTCCAGAACATCTGAGAAAGCCAGTTTTATTGAATGGTAGAAAGCAAGGAGGATAGTGGTACAAAATGAGTCTGAAAAGAAAGGCAAGAGACAAGTATGACCAAATTTTGATGTGTATCATAAAAGAATAGGCAACCATTGAAAGCGTCATGCCAGAAAGTGCCATAGAGTTTCTGTCTACAAAGATCAATCTAGTTGCTATGTGAACAAGTAAATATATGAATTAATGGGCCCATTCGTCCTTTGTATTGAAGTAAAATTCTCCAGTTACCCAGTCCTAGAAAAGCCCAGAGGAAATAAGAAAAATGGTGTTAGGGCATGTCTGGGAGGAGGTATTCAGTGCCAAATGTTGAAACTACTTGGTACATGCCTGTAGTAATAAAGGTTAGGTTCAGTTGCAACCGACAAAAAACTTGAAAGATTTAAAGTATCAAATTTGCCTATAAGATGTCATTTGAAGTAAATATGTATACTGTAATGTAGGAATCAGGAGACACTGTTATTGTTGGAAAACATGAAAGGCCTTAGGGAAAAGTTAGGACCTGGAAGGACCATCTTTGAAGATGGATTCTTTGTTTTTACTCTTGATTATAGAAGAGGGGAAACTCAAGACATTCCGTCTTATTTTCGGTTTACATGAATGGCTTCAAACTGTGGAAGTTGGAAGATTTTTGGTCATTTTCTCGATGCCCTTCTTGAACTATGGCATAAATAAATGCTAGAGTCACAGCTGCAAATCATTTTAACCAAGTTACTATGTCAGTTATTCCTTCTGTGTGCTGAGACCTTAGAGTCCAGACTGCAGCCTTTGAACACACTATTTTAGCACCTAAGGGGCTTTGCAAAGATTCCACACTAAATGGTTACTAAATCTGCTCTACAGTTCCAGCATGGTGGCATTAAATGCAGTGAGGATTACAGAATCTTATTCTTCTCTATGACTGAGGTTATACACAGCACGAAGTACACTTCCAGACATACACTTCTCTCAAAAACACTAGTTTTGGAAGCTGGTAACTGTGCCAGACCAGAGAATTTGATGGCGTAGTAGTGGGAACCTGCATGGCAATTTACAAGATTAATGAGAGAGGCTTTTACTGAGTAAGTACAAGTTGCTGCTACCTCCATTTGTCACTTCTCCTTTTTTAAGTTCTACACCTCCTCATGGGACCCACCCAGTCCTCTCATTCCCAAACCAGTTCCCATGAAATAGATGTTTCTTTATTCCATATTCATCATAATGGCATACCCTTCATTTCATTACTTCATTATCCTAATGATATTCCTTGATAATTTCTACATTCTCACTTCTCATTTTCTCCTCAAATCCTAACTCCTCTGATATATAACTTCTATGCCCAGCATTCCATCGATGCTGCTCCCATTGTGTGCACCAATGACCTTCTAATTCAAAAGTACTATGAACACTTTTCTGTACTTATCTATATGAAGTTTCTTTATAGCATATAGATAATACCCTTCTTTTTGAAATTATATCCACCCTGACATAAATTTCTCCTGATTCTCCTCCTGTCCCTCTGTGTACAGATAGCTGGATTAAATAACTCTTGCAAAAGAGAATATCAAATAAATAAGCCCAACTTGTTTTGATAGCAGCCACATCTCTAAACAGTACTACTCATCCAAATTAGATTATTATCCATGGATGATAGAAAAGTGTTGATGTGTAAGGGTGCACTAGCTCAAGATTGCTTACATTACTATGATGCTTTTACATAATTGATAATATCATTACATGACATAATTACATTTTTTAAAATATGTGTATATGTATTTGATAATGTTCTTTAATAGCTCTGGAAAAGCTTTTAATTACTAATGAAATCCAATAATGTGATCTTGTCCACAGTATGCCCTTGCTACTATTCCAATAAAATTATTTTGGTTCTTTTGAAGTTATTTATACAATACTGTACAATTTGCATAATGGTTAGTAACCTAAGTATCAGTTTTGCTAGACAGTTAATTCCTTGTAAAAACATGAATCGTGTCTTGGCATACCTTAAAGGATCTTAGATGTAGTAGGTTTTTAATAAATTATATTGAATTAAAATGTGAGACAGCTTTTTTAAAGTAAAACTAAAACTTAAACAATCTTTTCCAGTAGTGAATTTCCCATTACTTTTACGACATTCACCAAAAACTGCACTATTTATTTTCTGGTCAACAATATTGTATTACAGATTTTCTAATAACTAGAAAATACAAACCATTGCCAGATGTAGAATTAGTATGACTTGACTTGTGATTTTCTAGTTTATGTAACAGCTAAGTTACATAATCATAGATTCAGCAGCAGTATTTTCTCTGATTTAACAAATGTATTCCCAACTATCTTAGCAAATAAATAAGACACACACAACTGAGTCGCAATGGATAATAAAGCATATTAAAATCAAACACAGCTTACTAAAGAATTCAAGTTTTCAACCAGACTCTGAAATTATAATTGTGTGTCCTTTGCACTGCATTGAAAAGATGCCATTTATTTACGATTATGATTAAAGGCTCTTTTTACGCAGCCAACTTTCTTTGCCATTTAACAATTGTGTCCTAGGGTTTGTCTTATTTTAGTTCTAGTGTCATTTGTAAATCTTAAAAATCAGGTAACAAAATGTTGAATTTATAATTTTGTTTTATTAGTGTAAAACTTCTATAGGGAGGAAAATAATAACCTGGATGCCTCATACTAACATGAAGCCTGATAACCACATGATGAAAAAAAAGCAAGCAATATCTAAAGGACTGTGCCAAGCTGTAAATTTATCTCAGGCAGCAGGATGACTACTACTTCGATGTACGTGGCCAACATTTACCATTTTTACAACACACAAAAAATCAAACAAACAAAAAGTCTTTGAATTATTTCGACATGACAATAAGTAAATGGAGAAAAAAGAATAGTCAGGTGTCAACTGGTATTTTTAAAAAGAACATGTTCATAGGTGTCAAAAATGAATAAAAGGAGAGCAAGTTCCAGTAACAGATAAATAAGGAATGAATGTGTATATAGTGGGGGTGGGGAGAATCTAGGTAAGATTTGAAAAGATAATTACAGGCATACATTACAAAAGGAAAGACTAAATGGAGCAATAGATATACTAGAATAATTATATAGTAATTAACATGCCCTCTTTCTTCCTCTTTGGAGATTTTTTTTTTCATTTAAATAAAAATGAATCCTGACTGCCACAGTATTTCATTTGGCAGGATATCAGGTAATTTATATTTCAAATATGATCTCATCATCGGTTCCATCTGTTGATATGAACTGAACATCCGTAATGTTTGAAACTCTGACTTGTGGTAAACATACCTAAATATCAAAATTTTGAATCTAAGAGACTCACATACCAATGAAAACTGAATAAGCGTGCTCTTACCTTGCATGTGTCGAAATAATTCAATATTTATTTTAAGTCTGCACTTTTAATCCACCCAGCTCTCCACTCTAACTCCAGGGACCAGGGGAGGGAGAAACTACAGGCAGCTGCCATATTATGAGCTCCAGTAAGTGTTAGACCTTCTTAAAGAGGACTAGCATATTTTTTTATGCTAAGCCACAGGGGAGGAAATAACTGATTAACAGGCTCTGATCCTAATGAATCCTTGCTTAAGGACTATTCATAGATTTGAAGAATCTACTTTCTTTCTCTCACGTTTCGTTTTAAAACTTAAAGCTGAAAAAAAGCAAGAGATCAAGACAATGTTGGCATGAATTATTCTACATAAGTGCTGGATTCACAAGTTTACCCCTTTGTCCTTAACTCAAATACCAAGACCCGTGACTTTCCTTCCACATGCAGAGATCTGAACCGAGTACAGGGTAGAGACCATCTGATGTGCTTTCTCAACCTTCAACACCCAACTTAAGTTGTTTCTCTTCCGTGGTATTTTTCCTTGTCTAATCCACATAAATTTAACCAAACTTTCTCTTGGGCCAATATTTTACCATTGAGCGCAGTTATCATTATCCTTTTATAAACTAATTTGCATTTGTGTGTTTGAATGTCTGTCTACTAGATTATGAGTTTGAGAGCCCAGAGCCTCACCTATTGGGTCATTCAGTTTACCCCCAACCCACATCGTTCCCCTGACAAAAGAAGAAGAGTTAAACAATGCCCTCTCCATTTTTACAATAATGGGTCCTCAATAAATACCGCTACACCTTTCCTTTTATATCTGTGTTTCATTGTTGAACCAAAAAATGTTACTACCTTGCTCAAAGAGATAGTCAAAACAGTTGTTCAAAATTAATTTTGTCTAGTGTGTAAAATTAACAAAAAAAGTTTATGAAATTGTTATTGACTACAGGTGGTAGTGGATTTGCTTTTGGTTTACCTCATCAAAAATGTGTCTAGAGCAATGTAATATTCTTCAGTAGAGAGATTTTGAGAGCTTACTCAAAATATGATCTTGCTGCTTCATTCAAGGGCTATTTTAAAGGCTGTTGTTGCCTGAGTAAAAAAAACAAAAACAGATGATTCAGAAAAAACCACTCAGATTCTTAAATTTCTGAGTATCCATTATATATTTTGGAACATAAAAATGTTGATGTAGAATCAGTGCTTATATGTTATTAAAGGGGAAAAAAGGATGTTTTTAGTAACGCATCTGAATTTTTTTTTCCTGCTAGGATATTCGATACTTCAAGCTATTATGGAAAAAGCAGGACAAAATGGTTGGCATGTGAGCGCTATATGTGTGGAAAATTTTAATGATGTCAGCTATAGACAACTTCTAGAAGAACTTGATAGAAGACAAGAGAAGAAATTTGTAATAGACTGTGAAATAGAGAGGCTTCAAAATATATTAGAACAGGTAAGTCCTGGATTTTACATTAGTATTAACCCAGACCTTCTACAAAAAGGTTGACCTTTGATTTACTTGTTTCCATCAATATCTTCTTCCAACCATTTAGTTAGAAATGTGGAGTTTGGGAGTTTTCATTTTATGATTTATCTCCAAAACTAAACTATAATCCTCTATCACCAAAGTCTATTTTGGTTCTTAGGATCTCAATGCCTTTAGGAGCATTATTTCTCACACATTTTTAAGACATACAATAGAAAGGACCTTTTGTGAATCATCAAGATCTCTTGGCCTTCGATTTCCATAAACATTAATTTTGAAGATTAATGCCATTTAAAATATTTGAAAGTTTTAATAATTGTGAGTGTGTTTTTACTAACCTTTAGAGAAATAGCTATGTGAAAAATAGCAACATGATTTAGTACAGCAATGAAAAATAAGAAAATTAAGTGACACACTGTGTATAGCATATTTTCTTCTAGGTTTGTAAGTAAATATATTACCACCTCAGGAAAGATGGTTTTCAGTTCTCCACATGAAGAAAGAATCCTTGAATTAAGCTTTCAATAAGTATTTGTGATTTGATTTAAAAGAAAAGATAAAATAGAGCTTTGTCATTGTATTAAATGATAGGAAAATATCATCAAATAATGGATAACATAGCCTTCTCCCTAAACTGCATATCATGACAAAGCTTTGAAAGTCTGTATTTGGCCAAAATCGCAGTGAACGAATGCCATCTAGTGGTTTTAAAAATGTTTGCCCGCATTTGTATGCAATATGTTAGGTTGGCTCAACAATATCGTAGCATGATGTTTTTGTTGGTTTGTTACATATAATTTATCTAAGCAATTATATGATTTGATTTGTAGTAGTAAATTTACCTATTTGCAGGTTTCTTTATAAGGATAAATTAAATGTTCAACTATAAAAAGAAAAACCACATGTTTCAGAGATTCCTTCTTAATATAGAAGGGCACTTCTTAATATAGAAGGAGAACTGAAATCTAATGCCTTAAGTTTCCTTCCTCAACTATATTAGTATTTGTAAAAGTTAAAAGTAGGAAAGCATGTGGTATTTATTTTAAAGGTCTAGTGGATCCAGAGCATACTATAAGAGGAAATGACAGAGTATTCACCTCCTATTATAGAAGAAAAAAATAACAAATAACTTGATTGAAGAAACATGTTTATATTACATTGGAAAATATTAATTATAAACCTGTGCATCAGTCAGGTATTTTCCTGAAAGAGTCCAAAAATTGTAATTATTCAACGTATATGAACTTTTTAAATGTGTATTTATGGAATCCAAGAAAAAAACTTTGTCTTGCTTTCTTAAGAAAGACAGTCACTTCGGCTCAAACTCCTATTCTTCCTCTCTCCCACTCTCGCCCCTGTGTTGAGAGTGAGTTGTCTGACCTGAACAACTGAAGCTTTGTAAATAACTCTTCATGAATCCCAGAAAGCAGTCAATTCTAAGAACTGCCTGGATTGCCAAGTTCCTGTCAGAGGGTGAGTGAAGCTCAGAAAGACCCTCTACTTAGCACCTGTGCTTAAAAGACTATCTGGTGAAGGCAATTGAGTGCCTTAAGCACACTGACCCATTTTTGCTTATCTGGCTTCTAAGAAGAAAATTGGCACTCTTGGGTGCTTAGGATAAATTCTTTGAGCCTTAAATAAGCTCTTGCTAAGGGAATTGGACATCTTAATTTTTTTTTGTCATTTCAAAGAAATTATTTTTCCTTTTTCCAGCCTTATTGTGATATAAATTACATATAACACTTTGTAAACTTAAGGGGTACAACATGATAATTTAATACACTGGTAATTTATGAAATGATTACCACAGCAAAGTTAGTTAACACCTCCATCACTTCACATAATTACCATTTCTTTTCAGGATGAGAACATTTAAGATCTATTCTCTTAGCAACTTTCAAGTATATAATACAGTATTGTTAACTACATCACCATGCTGTGCATTTGATCCCAGAACTTAGAAAGCTTGAGTGTCTACCTTTTCTAGTTCTATTTCTATTCTTCTTGCTGAATTCTAAAAGGTTTCTATCCTATTGTGACTGCATAGAAATAATGAGATTGGTAATAGACCTTTGTTCCTTTAAAATGTCTTTCAGGTATAAATCTCAAAAATTTTAACAGTCTAGTGTATTGTGAGAATATAATCTACTCTTAATTGTCTATACAATTTTTCCCCCAAAAAAGCTTATTTCTGATTCTGAAAATGATTTTTTTTTCCTATCTATATTTCAATGCATTGCAACTCTAAGCAAAATCACTTTTAATATTTTTTAGTTTTACTCTTGACTCATTTAAACACAAGAGCTAATCCAGAATGTCAGGAATTTATACATATACTTCAATACCTCTCTGATAAAACATTTTGCTTAATGAATTGAGATAACAATAGAAAACAATTTCAGAGAATCAACTGAAGCACTTTTTAAAAATTAAAATGCTAAATAATGTTTAATCAGAAAAATATACGAAAAGAAGTAGCTGTCTCTCAGAAGATGGTGAAATTAATTCGAAGAAGATAAGGGGATGTGCTAGGACATTTCTAGAAAGATAGCATGCTTTATATTATTGTACCATGCTGTCAATAATTACTATTGTGACATTTTAATTTGTATCAATTTTCAAAAACATAATGTAAATAGTTCACACAATTTTCTCTTAAAATATGTTAATGAACAATTGTGGTTAGAGAAACACTTCATTTTCTGTACATGCTTTCCAAATTATTTTTATGACATGAACTAATTAGTTCTTATAAATGTATTGCTATTTAAAATAACAGTTAGCCTATACTTATTCAAACATTTCAAAACATGAACTTCAAAACAAGTATTTGAAGTTGCAATTTAAGATATATGGCTTTTTCTACCTTAAATTGCACCGTAGGAAAAAAAAATGGAAGAGTTTATGTAAATATCACTCACTGAGCTATTTCAAGCAATAGAAACAACAAAACTACAAAGTTAAATGATTGTCATTTTGTTTGTATCAGACTCCAATAAAACAAATTGCATTTTTGACTCTCTAAATACACTAAGCTATTTGTGTCCACTCATCTGCAGAAAACAACTTTGAAAAGAAACATATTTTTTAGTATTTCTTGAATTTGTGATCCATTATTGATGGAAATAGTCTCAATTTCTACTTAAATTTATATAATCGTTTTGGATAGTGGCATTATTTATCTCACTTCATTTTCTTCCTCTAACAATAAATCAACTGTTTTTATATAATTCATAATAGCATGATATATCGAAACAAATGAGTTTTTTATATCAAAATAAATGGCTTATAGTGGGTACATTTTCATATTTTATTTTCATACATATTCATTAATTTTTAATTTTGAACTTGATTAATTACAGAATCAGTATGGATTCCATCTCATACTATATCAATTGAAAGTTGAAGTACCAGACTTTGATTCACATGTTTAAACTAGCAGCAAAAAAGTAACAAAAACTTGATCTTTATCTTTCTAGCACTGAAAATTATTTGAGAAAAATAGCACTTAAAGGTAATGGTGCTCACAGATTTACTCTACAGTGACAAAAACTAAGTAAGGATCCTGCAACTAGATTTTTGTGTTTCTGCTGTCAGTCAAACCCTCCTCTCATGAATATTCAGTTCATCCTCTGAAATATACAGTTGTCACAGTGGTCAGTGTAATGGCTTGTACTCTTGTAATTCATTCTTTGGTCAATTCACTTATAGCCCCAAAATTATGATTAAGTTATGACTAGAAAAAGTAAGTGTTTTCACTTTTTGAGAGATGGATAAGAAATTTTCTATTGTTTTTTAAGTTGTTTTTTATTTATCAATTATAGTAAATATACAATATTATATTAGTCTGAGGTGTATGCAATACATTGATTAGACATTTATGTAACTTATGAAATGATCACCCTGATAAATCCAGTACCCATCGGACACCACACATGGTTACTACAATACTGCTGACTATATTCTCCATGTTATTCTCTACATTCCTGTGACTATTTTGTAACTATCAATTTCTACCTCTTAACCTCCTCCTCTTTCACCCAACCCTCCAAACCACCCTCCAATTCAGCAACTATCAAAATGCTCTCTGTATCATGAGCTTGTTTCTGTTTTCTTTGTTTGTTTATTTTGTTCTCTAGATTCCACATGTAAGTGAAATCATATGACATTTGTCTTAATATGTCTGACTCCACTCACAGCACAATACCTTCTAGGTCCATCCATGTGGCAGATAGTAAGATTTTGTTCTTTTTCTTGACTGAGTAATATTCCATTGTATATGTGTACTGCCTCTTCTTTATCTATTCATTCATTAATAGACACCCAAGTTGCCTCATATTTTGGCTATTGTAAATAATGCTGCAATGAACATATGGATGTATATTCCCTTTGAAGTAGTGTTTTGTGTTTCTTCAGATAAATAACCAGAAGTGGGATTACTGGGTCCTTCTTTGTCTCCTGTTATAGCCTTTGTTTTAAAGTCTATTTTGTCTGATATAAGTATTGCTACTCTAGATTTTTACTTGTTTGTTTCCATTTTCATGAAATATCTTTTTCAATCTCTTTCTTTCAGTCTGTGAGTATTTTTTGGTCTGAAGTGAGTCTCTTATAGGCAGCGTATGTATCCATTCAGCCATCCTATGTCTTTGGATTGGAGCATTTAGTCCATTTACATTTAAAGGAATGGTTGAGAGATATGCAGTTACTGCATTTTATTATTTATATTTTTCATCTTTTTTCTTCTTTTAAAGAAGTTCCTTTAACATTCCTTGTAATACTGTTTTGATGGTGAACTCCTTTAGCTTTTTCTTCTCTGAAAAGTTCTTTATCTATTCTTCAATTCTAAATGATAGCTTTGCTAGATAGAGTAATCTTGGTTGTAGGTCCTTACTTTTCATCAGTTTCAATATTTCGTGTCAACCCCTTCTGGCCTCAAAGTTTCTGTTGAGAAATCAGTTGACAGTCTTAATGAGAACTCCCTTTTAAGTAACTAACCGCTTTTCTTTTGCTGCTTTTAAGATTCTCTCTTTGTCTTTAATCTTCGGCATTTTAATTATGATGTGTCTTGATACAGGACTCTTTGGGCTCCTCTTGTTTGGGGCTCTGCGCTTCCTAGGCTTTATGTCTATTTCCTTTGCCAAGTTAGGAAAGTTTTCCATCATTGTTTCTTCAAATAGGTTTTCAATTACTTTCTCTCTTTTCCCCTTCTGATATCCTTATGATATAGATGTTCTTACATTTGATGTTGTTTCAGAGGTCGCTTCTCCTTTTTTTTTGATTCGTTTTTCTTTTTACCATTCTGATTGGATGTTTTCTGCTTTCTTATTTCCTAAATTGTTGATTTGATCCTCTGCTTCATCTGATCTACTGTTGATTCCCTCTAATGTATTCTCCATATCAAATATTGTATTCTTCATTTTTTACTGATTTTGTTTTATATTTTCTATCTCCATTTTTATGTTTCCTATCTCTTTGTTGAAGTTGAAGTTCTAAATGAGATCATTAGGCATCCTATATAACCAATGTTTTGAACTCTACATCTGGTAGATTGCTTGTTTCCATTTTGTTTAGTTCTTTTCTGGAGCTTTATTCTGTTCTTTCATTTGGGACATGTTTGTTTCTCCATTTTAGTTGCCTCCTTGTGTTTGTTTCTATGTATTAGGTAGAGCTGATATGTTTCCTGGTCTTAGTAGAGTGGCCTCATGTGGTAGGAGTCCTGTGGGGCCCAGTGGTACAGTCTCCCTGGTCACCTGAGCCAGGTGCTCCAGGTATGCCTCTTGTGCGGGTTGTATGTACCCTTCTGTTGTAGTTGAGCCGAAATTGCTGTTGGCACATCATTGGGAGGAATTGATTCCCAGGATGATTGGCTGTGAAGACTGGCCATGACTACAGTGGAAGAGCTGTTGTGCAGGAACTGAATCTACAGATCAGGATTCATGTTAGCAAGTCTGTGGTGCCTGCCCAGTCTGCCTTTTAGGTGTGTCTTTTCTGGAGGTGGTTGAGTGGTGCTCTTGTGTGGTCTGAAGCTGGCCACTAGATGTGTTGGTTCCAGTGCTTCATGGGAGGGACTCTGTTGTAGGCCAGCATTAGCTGCCACCTGTTCCTATCCCAGGACTACTTGGTATGAGCTACAAAGTGATCTGCAGATGGTTGCCACTTTTGCTGGGCTTTAAGTTACCTAGGAGAGGCTAAGTTATGAACTGAGGCCAGCTGCCACTAGTGCCAGGCTTAGAGCTGCTTAGCAAGAAGTAAAGGACACATCAAGGCCAGATGCTGCTTGTTTGGGATTTGTAAACCTTTGAGAGATTTTAGGGAAATGCACAGCATGATCCAAGATAGGCCATTTGTATGGAAAAGCCACTGGAAGGGGCTTGGTTGGGCCCACAAGTTGGGTGGGGCAGTGTCTTACTGAATCACCAGGGTGGGGCAATGGAGACTCAGCTATGGTGGTCACCAGCATCTGCATGCTGCGGCAGGGGAGGGCTTAACAAAGGTACAATGGCTTCTGCCAGCACTTCTGTCTGGGAGAAAACTACCCATCCAACTTTCGCTCTAAAGCCAGACAATTCAGTTTCTTTCCATGTGTTCTTGATACCTTATAAGCTGCTGTCCCATTGCTGGAACTCAGAGAAAGTGAATCTGTCAGTAAGTCCACATGTGGACCCCTTAAGAGGAACATCTGCAACTTCAACCATCCTCCATCTTACTCTGCCACAATCTACACTTATTTTTACAACCAGGAGTGGAGACTTCTTTTTCTGGCACTGGAGCCTTGGGCTGGGGGGAGCTTGGTGTGGGTCTAGGACACTTTGCTCCTCTGGGGAGCCCTCCACAACCAAGATATCTCTCCTTATTTTTAACCACCACATGAATGTGGGACCAGCCTGTCCAAGTCTCTACTCCTCCTCCCAGTCTCGAGGTGGCTTCTTCTCTGTCCTTAGTTATAGGACTGTTCAGCTAGACTTCAGGGGATTCTCAACAATGATTGTTCTGTAGTTTAGTTGTAATTTTGATGTGGTTGTGAAAAGAGGCAAGCACAGCATTTACCTATTCTGCCATCTTGACCAGAACTCTTCAATTGTTTATTTTTTTAAGTAAATGAAGTACTTAATGCCTATAATTCTTCTCCTTTCTTATTTTAAATAAGGAGCATTGAGCTGAGATAATCTTGAAAAACCTTATTCACTCTAAAAGTCAATAATGCTATTTGCAATGAAGACTTCCTGACAATTGTGTTTGATCCCGAAATAATACATAATTTTACATATGGGATATATGTTGAAAAGAAGCATAAAATAAAACCCCAGTCAAGTGGCCTTTTCTTTATATTCATTCATTCTACAAATATTTATTGAGTGCTCGCATTGGGTCAAGCAATGTGCTCTGCTGCAGATAAAGTGATGAGCAAAACATACATTTTCTGTTTTACTTGGTAATTCTTATCTAGTTAACTATAGTTTAAACAAAAAAGCATTTACTAAAATTTTACTAAAATATATTCTCTCCTTTAGAAACATAATACATAGAAAGTGATCAAGAATCTCATATTGCCTTGGGGATTTTGCTATGATTGCCAATTCTTATTGAATAGGTGATGATGTCAAAGGCATTTGATAGAGAACTGGAACTATATTGGCCCTAGGACATACCATGGATGTATTTTTTAAAAATCTAACCAAGTAGCTACTAGGAGAGGATGGCAAGTATGACCTTAAAGTATGAAATAGATGTTTATCAAAAGGATCAAAAGGACGGAGGAATATGGCTCCACAGTTGGCTCACAGACATCTCAAACTGTCATTTTAGCACATACCTCAAATTTAATTGGTGCCCCTTTCAGCAATATTCCCGCTTTCACTATATAAAAGAGAAATTCAGTGTCTCATTAGACCCAATGTGAATCTCAGATATTTACCAAACCTAGTGACCTTCCCATACTGTTTGCAAGTTAATCAAAAAAGCCTAAAAGCCATAATTGACTTCTCAGAGGTTTATTTTATCACCAAAGGAAGCCAATAATCCTTCCTTAGGGCACAATCAATTGGAAAGTGGAAAATTCCTCACAAACAGAAATGTTGCCAATTGCACATAAGTGATGAAATGTGGACATGGCCCCAGTTAACTTATTCCAAGTTTGGCACCACCTAAGTGACATGTCAGGTCTCAGACAAGATTTTGGACAAATTGCCAAAATATATGGCAATAATAATTAACAGATAAAGTCTGTTTGTCTAGATTTACAAATTTTCAGATTTCTCGAACATAAAGAATAGTACTAAATCTAGAACTCTACCTAGTTCATGTACATTCACAAAACCATCTCAGACATTGAATAAAGCACTAAAAAGAGCCAAAGGCCTAAAGAGCTTGCCTCTGAGAGCCATAAGTGGTTGAATCATCCATTACCTAGAAGGAAAGGAGCATTTTAGATACTGGCTAATGGCCGTAAGGTCATTTTTTCCACACTAAAATTCAAACAAACAAACAAAACCTCAAAAACGAAAGTATAAGAGACAGAAGAGACAAAAAGACACACCAAGAGAAGAGGAAAGCTAGCTTTAGTTATAAGAAGTATTCATTGCAGTAGAGATCTGATCACAAGATAATAGCTTTGATTATTTGCATCATCTATAGAGGGATTAAGCAGCATGCATTCTGACAGTAGGAATGAGCCAGCAGCAGAAGACAAGACAATTCTGCACTCAATTTCTCATACATTCATTCAACATCAATGTGCCAGACATTATTCCAGGCACTGAAGGGCTGTACCAAGATGAGCAAACATGTTCCAACACTAAGAACATGTACACTCAAGCTGGGAACTCAGAAACATCAATAATTACAAGACAATTTGATGGGCTCAGAAATAGAAATATTACCAAATGTATTAGGAACTTGGAAGATGTGGTAACTAAATATAATCAAAACAGTCAGAAATGTTTTACAGGGGTAAAAGACATTTAAATGGAAAATGTACTATATTTTTCTAGGAATGGAAAAGGGGTGAAGGTATTTCAGAGATTGCAAAGGCAGGAGATCTGAAAAAGCTCAGAGTGTGAAGGTGAGTTACATGGGATAAAAATTGGATAGGGAGCAAAGGTAGAATTTAGAGTGGGGCAGTAATCAACGATGAAGCTATAAAGATTAGAAATAGCAGGAATACGGATTCCTTGTATTGTATTAGTTTAGCTCTCTGCTTTTGCTGTTGAAATCTTATCTCCATCAGAGCAGGGTCTATATCATTTACCAGTGTATTCCCAGTGATATGAAAGGGAATCAACAAATAATTCTTGAATTAATGAAAATCTGAATGAGCTACACGTGAAGACACAGGCAGGAGATATCTCTTTTATGTGTTTAAGAGAAGAGCACCCAGTAGCACTAGAAATTTAAGGGTAAGTCCTCAATAATCTGAGAAGCTTTCTTGTCCAGAATATCTCCCCCACCAAAGGCGAAAGGCAGTCTAGGTTTTCCAAAGTTTGTTATATAGGCTGAAAATAAAAGCACAAGAGTTTCGTTTCCATATATTAACATAACAATGAGAGAGATACGAGAACAAATTAGGCACTCAAAAAAATTATTACAGCAAAGAAATCATATCAGCAATTTCCCCGCACTGCAGTACTGGCAGAGCTTGCTGCTTTTGCTTTATTATAAAGCTGCTTTTGCATATCAAACTTTGCTCAGTCAGTAGCTGCAATAAAGTCAGAAGAAACTAAAAGGCATGAGGTTATGTTAAAAAAAAAATGAATGTACGATTCAATGGTTTTTGGTATATTACATTATTAATTTTTAAAAATAGTGGTAAATATATATAACAAAATTTGCCATTTAATCACTTTTTAAATTTTTAAAATTAAATTTATTGGGGTGACATTGTTTAATAAAATTATATAGAACTGTTCAAAAAAGGTACATAAAATACTAGTATGGAGGAAAGACAGGGAGAATATACTCCTAAATACTAACAAAGATTAACTCTAGATAGCAAGACGCAGGAGAGTCTATTTTCTGACCTTTTCTGCATTTTCCCTATTTTGCAGCTTGTGTTGTACTGCCTTTGAATCCAGAAGAGGAAGAATAATTGTCATTTTAAAAATGCTAAATTTTAAGCAAAATAAAAATAAGATAAGCACTAAATGAAATAAGCCAGAAAGACAAATACCATATAATTTCACTTATATGTGGAATCTAAAAAACAAATTAAATGAACAAACAAACAGAAATAAATTCATAGATACAGAGAACATTCTAATGCTTGCCAGATGGCAGAGGAAATGGGGGAATGAGAGAAAAGGGGGAATAGATTAAGATATATAAATTGCCAGTTATAAAAACAGTCATGGGGATATAAAGTACAGCATAGAGATTATAGTCGATGATATTTCAATAACTATATATGGTGTCAGATGGATATTAGACTTACCAAGGCTATCACTTCATAAGTTATATAAATGTCTAATCACTAAGTTATGCATCTGATATTAATATAATGTTATATGTCAACTATAGTTGAAAAATATAAAATATTTTTTAAATCTATATCTATATAAGCCTTAAAAAAGTGAACTTTACTTCTTTAATCTTACTTTTTAGCTACATAGATTTGAGTGTGCAAGTCTCATTACAATGCACTGGGTTTGTTATTTTCACAGAAAATGGAAACAGCTTTACAGATCTCAGTCAGACTAGTGCAAATGGAATTGGTAAGAGTTAAAAAGGCGTCTCTAATTGTCTCTTAGCAACTGTTACCATGGTTGCAACTATTCCTCATTTTCTTGTAAAGTAAAAAAAAAGCAGTTAAAATTTTAAAAAGGAAAAAGAAAGAAAGCAAAGGATATGTTTTTTGAAGAAGAAAAATACAGTCGGAATGAAAGTACTTTTATCTTAGAATTGGGAATTATAGGATTTGATTATGTTCAACTAAATTTGTTTTAGTTATTACTACAAGAACACTAATTAGAATATTTTATTATTATTATTATTGACACAAATATTCAAAAGATTAGCTTCTTTAAAAAAGATAAAGAAAAATCTGCTTGTTAATTTGAGATATAAAATAAATTAGTTTTTCTAGTTTTAAGTA